>NC_081307.1:22994074-23303425 GCF_030435805.1 Mustela lutreola | reverse complement strand
CTCTGGATCGTGAGAAAAACATCTCTGTTGTTTACAAGTCACCTAGTCTATGGGATTCTCTTAAGTCAGACCAAACAGACTAAGTCAGAGACAGACCGCATTTGAGTCCTGCCCCTTGACAGCTTTGTGACCTTAGGACAGCATTTTCACAATTGCTATAAAGGGGATTGATTAGATCCTTGATTCTGGAACAGAAGGGGAGATGGAAGTAAAGCATACAGAATCCAACAGGATGGGGCCTGTCCTCTGAAAGTGGAACAGAAAGGTTAAAAACTCTACTGGGGTAGGTGGTCTCATTCCTCTTCTAAAAAGTATCTTCACAGAATCTAAGCTATTAGTAAATTAATTGGCCATTTTTATACTTTCCTCAAGCTATTTTCAAGTTGCTTTGAATATGTTTCTTTGGAGTTGTTCATTTGTTTGTTTTGGTTCACTTCTCTCTCAATTATTTCCTTTCCATTTTTTGTTGACTAGTTCACTCTAGTTTTCTATACTAGTAATTTTGGCAGAAAGATAGGAAAGAAAAAGTACTAGAGAATGGGAAGAGGAAGTAGTGGTGCTCCCAGAATTTTTTTTTAATGTAATGATTTCAGATTTTTTTGTGTTCTGATTTCAGAAGGTTAAAATATTTTTAATTCTATAGAAAAATCAACAAGGATGCATCAGCAATAGTGCTAAAGAAATAATACATCTATAATTTATATTGCCTTAGCAGAGGATAGACTATCTATTGGTAAAATAAATTTTAGACATAGTTAAAACTTAAGGAGGAAATTTAGCAAGGAAATGTCCTTGCTCTTATTCTTCATTTTCTCTTATATCTTCTATTCTTCCTTTTGTCATTTTAACCTTCTATTGTTTATTCTTCATGGTATAAAATTTCAGTATAATATGAATTAAAGGAGTCCAACATTTTAACATAGAATTACAATGATGTAATTTCTCTGTTTACTAAGATTTAAGAGTAATTATGACTATTTGAATTACTTTTAAATTGCATTTATTTCCATTCATACAAGTTTTATATGTATCTTTATGTTGACATTGGAACCGAAAAAAATCAACCTCTTGCTGATTCTGAATAAAAGACTTCTTCTGAGAAACAAAAATATTCAAACGCTTTGTTTTACCTTCATGTAATCTCACTGCCACAAGTCTCTATAAAAAGCTAAATGTTGGTTATCTTTTGGATCTTAACATTTATCAATAACCTCTAATAAAATGCTGTACTAATAGTAAAATCAAAAGCAATCTGGGATAATGGTATATTTGCGCATATGCGTTCAGGGATAATTTTGAAGTCGGGCCAAACAGGAACAAAAATACTTTTCTATGTTAATATAGCCTATTGATTATACCTTTTCAACCATATTAATAAATAATTAATATTATTAACTATTTACTATTATTAATAAATAGATGTTATTTATTAACAGGACCTCAAACACACTGCCAATACCAACAAGTTAGAATGTTTTCATAAAAAGGTAGTTTATAGGTTGCCTTAGCTCCTGTCCACAAAGGGATCCTGAAGATATAATGCCACTCCTGTCACGCACGCACAAAATATAAAACAATGTTTTTCAGAAATTTCATAATAGGTAAAGCAGGACTGTGATTTCTGAAAGAGAGTTTTAAAAAAACAAAACAAAACGAGCTCTACCGTTTCCGGCTTACTGCCTGGGGGTATTTTCTGGCTACAGAGTAGAGAGAGAAAAACCAAACATAACCTGAGAATCTTTTTTTTAAAGATTTTTAAACTTTATTTATTTGACAAACAGAGATCAGAAGTAGGCAGAGAGGCGGGCAGAGAGAGAAGGAGGGGAAGCAGGCTCCCCACTGAGCAGAGAGCCTGATGCAGGGCTCAACCCCAGGACCCTGGGATCATGACCTGAGCTGAAGGCAGTGGCTGAGCTGAGCCACTGAGCCATCCAGGCGCCCCATAATCTGAGAATCTTGAGGTGACAGACATTAGAGTTTATGGAGACTGAGGCAGCTAGAGTTTGCAAGTCAGAGTACCAAAAAAAAAAGAGAGCAACATTGTGAGATCTGCATATTTGCAGAGAAGTCTTCCAAACCTTTGTCTGAATACTGATCTGTATAGATGTAGAAGGAAATTTCCCAAACTTGGGGAAAAAATACTGGAAGTCAATAGACAGATAACATCCTGGAACTCACACAGGGCTGGGATTAGTTTCTATTTCCACCTGTCAGCATGATGAGACCTCATGTAATAAGCAGCCTTAGGTAGAATCCCTAGAAGGGTCATGCCTTAGTAGGGGCACTAAATTAGTTTTAGGATAATGGCTGCTCTGAACCTGCCAGCAGAAGAAAGGAAAAAAATAAATATAAGAGCAGAAATAATTGAAACTGAACATAAAAAATAGAAGTTAAAAGACTGTTCTTTGGAAAGATCAATAAAGTTGATTAATCTCTAGTCAGATTAACTAGAAATAAAAAATGAGTTTAAGGGACACATGGGTGGCTCAGTCGGTTAAGCATCTGCCTTTGGCTTAGGCCATATGTCTCTCTCATTGAACTCCTTGCTCAGCGGGGAGCCTGATTCTCCCTTGGCTTATGGCTCCCACTGCTTTGCATGCTCTCTCACTCTCTGACAAATAAATGAGTAAGATCTTTTTAAAAAAGTGAATTTAATAGGATCAAAGTTTAATATACAAAAATCAATTATATTTGTGTATACTATCAATGAAAAATTAGTAAGTCTCATTTATAACATGATAAAAAAGTATGAAAATACTCAGAGAAAATACTGGTAACAAATGTGTATACCATACACTGAATGCTTTATAAAACATTACTAAGAGAAATTAAATACCTAAATAAATAGAGACATATACCATGTTCATGGAATTGCATACTCAATACTGTCAGGATATTAATTCTCCTGTACTAATCTATAAAATCAGTATGAATCAAAATTCTAGAAGTTCTTTTCTTTTTTTAACTGACAAGTTAATTCTAAAATTTCTATGGAAATACAAAGGACCTAAATAAATAAAAATTTTTTTGAAAAAGAGGTGCAATATTAAGGATTTATACTTCCAGACATCAAGACTTATAAATCTACAGTTATCAAAAAAGGATGATACTGATTTAAGGATAGGCATATAGAACAATGGAACAGAAGAAAGATTTTGTAAATAGGTCCATACAACATGTTCAGCTGATTTTCAATAAAGATGCCAAGGTAAATCAATGGAGAAAAATAATCTTTTCAACAAATGGTACTGGGACAATTGGATGCCATATGGAAAAAAATGAACCTCAACCCTTATCTCAAATGTTAAACAAACAGTAACTCTAAATGGGCCATGAACCATAGTACAAATTTAGGAGTAAAACTATAAGGCGTGTACAAGAAACTCTGTAGCCTTAAGTTAGGCAAAGTTTCCTTAGGATCCAATAAGCATCAGTCATTAAACAATGGTTAAATTGGAACCAAAAAATTCCTTTGTCCTCTTAAAAATACTGCAAAGAAAAGAAAAATTCAAGTAACTGACTAGGACAAAATACTTAAAAAGCATATATCCAGAATATATAAAGAGCCCTATAATTCAATGTAACAAAAAGACAAATAACCAGATAATAACAAATGGGCAAAAATTTTGAAATGACACTTTGCAAAAGAAGGTATATGAATGGCTAACAAGTACAAGAAGCTATCCAATCTCAGTCATTAGGAAAATGCAAATTAAAATCATACTGAGTTACCATTATACACTAAAATTAAAAAGACTAACCACGTCAAGTGTTGGGTAGGATGTTGGACAACTGGAATTCTTATATATTGCCGGTGGGAATGTAAAATGGCCTACCCACTTTGAAAATTTGGAAGTTTCTTTTGAATGTCAAACATATCCTTACCAACTAAATCCACTCAGGTATTACTCAAAAGAAATGATAAAAAAAAAAAAAGAAATGATAATATATGTTTGTATAAACGCTTGTATGATAATACTGGTAGCACCTTCTTCCATTCACAGATAATTCTAAAAAAGGCACAACTACAGTGATAAAGACTAGCTCAGTGCTCACCAAAGTCCATGGATGAGGGTGAGGGTCCGGTGAGATTCACTGTAAGGTACATAAGTGTTATTCCAAGGGTGATGAAAAAAAAAGACAAAATGATAGATGGAAATACTTCAACATAAATAAACAACAGAGTGTTAATATCTCTAATAAAGCACTTCTACAAATAATAAAAAAGCAAAATAGAAACAAGGCAACTGAAAAAATTAATGGGTTTTATGAGAAAGCATTTTACAGAACATATGGAGGTGACAGAATTGGGAAATAGAAGCTTAGGGTTCAAATTTTGGTCACTGAAAATTCCAGGATAAAAGCAAATCACCAAAGCTCTGAATCTTTGAGAATCTGATGTAAGTCTTCACAGAGAGGTGGGGAGGAATCTGCTGCTTAGAGTGTGATTACTGGCTTGGAGTATGTATGGAACGTATATATGGAAATAATATCCAAGTGCTATGTTACTGGATCAAATTATATGAGAGAGATTTATAATAAGACACTTTAGATATTATTAATAACATTATTTGAATGGTATCATGAAAGACTCATTCTATGTTGAATAATTATTAATATAATTTCATGCAATGTTATTAGTATTGTCATGTTATTAACCAAAACAATAAAAAGATTTCAACTCAATAATGATGTTACTATTGGATTCCACTATTATATAGGATATGTTATTTGTGCGGATATATATTCCTTTCTGGGGCACCTAATGGAACCTTAAAATATGATATTTAAGTAAACAGGTATTTTGCTAACATTAGCAGAAAAAGAACATAAAATTTTCTTTCTATTAAAGAAAGAGAAGGAAGCCAAAAATCTCTTCACAAATATTTTAAGCAAGGAAAAAAAATAGGAAAAAGAATGAAACTCTTACTTTTGTCACTGACATTAAAAAGCTAAGTAAATACAAGTCAGAAGAAGAAAGTAAAAAAGAAAAGCTTTCAGAAAAGGAAAAATAGAATTAAGGGAGATGGAAATCATTTGCATAAATTATGCTGTACAGGAACTGGCAGTCTGCAAACTTCACCTTAAAAAAAGGAATCTGCATACCTAGGAATAAACCTAACCAAAGAGACACAGAATCTATACTCAGAAAACTATAAAGTACTCATGAAAGAAATTGAGGAAGACACAAAGAAATGGAAAAATGTTCCATGCTCCTGGATTGGAAGAATAAATATTGTGAAAATGTCTATGCTACCTAAAGCAATCTACACATTTAATGCAATTCCTATCAAAGTACCATCCATCTTTTTCAAAGAAATGGAACAAATAATGCTAAAATTTATATGGAACCAGAAAAGACCTCGAATAGCCAAAGGGATATTGAAAAAGAAAGCCAACGTTGGTGGCATCAGAATTCCGGACTTCAGGCTCTATTACAAAGCTGTCATCATCAAGACAGCATGGTACTGGCACAAAAACAGACCCATAGATCAATGGAACAGAATAGAGAGCCCAGAAATAGACCCTCAAATCTATGGTCAACTAATCTTCGACAAAGCAGGAAAGAATGTCCAATGGAAAAAAGACAGCCTTTTCAATAAATGGTGCTGGGAAAATTGGACAGCCACATGCAGAAAAATGAAATTGGACCATTCCCTTACACCACACACAAAAATAGACTCAAAATGGATGAAGGACCTCAATGTACGAAAGGAATCCATCAAAATCCTTGAGGAGAACACGGGCAGCAACCTCTTCGACCTCTGCCGCAACATCTTCCTAGGAACAACGCAAAAGGCAAGGGAAGCAAGGGAAAAAATGAACTACTGGGATTTCATCAAGATCAAAAGCTTTTGCACAGCAAAGGAAACAGTTAACAAAATCAAAAGACAACTGACAGAATGGGAGAAGATATTTGCAAACGACATATCAGATAAAGGACTAGTGTCCAGAATCTATAAAGAACTTAGCAAACTCAACACCCAAAGAACAAATAATCCAATCAAGAAATGGGCAGAGGACATGAACAGACATTTCTGCAAAGAAGACATCCAGATGGCGAACAGACACATGAAAAAGTGCTCCATATCACTCGGCATCAGGGAAATACAAATCAAAACCACAATGCGATATCACCTCACACCAGTCAGAATGGCTAAAATCAACAAGTCAGGAAATGACAGATGCTGGCGAGGATGCGGAGAAAGGGGAACCCTCCTACACTGTTGGTGGGAATGCAAGCTGGTGCAGCCACTCTGGAAAACAGCATGGAGGTTCCTCAAAATGTTGAAAATAGAACTGCCCTATGACCCAGCAATTGCACTATTGGGTATTTACCCTAAAGATACAAATGTAGTGATCCAAAGGGGCACATGCACCCGAATGTTTATAGCAGCAATGTCCACAATAGCCAAACTATGGAAAGAACCTAGATGTCCATCAACAGATGAATGGATCAAGAAGATGTGGTATATATACACAATGGAATACTATGCAGCCATCAAAAGAAATGAAATCTTGCCATTTGCAACAACATGGATGGAACTAGAGCGTATCATGCTTAGCGAAATAAGTCAAGCAGAGAAAGACAACTATCATATGATCTCCCTGATATGAGGAAGTGGTGATGCAACATGGAGGCTTAAGTGGGTAGAAGAAGAAGAAATGAAACAAGATGGGATTGGGAGGGAGACAAACCATAAGTGACTCTTAATCTCACAAAACAAACTGAGGGTTGCCGGGGGGAGGGGGTTTGGGAGAAGGGGTTGGGATTATGGACATTGGGGAGGGCATGTGATTTGGTGAGTGCTGTGAAGTGTGTAAACCTGGTGATTCACAGACCTGTACCCCTGGGGATAAAAATATATGTTTATAAAATAAAAAAAATTAAAGTAGTAAACATTTATTAAGCAAAAAAAAAAAAAAAAAAAAAAAAAAAGGAATCTGCATAGAAGGTAGAGCACATTTCCTACTGAAGAAAAAAGCAAGTGATGAAGGGCAGTGGAAATTATTAGCAAGTGCTTCTTTTGGACAAATTCCTTTTTCCTTCCTTCCTGCCTGCCTGGCTTCTTTCCTTCCTTTCCGCAGCAGGGAAGACCCTCATAAACAGACTCAAGAAACAGGGCACCTGCACTGCTTCCTTAATCTTGAATTGGCGACTCAGAGCTTTCTGACCCTAATTTTCCGTCACACTCACTATTGGCTTGGGCTTCTTGGTCTTTGAGACTTTTAATTTTTTTTTTTTAAGATTTTATTTATTTATTTATCAGACAGAGAGAGCACAAGCAGGGGGAGCAGCAGGCAGGGAGCCCAATGCAGGACTCAATGCAGGACCCTGGGGTCATGACCTGAGCCGAAGGCAGAGGCTTAACCATTTGAGCCAACCCAGGCATCCCTCTTTGAGATTTTTTAATGTGAGGCCAATGGCTCGTCAGAGGCTCTATGAATGACCACAGAGGAGCACAGAAATCTAGAGGAAGCATTTAGAAATCCAGAGGAAGCATTCTTATAGTAGTTGGACAGAGTAATTTTATGTCTGTTGAATCTAATGATAAAACACTTTGGCTTCTATGTTTTATGTTTTATGTCTTCCCTCCAGTTTTGTTTTCTAGTACTCTATTTTTATTATATTTTAAAATGGTATGTGTCAACAGAAGAGTGGGGAAAGAAAGATCTCCGTAAACAATTTAGGAAAACTTGCTCTAAATATATGTATAAAATATCTAGAGATCGTAATTACTTGAGTGTTTCAGTAGGTGATACTTTAGCTTCCATGTGTCTAGATGGAGAGAATAGGTAAAAACACTCTTCTGTGAAGCATTTAATTAGCTTCTGAACTAAACAATTGTTGGTATTTTCACATTTCTTACTATTTGTTATTTACATGGAAGAGCAACATGGTAGGCATTCTTAATACCTCAAATTGGAAACTGGAAAAAAAAGTGTTTAAAGGAAATAGAAGCATTTTTGCTTTTGCAATTTCAGGCACAATGAGTGGTTCACATCTGGCACCAAGACTATAGATCATCAGTGATGCAAGAATGCTGCAAACTGAAATATTCAAAGAAAAACAAAGGATGGATGGTGGCAGGAAATAGAGCAGGCAAATTTGTGATTTAAGTATAAAACTATGATTACTCTAAAGTAAACCTTTTTATCAAACTAGTTTATAGGAAATGGTTAGCATTTCTAAGAAGGATGATTTGCTCTAAAATTTGAAAATTGGAGATTGTTAGAAGAGGCTACTTTCATTAGTCCTCTAAATTCATATATCTCCTCTATATCTTAATGGCATCACTTGTCATTATCATGAGCAATGGCTGAATTTTAATAAAGCCAAATTCAATTTTTAAAAACATATCACCAAAAATAAAAGCTTTTGACTACCCCCCCAAACTCATTTGCTAAATCCCCTGTAATATATACATATCAAAAGTCTTTATGAATAGTGATTATAGTTGATATCTAATAGGTTTCTGGTATTGTAGTACATCATCTAAAAAACCCCTGCGGTTTATAATAAACATGTTATTATGCAATGAAAAAAAAAAAAACCTGGGGGTGCCTGGGTAGCTCAGGTAGTTAAGAATCCAACTCTTGATTTTGACTCAGATGTGTAGAACTTGCAAGGGATTCTCTCTCCCCTTCTCCTTCTGCTCCTCCCCCCCCCCCTCTAAAAATTAAAAAGACTGTTTCTGTCTCTTTTTTCTTTTACTACTGACCATAGAGTTTAGAATAAGGATGTCTGGATCTTTGCAGCTGGGATAGTACCACTGATTAATAAGATTTGCTATTCTTAGTAAAAGTTATCATCACTCTCTAAGGCCTGATGAGTCTGGACCCATCCCATTTTTCCAGTTTTCTCTCCTTCCAAACACAAACTCCATGCTCCAGCTGGCTGGGCTGCACAATTGCATCACCGTGCCTTGTGCATTCCCACTGTTCTAACTTTGCCAACAGTTTTCCATGCCTAGAATTGTCTCTGATCTCCCTTTCCAGTTTTTCAAAGCTTTCCTCTCCCCCATATCCTCTCTGGACCACTCCAAGCCCAGTGAACTCTCTCAGCTCAATGTCTAGGGAGTCTTGAGTATCTTGCCACTTAACTGCTATGACTTATCTTGCTTGGCAGGCTGGAAGCATTCTGAAGGGGTATGTTCTCAAGGTCTAGACCAAGGAAAGCCCTAGACAACAGGAGGAGCAGGAAGAGCAGCACACATCAACATAACTTGTTCCCTTTTACAATGGCCTTCAGCTTTCTAGTGGAGGAGGGAGGAAGTGAGAGAGAAAGAGGGTAGAGAAGAGAGTTGGCTGACACTTGGCTGGACTTGGGTTAACCTGGAGCAGGGAAAATACATTCCATTAAGGGTAAGCTGAAGACTGTAGTCTTACTGGAGAATTAAAACGTTTATATTAGTTTTCAGCAATATGAGGTAATGATTCAGGGTCACTTGGGCTGTTTCTAGGATTTCAAAAGTGAAAGTTAGGTAATGTTTGTTGTGTTATTCCTCCATGTTCCTCCCTGAACATCTTCACACCTGAAACCTCTTCCTTTTCCCTAAGGCAGTCAGTCCTTCTGCCATCTGACTGTCCAGAGCAAATGGACGAGCCACTGGATGGTGGTTTATTTATTCACCCCCAATGTCTCCCCATCTCACTGTCTCATAGAGATCACAATTCTGTTATATGGGTTCTTGATAATACTTGCTGAGCCATTCCAAGAGGAAGGTTAGCCCTAGGGGAGGAGGAGGAAGTATAGAGCTATAGAAAAATTTTATATATATATATATATATATATACTTCACATATAAAAGAGATTATACATGGGGCGCCTGGGTGGCTCAGTGGGTTAAAGCCTCTGCCTTCGGCTCAGGTCATGATCTCAGGGTCCTGGGATCGAGCCCCGCATCGGGCTCTCTGCTCAGCGGGGAGCCTGCTCCCTTCCCTCTCTCTCTGCCTGCCTCTCTGCCTACTTGTGATCTCTGTCTGTCAAATAAATAAATTAAAAAAAAAGAGAGAGATTATACAGGATTTGAATTTCTTTGTCAGACTGACTTCACTTAGTATAATGCCATTGAGATCCATGCATATCACAAATGACAGGATTTTTTCCTATTTTTATGGCTGAGTAGTATTCCAGTGTGTGTGTGTGTGTGTGTGTGTGTGTGTGTGTATAACCATTCATCCATTGATAGGTTATTTCCATATCTTGGTTATTGTAAATAATGACATAATGAAAATGGAGGTGCATATTTCTTTTTAAATTAGTATTTTCATTTTTTAAGATAAATATCCTAAAGCAGAATTACTGGATCATATGGTAGTTCTATTTTTAATTTTTTGAGGAATTTTTTGTTTTCCATAGTGGCTGCACCAATTTACATTCCAACCAACAATGCATATAAGAGTCTCTTTTTTCCACATCCTTGCCAACACTTGTTATTTCTACTTTTTGATAATAGCCATTCTAACAGGTATGATGTAATATCTCATTGTGGTTATTTTTCCTTTCTCCAATGATTAATGAAGTTGGGCATCTTTTTATGTACCTGTTGGTCATCTGCATGTCTTTTTTGGTTAAAAAAAAAGTCTATTCAGATCTTCTACTTATATTTTAATTGAGTTATTTATTTTTTTTATATTGACATGTATGAGTTCTTTATACATTTTGGTTATTAGCTCCTTATTAGTATGTGATTTGCAAATATTCTGTCCCATTCCATAGGTTGCCTTCTCATTCTGTTGATGGTTTCCTTTGCTGTACAGAAACTTTTTAGTTTGATATTGTCCTGCTTGTCTATTTTTGTTATTGTTGTTTTTGCTTTTAGGGTCAGATTAAAAAAATCATCACAAAGACTTACATAAGGAGTTTACTGCTTTGCTTATGTTCTCTCCTAGGAGCTTTATGGCTTCAGGTCTTACATTTAAGTCTTTAATCCATTTTAAGTTAATTTTTTATGTGCAAAAAGTAGTCCAATTTCTTTCTTTTGCATGTGGCCATCCAGTTTTCCCATCACCATTTGTTGAAGATACCATCCTTCCCCCATTGTATATTCTTGGTTCATGTGTTGAAATTTATTGACCATATACATACAGGTTCATTTTGGGGCTATTCTGTTCCATTGATCTATTTATCTATTTTTTATATTGGTACCACACTGTTTTAATCACTGTAGCTTCGTAACATAGTTTAAAATCAGGGAGGGTAAAGCCTCCTTTTGTTCTTCTTCTTTGAGATTGCTTTGGCTATTTGGGGTCTTTTATGATTCCATGATAGACTTTGGGACTATTTATTCTATTTCTATGAAAAATGCCATTGGAATTTTGATAGGAAATGCATTAAATCTTCATGTTGCTTTAGGTAGTATAAATATTTTAACGATATTAATTCTCCCAATCCATGAAAATGAGGTATCTTTCTATTTATTTGTATCTTTTTCAAATTCTTTCATTAATGTCTTGTAGTTTTCAATATATAGGTCTTTTACCTCCTTGGTTAAATTTATTCTTAAGTATTTTATCCTTGTTTATGTAATTGCAAATAGGACCATTTTCTTAATTTCTCTTTCTGACAGTTTATTATTACAGTATAGAAATGCAACATACTTTTCTGTATTAATTTTGTATCCTGAAACTTTACTGAATTGATTAATTAGTTCTAACAGTTTTCTAATGGAGTCTTTAGGGTTTTCTATATGTAACATCATGGCATTTTTACTTTTTCCTTTCCAACCTGGATGTCTTTTATTCCCCACTCCCCCTTCTTCTTCTACCCAATTACTCTGGGACTTCCAATTATGTTTACTACTTTAACATTTTGTTACCTTCAGTTGATTGAATAATGATTAATTTGACCAGTGGCAAATATGTGACTATATGATATAACATGACATCTTTGATTACTTTGCTTGTTCAATAAACTTTTCACATGTATCTTTTCTCTCACCTTGACCGTAAGCTCTTTGAGGATAGTGTCTTAAATAGTTTTATAAGTCCAGTACACTATTTGGTAAAAACAGACATTCAGAAATACTTCTGGTTATATTTATAATATAATATAAACTCTCACTAGTCATTCAGTGTCACAATCATTTGTCGTAAGCTTCAGGATTTTGTTATACGGTACAAACTCTGAAGTACATATTAAGATTGTATGCATTTGGAGGAAGAATAAATAGGAAACTTGCACTGATATTCACCAGTAATGCCTGAAACTTAATTGTGGACAAGAACTCTCTGGGGAATATATTACCATTGAGGTTCTTGGGCCTATGAGATTCTGAGTCAGCAGGCCTGGAGGTATCTAGGAATCCTAATTCTTAAAGAAGCATTCTAGAAAATTATGAGGTACATTTAAACAAAGATTGCATTTTAAAAGTATGTCTTTATTTTTTCTTTTTTAAAAGACTTATTTATTTATTTTAGAGAGAGAGTGTTAGTGGGGGGAGAGGCAGAGAGAAGGGGCTCTCCCGCAGGTTCCATGCAGAGTGTGGAACCTGATAAAGTACTGAGGTAAAGTACATGATCTCAGTATCCTGAGATCATGACCTGACCTGCCAAAACCAAAAGTCAGAGGCTTAACCAACGGAGCCACTCAGGTGCCCTGGTATGCCTTTATTTTCAAATTACAAATGCTGTTTTTCTTTAAAGCAAAAAATAACTAAGTGTCCTTTGGGTGCAGGACATTTAAAGATGAACTGGACATGGATTTTATAATATAACAGGGAGAATAAGTATTAGTAATCATAATAAAGAACATAAAGGAATAAAACTCTTGTGAGAATTTCAAGTCTAGTATTTTGAGAGTTTTGGGGAAAAGGAATGATTTCACAGCAAAGGAGGTCATGGAAGTCTTCAAAGGGGAGGTAAAAATAGAAATTTGGAAACAGTATGAAAGAAGTTTCTGGAAAAGACAACAGTATTAGCAAAATCAGTGAAGTAGAAAGTGTAGGACACGGAGTATGGGTATTTCTGTGATGGAGTCTCAGGGGCAGCTGAATATGAAGAGGGTGACTTGGTAGGCTAGGGGCTGGAGACTGTGAAGACATAGCTTTAGTCGGATGAAATTCCCATGAGAATGTATAAAGACAGATAAGAAAAGAAAAGATGGATGAGAAAAGAAAATCCAAACATCAAGCCATATAATATATTTAAGGCTTTGGATGAGGATTTGGTGAGATGATAATTTAACAGTAAAGATCTCTTCTGAATTATATTAAATATGATATCAATGAGGGCTAAATACAAATATGTAACTTTACTTCTGTGTGTTCTATGACACTAACTTCTACCACTTGAGACAAAGTAAGACACTTAAATTAGAAGTTTAAAACCAATATTAGGGGGCGCCTGGGTGGCTCAGTGGGTTAAGCCGCTGCCTTCAGCTCAGGTCATGATCTCAGGGTCCTGGGATCGAGTCCCGCATCGGGCTCTCTGCTCAGCAGGGAGCCTGCTACCCTCTCTCTCTCTCTCTGCCTGCCTCTCCGACTACTTGTGATTTCTCTCTGTCAAATAAATAAATAAAATCTTAAAAAAAAATAAAACCAATATTAAACGATTAAAATAAAAATCAAAGCATTATCTACCTAATGTATTTCTAAAATATAATTCCATAGAGTTGATCAGATACTTGTATTTTTTACTGTGTATATCACTGATGTGGACACGTCAAGACATATAAATGAGGCTCAATTCTAGGGAATCACAAAAACAATGTGAGGTATTCCCTTGCTCTCCTTCCTCCTAAAAACAAACCAAAATAAAACAAAACAAAATAAAACCCCAAAGCCCCTAAGGGTTGAATAATTACACTAAAGAAAATAAAAGAGAGGTAAGTAGAAGTCACGGGAAATGGGAGAGAGCAAAAGGCTGGAAACCTACCACAGATGGAGCAAAGATTTTCCAGATGTGGAATTCTTTCTATGGATCAGTGCTTTTAGCTTGGCTCACTTAGGTTCTACCAGGAAAAAAGAAAAAAAAAAAAAAAAAGGAACTATGGCTTCCTTTTACCCTCTATCTGTAATCTAACTAAACCTACTTTGCTGAAATTTTATATTTTGTTTCCTTTATGAAAATGTCTTGATATCTGTGATCTGTGGTTATTTTTCAAAAACCTGAGCTGACATTGTGGATGGGAATTCTTTGCGAATGCCTGGAGATATCTGTATGTGTGTCAGAATATCTCCATTTGTAAAGAGACTTCTAACATCTCTATGGCACAGTTCTCTCGTCCACATCACAAAAAAGCCAGGGCTCGGCCTGCATCTGGGGATGAGGGGGTCACTCTTCTGCCTATGTTCTGTTGTTGTGGACCATCTGGGAGGATGGTTCTTGATTAGTTGCAGAAGGATGACTGCTGTCTCAGTATCAGGGTCAGGTTAGATGGAGATGCCTTTTTTTTTAGAGGCCCCCAAATTTGGTACTGAAAAATATTACAAAGTAATGAAAGTTTCTGTCTATAATAAACAAGCTTAATTCCCACTTCACTACAGTCATAAAAGAAGAAAAACTTCATGTCCCCCTTTGGGTCACCTGGATGATCTTTGCTTTGCATAGATGAAAAGCTACTGCCTTCATCATTGTAGCTGAAATACAGCCATTAGGTCTTAGGGGGAAAAAAAATCATCAAAGTATGTCCCACGGGGGTGATTTTTTTTTTAATTAAAAAATATTAAATCATAAAATACAGGTATGTCTGGTGGAATTCTGATTTTTTTCCCTTAAAGATAGTTTATTAAAAAAATATATCAAGTGTCTCACACCCTGATTATTTGTTTATTCTTCCTAATTTTGGTTTTACAATGTTAGCTATTATTATCTAATCTACTGAACATATTCAGTTGTAGAGGGCAGCAGCATCTGACTCAAATATATTACAATGCAAATTAAAAGCCAAATGGCATGTTCAGGATCAAGTTGAGTGGTTTTAAAAAGGAGATAATTTATTTGGTCAAGGGGAAAGAGAAAATCCATGAATCTCATACATACGAGATAAGAGGGTGTCAATGTAGATGAGTGCAGCTAAAAGAGCTGGAACAGATGTTCTATGGGCTGCAGGTAATTATGAAGTAGGAAGATAGCTCTGTAGCCTAAAATGGCAGTATAACACTGAAAAATTAAAATTTTATTGAATATTCATTATATAGTTAGGACTTGGCAGGTCTTATGGAGTAAAACTAAACAGCAAACAAAAATATGTCATGGCTTTTCATTGATGCTGCTTATAGCATATTTTGGGGGACAGGACACATCTATAAGAAGCAGAGAATTATGTAAGACATCAGGTAAAATTAAATAATAACTATTTTTGATACTAATTATACATGCATGGGAATTTGGATAAGGATGGTCTAATCATCTGAGTGTAAGAAACTCATATTTGGTCCAACTAAAAGACTAAGGCATGAGGATACAGAGACATTCTGCAGATGTGGGACAGAGACCACCTAAGTGTTGGAGCTGACACCCAGGGAGTCATCTGGGATAGAAGGAGCTATTTTTTTCATTTCTTTCTCTAGTTTACATTGCCTCTCACTTCTCTGCCTTGGCCCAGTTACACCATTATTCTGTTCTTCTTTGCAGGATGGTTTCCTGTTACTTCACCTCACAGTCCACGTGAACTTTTAGCCAAAGCACCTGTTGTAGGTTGACTATTTCTTCAGCTCAAATAAAACTGAGAGAGAGAGACACAGAGAGAGAGAGAGAGAGAGAGAGAGAGAGAGAAAGAGAGGAGGGATAGAGAGTTGAGAGACAGAGGCAGAAAGAAAGAGATTGTCCATTGGTCAGCCAGTGTATTCTCTGCCCTTGAATCAAGTATGCTCCTCATTCAACCTCTACCAGCCTGTCTCTGGTCTAGTGGATTCTGACATGGGTTAGGATAGGTGGTCACAAGGAACTAGGCTGCTCCGTTCAGGTGCAGAAGAGAAGATGAGCAGTAAAACCCATCTGATTCAAAGGAAGAGTTCACTGGATTGTCGAGCCATCAGAGGAGGCTTGGTGGAAAAAGTGGCACTTAAGGTGGTACTTAAAGGAAGAGCATGGTTTGGAGAAAAACAATAGAAGTGTATTTTGGTGTCAGTAAACTTCAGGAGCAGTCATAAGGACAGAAATATGTGCGTAGATCATATAAATTATAGGAATTATTACAGTTTTACTAATTTTGGTCATACTTTTATTCAAACATTGGAGGTGGAAGAAATGGTGATATTGGGAATGAAGAGACAGAAAAAATCAGCTTTCGAGGAAAAGGGATTCCTGTATGGTGTAGCTTAGTCTAAGGAGGCATCTAGCTCTCTTCTCAGAAACTTCATGGTAGGTACACAATAAATTATAGCTATTGTAAAATACATACTTTGTAGTAGTATTTTTCATTTGAAAACTTGAAGAAATTCCTCAGGAAAGAAATGAAGTAATGGAAAGTAATCAAAAACCAATGGCGAAGAGAACAGAATTACTTTTGCTTAAAGCAGAAAGGATAATGATTAACATAAGTGGAGTATGCAATTTATTTTATGATCAGTGAGCTTTTAAAAAGTGTTTACATTAGGAATATACTAAATAAGCTCTTTAAACTGAGATTTATCTATATAATGAAGTATTACTTGGTTGCTATAAAGAAATGAGCTATCAAGTCATGAAAAGTTATGGAGGAAACTTAAATGCATATTGCTAAGTGAAAGAAGCCAATCTGAAAAGCCTACATGCTGTACCGTTATAGTATCACACAGAATTGTCTCCCTGTCCCCCAAATCCTCTGTGCTTCATCAATTCATGCCTTCCTGCCCCCCAGCCCCTTATCTTTTAATCATTTCCACAGTTTTGCCCTTAAAAGAATGTCATACATGTAAACTGTACTTTCCACTAAATTTTTGTGACTCTAAAACTATTCTAAAAAAAAAAAAGTTTATTTATTAAAATAAACCCCTTTAGGTACACAGCACTATGTTAAATGACTTTTAAAAAAGATGTTTAAGTCTACTGGAAGCTATGCTGAGACACATAAATGACTCAACAGACAACAATAATCCACATATCATTAAGTATGAAAATGGCAATATTTCCAAAAGTACAAAATTAATACAAGCAGGAGTTGTCACAGAAGATACCATGGTGAAGGTGAGACCCAAGTGAGACCTTGGGAGCTGAGGGAGTTAATTTCTGGAAGGGAAACAGGAGGATCAAAGGTCAAGTTATGCAGAAGCAAATTTAGGCTAAAAGTGTTGGTGCTACCATGACTACAGCGGAAGGTGCACATGTTAGAGGAGGATGGGAGATAAGGTTGGGAAGGAAGGCCAAGGTCAGATCATGGAAAAATTTGTTCATGAGCCTGAGGAGTCTTGGCATTTAACCACTACATACAGCATGGTAGTTAAGAGCATGCATTCTAGTCTGTGTTGCTTGCTTTGAGCCCTGCCTTGAACAAAATGTGACTTTGGGTAATTTAGGAAACCTGAGTTTCAGGTTCTTTGTCTCTATAATGTGGAAAATAGTAACACTTAACCTTATAGGACTGCTAGAGGATTTATTGAGTTCATATCTATAAAGTGCTCAGAAAAGTGCAGGCACAGGTAAACGCTTGCTATTACCATTCATTCCACCATTCATTCAACAAACATTAAGTCAAAAACCTTTTAAGAGGCTGGTGCTACACAGATGCAGAGAAAATGTTGCTTTTCAGGAGATCAGAGTACAGCAGGGAAAATGTTTGGATAAATGTATCAAAGAAGACCATAGGCTTAAAAAGGCAGGTAAATTAAACAAGTAAAGAACTGTATTATAATCCTCCATTTATCAATTTCCTTAAATCCATAGGAAAGAATTGACTGAAAATTTATATTAAGAAGAAGTTTATAACATTAGCAGTTGGGAGTCACTGGAATGTATTTTCTGTTTAGGAAGATTTAAAAAACCCCATTGTGATGGGCAAGTGAGGGCTTTCGGGGTCATTTTGCTTAAAGATCACTTGAAGAATTCTATAATATCTGTTCTACCTGGTTATAGGAATCAGGACAAAATATCTCTTAAATCCATGATCCATTCTCCTGAAATAGCCAGGCTGGTTCTGCACAGCCTTCACAAAACAAAATGGGCACCAGCCTTATCTTGGGCATCAGAAAATTCGTTATGGTTGTTAGTAACTGTTTTGGATTTCCCACTCAGATAAACCACATCTCAAAATCATATTTTTAGTCTATAATAGAAACGTTTATCTCTCTGTAAGAGATCTTGAGCTCAAACTTTTGCCCACAGAAAAACAAATCAAAGTCCTTCAAACCAAGGGAGGGTCAATAAGAGAAGGAAAGCAGGGTCATACCAGTAGAGTTGTAGGTCATTTCATACAGGTTGAAGTAATACTTTGTTATATGAACTTTCTCAAAGTCAATGCACCCCTCTAAAGAAAGTAGAATCAATGTACAATTATCTTGTGGGTATAGATTTGTGTATACATTCATATTATTAATAAAAGTAACTGAACTTCAAATTGTGCATTGTGAACTCTATGAAGGTAAATATTTGAGGGTATCTAAAAATGATAGCTATGACTTTCAAACTCAATGAAACTTCTTCTATTGCTCTGTAAAATAAAACTGATGGAAAGGGACCTTTTAGTAAACTGTTATTCAGGGAAGATTAGAAACAACAAATTCATTTTTCTACTGATAAAAGGTCAATGTCAATTAAAATACTGAAATGCAAAACTGCTTTACTAGCCTGGACTGGTAGTTCCTAGCTACTCCTTCACAGTCCTGATAGCCATTCTTTCAAGGGGTAAGTTAGGGAGCAAAATATGCACAAGACTTTTTGGAGGAAGAAATTTTAAGCTCATCTGTTGTGAAGAGTTAAGGTTATTGATGGAGATTAATGGAGGTTAACTTAGTGCCTGCAGGAGTTACTGGGTATGTCAAATAAATGGGTTGACTCAAAACTATTTCTTGGGCCTCTGCTTGTGCAAGGATACTACACCAGGTGTGGGGTGACAAAGATGAAATCAGGGGATTTATGCCTTCAGGAGCTCACAACCAGATATGGAAGATAATTTGTGAACAGAAATACAACACAAGTAACACTATATGCATAGAAATACATAGCTACCTTTGGCTATGGAGACCTGGGAAGACCACTCCAAGTAGAGGAGAAATCATTCATATTGGAACTTTAAATATAATTGTCTCTTGAAATATAATTGCGGAGAAAAGGAAACATGTTTGATTGGTTCTGGTAATAGAGTAGATTTATTTTTCTACTTTGTAATAAATGAAATACCAACAGAACATTTAGAAACAGATTCTGTATTGAAAAATGTCCTATGAATTCAAGATTTTTGGCATTTAAGAATAGCTTACTTATATTTTTCATGAATTCCTTGATACCTGAAAACTAATGTGTTTCCTCTCAACAGCCCAGTCCACCACAGCCAACTTTTCATGGATTAGTTTACATTAGGTTTCAGAGAAACTGAGAGGTTATGTGTGGGCATACCCTAAATTCCTTCCTCATAAAAAAGCAGGCAAGCAGAGACCATATTACTAAGAAAAGTGAAGCAAGTGAGTATTTATAAGCTACTAGTAGAAAAATAATGAAATTCATTTTTGGAGAGTGAAAGGGAATAAAGAATTTGGAATGTTGGCCAAAGCCCAGCCTGGCCAGATAAAGAAAATTTTCAGATCCTGCCGAACCCTGTAAAACAGCTGGGGCCTTTGCAGTAACAGAAAGTGTTTCACTTAGAATAGGAGGATAAGATTTTGTTTTTGGCTCTAGGAGTATTATGCATATGGAGTAAAGCATTTGCCATTTTTTAAAAAAAAGATATTATTGATTCCTTTATTTATCAAACAGCAAACAACTACTTTAATGTCAGGCAAAGGGAGTTTGAGTTGAACAAAACAAAATTCTGTCTTTCAGGGTGCTTACAGCCCAGTCAGTAAGACAGGACTAAAACCAGTCTGATCTGTACTAAAATAGAAACGATACAGAGCAGAGTCTTTCTCAGAAGGAAAACTCTGAACTAGAGTAGTCTTATTTTTATTCTTCAACTAAATCCCAATATCTGTAGATATTGAAACATGACTTAGAGCAGAATACATTGGAAGGATAATTCCCTGAATCAAGCAAAGATAATCAGATCGGGCACATCTTTGCATTTCGGTTTATTTTTGTATGTATGTTTGTCTGTATTCCCCTTCTCAGTGATCAAAGGCAGCCCAGAAAACTAATATCAAAAGGCACTAAATCTGGGTTTTGTTATTAGTATATTTACAAGGAACTTGGAATGAAATTATGAAAACCCTGATTTTTCCCCTCACATATTTGTCACAAAGAAGTGTTTGATTTCTAAGTTCTGCCTTACTAGCCTCAACACAAAGTTTGGAGAGACTGAATCTGTTATATGTTTCTGAAAGCTATCTTTCACAAGTGTTTAAGGCTATAATTATTCATTATCTTGATTTTAACATTTTCTGGCCAACAAACTAACCTAGAGGCAGGAATACAAACATTCTAAGAAAAATGACCAAGGAATGCAACCAAAGTCAGATTCTCAGTCATCTTTCTCAATGGTGCCCTTTACACATCTGTATGGGATAGGTCCCCAAATAACACCATTAATTAATTACACAGCTGAAATATTTGGCAGTTGTGGGGGTAGTAGGAGTCATGGGGTGGGGGGAGAGGAGGAACAGTTAAATAAATTTTTAGAACCATATCAACATTAAATCATTAAGATTGAAGCCAAAGCATCTTTGTAATTATAATTTATTGGTTAGCATGTATTTATAGAACACTCACTATGTGCTTATTAGCTGTTTTAATTAGAGGGCACACAAAGATAATATTCCTTATCTAGAAAAGATCATGGCCAAGAGATGAGGACATACAACAATGCAAGATAAAAAGACTGCTGAAACAAATATATAGAGTTTTCTAGGAGCACAGAAAAAAATCAATGACTAACTCTGTCTGGGAAGTAATTCATTAAGGAGACAATATTTTTGGATCTAATAAAACAAGCAGAATTACCAAAATATACAGGGCAAAAAATTTGCCATTTTTTGACTAATGATAATGGTCTATTTTCCAGAGCTACCATGAATTCTGACAAAATCTACAAGGTCTTTTGTGATTTAATGTTTTTTAGAATGAGAGATTTCATATTATTCTATATTGCAACTTTTCAAATATGCTCAGAGTCACATTTTGGCATCTAAAATGCAATGCTAATTTTCTAATTTATATGCATCTATACAATAGAGGACATATTCTAAATCACAAGTATAGATATTTTCTCTCCCATACAATTAAATGAAATTATATTCACTTAGGATGAAGAAAAACATAGTCCACATCTTTTTTCCCCCTGAATAAGGCACTTCTCTCTTTCTCTATCTCTATCTATCACCTGTATTTTTTGAAAGGTGGTTGCATGATCGAGATAAAACTAGAGATTTACAGAGTTAGAAAGGGTTGTGACTGTATGAGGTGGCTGAAGTTGGATGAACAAACCAGCAAACCAACACAAGGAGAGAAAAAAGAGAAAATATTGGTAGGTATACTGGTGAGACTCCTAACAGAAAACAGATGATACACTGGGCATACTGAGGAACGCTTAGTAACAGAACTATTTACAAAGATTAGGAAAGTCAGAAGGGTAAGAGGAGAATGGTTTTCAGCACCTGGGAATTTGTGTGGAAAGGGCCACCTAAGAGAAACCAGCAGTGATTCCTTGGCAAACAAATGGGGGATAACTACCCAAGCTCAGAGTCCAACTGTCATGCCCTGCCTTCCTCTCCTCCCAGTCACCTCTGGCTCCTCACTGGTGGAATAGGAAAGACAAAAAAGTGAGCAGCCCACTAGTTCTGCCCACACTGGTCAGCCTCCGGGGCACAGAGTGGGGAAGAAATAATGGATCTGAGTGACAAAATGGACACACCCACCATAATAAACTATACTGCTTGCAGATTACAAATGGCCAGGTATGATGCAGGAAGCTTTGACCTTGCCTGTAAAGAGCAGAGAGACAAAGAAAATGTTAAGGCAGGAAATGATAGGGCCAGGTGGTGCTTTTCAAACATCACTCTAGTGATGGTGTAGAGAGTGGACTGGCATAGTGACAGGTTGAGGCAGGGAAACCAGTTCTGGTTGCTGTTGCAAAAGTCCAGTGGGAAGTGGAGGGCTGCATTAATGCAATGGGGGGGGGGGGAAAGAAGGGACAAAGGTTGATTAGAAGGCAGTGTTGACAGGACTGCGTGCAGGAGCTGAGGGAGAGAAGATGGGAGCTGGGAAGCCACGATTCAATTACCTCAGGGACTAGGGATACAGTTGATAATGTAATCATAGGAAAATAGGATATAGGATATACATTTCTCATGGGCTAATTGTGAAGACTGAAGATTATCTGTTCACAAGAGAGAATTTCACCCTAACAGACACAGGAATTTCTAATGAAAGGTTAAAATATGACCAACTCTGCCTATGCTGTGATAACTTCTGTCTGCATTAACTCACTCAGAGGCTTACAGAGAAAGTGATCTCTTTTTTCCACATGGATGGCTACTTAACTGTTAATTGATGCCCCGAGGAAGCATTTAAGAACTCTTGGAGCAGACATAGGCAGCGGTAACACAGCTAGCTTCTATTTGGCTTCTATACATGGTAGTTAGAAGCACAACCAATTATCATAAAAACAGCTACCATTTTTTAGGGTCTATTTTGTGCCAAGCATTGTTGCCTTACAAAAACAACATGGCAGCTTCTTTATTTATATTCTAGAAATGGGAAAATGAGGAGGTTAAGTAACTTGCTCAAGGCCACACAGATAGGAAGCAGATGTGCTAGAGAATGTACTAAAGGCATTGGGCCCACTCTTTAGGGGCATACAGATGCTGGTGGCATAAGGAAAGTCATATGAAAATATTATGTGTTGGATACAATTACACATTCATACTTACATGATTAATTATTTTTAAAAACAAATTAATTCAGATCCTGAGAATGTACATTTTGATACTTTGATTACTTTCTTGGGAATTTTCTGAACAAGACTGTTTAAGAAATTCTCAATTGAGAAAAAGGAAGATGCTGGCCCAATGGAATATTCTTGACTAGAGATTGAGTTCCTTCAGGGCAAGGAATATACCTTATTCATAAACTGCTTCCTTGATAGATCCTAGTAAGATACTAGAATATGCTGCTGTCCAGTACATATTTCTGGAATGAATGAATCAATGGGGGGCTCTTTCAAAATGTTCCCCTTGGAGATTTTTGTCATCACAAAGTGGAAGATGGGCAGTGGGATTAAGTGCGCCAGGATGTATTTACATAGCCATATGGATCAGAATAGAAGATGTCTACTTAAAGCACACACCGAAACAACCACACAACTGTATCTCAAGAATTATTAATGGAATGTACCCAAACTGATTTTTTTTAGAGCTTCACAAGGCTTGGTGGGATTTGTTCCAGTTGGCGTGGATGAGAGGTCACACAGATTAAAAATAGACTTTCTTAATATGGAACAATAGGCTACATTCATTACATTCATTTAACAAGACAGAAAAAAAAAAAAAAAGACAGGCCTTAGGGGCGGGAATGAAGCTTAATCCTATTTAAGAGCTCAATTAACCCCCAGAAAATTGAGTAGGTCCTCTGCCTTCATTGCCATTCTTCTGTCTAGCAGGACTTAAAAAGAGAGATTCATAAAGAGAAATAAAGAGATTCACATTTGCATATAATACTAAAAATATTTCAAGTATTTTAAATAGGGCATAATAAACTTTAGAAATATAAGAATTAGTTTGCCTAGATTACTATAGTCCTTTAAAACTTGAAATCGATCATATTCTCTTTTGTCAAATCTGTTACCATTGTTAATAAAATATTCAAACACAAGCCTTTATCTGGATACATAAATTCACTGATTTTAAAAAAATAATTTCTTTCTTATGGTTATATTATCAAACAAAATTACATTTCCTTCTAAACTAATGGTACATTCTTAAGAAACATGTATCAAAACCATGTTGGAGTACATTCCAGTCATTCTAACGTTTTAATATACAGAAGCCAGGTCCTGTTCAAATTAGTCCATCCCGGGATAAGCATCTTGGGTAGGTCATTTGTATCAGTTGGTAGATCCTACTTTTCACAGATCACCCTATGGAACCTCTGCGAATGGAATTTATGAGTTCTTTTCATTTGTGCCCCAGCATTATAGAAATGACCAAAATAGATCATTGAAAAATGACAATTTCTTGTTTTTGTGTTTTGCAGTTGGATTATGATAAAAAGCGGTGGTTACATTACATGTACACTTTTTAACTAGTTCTTTGTTCTAATAAACATATCTTTTAAATACATGAGAAGCTTGAAAAATTAAAGGTCTTCTCCCTATCACAATGAAATCATTTTAAGCGGCGAAGGAAAGATCCCTTCCTCCAAGCAGTGGCATTTCCATCCCTTCGCCCCTTCCCCAACAGCCAAGAATTCACATCCTAATTTTCTCCATGGGGTATGAAAGAATTTGCTGACATTCTGGAATAAGATGACAACTTTGCTCTGTTATACACTTTGTTTAAATTGTAGCTACTCTTGGAAATTACAGAGAGTGTCACAACCCAAGATAAAGCATGACTTTGGCTACGGTTCTTTCTCTTTGTGATGCAAATGTTATGTAACCATTTATTTCTTGTCCCAACTAGACAGATAACACATCTATTTAAGCTGTTTGAGCACTGGGGCTATAACGGGAGTTCAGTTAGTACATGCTACTAATCCATGTAATACCACTCCCTGTTAAACTGAACAGTTCCCTTGAACTGACACATGATGCCAGTTCAATATTTTCTGTCTGTACTGAAGGGCTATCTTTCAACAAATTACAGTAAAGAAATCAGACACAGCCTAAACACGAGAGAAAGGTCTAGCTCATGGAAGGATACAAACTATGAAAACCTCTGTTTGAAAACTACCTCGTGGTGAAAGTAGGCTCACTGACCTATAGAGAGAACATCCTCCATATTAAATCAGCAAACTAATGCTTCAGTGCAGAGTCATTGAAGTCATGTCATCTTTTAGAGGACTATAAACACTTAATACAGCTCTTAAAAACCACAAATATTTAATTTCTAAGTGATAAGCCTCAATTTGGTAGTAAAACTTCAATCTGTTTTTTTTTATTTTATTAATTTTTTATTTTTTATAAACATATATTTTTATCCCCAGGGGTACAGGTCTGTGAATCACCAGGTTTACACACTTCACAGCACTCACCAAAGCACATACCCTCCCCAATGTCCATAATCCCACCCCCTTCTCCCAACCCCCCTCCCCCCAGCAACCCTCAGTTTGTTTTGTAAGATTAAGAGTCACTTATGGTTTGTCTCCCTCCCAATCCCATCTTGTTTCATTGATTCTTCTCCTACCCACTTCAATCTGTTTTTTAAAAAATTATCATCATTATTATTATACATAAAACATAAAACAGTATTGAAGAAGACTAAAAGATTTTTTTAAGCATTTGAATCCACCAATTGAAGTCTAATTTTTCACATTTCCATGTTTCTCATCAGTCCTTATCCATCTCCCATGATACTGCTAATAGCTATAATGATAGCACAGAGTATAGAATATATTCTAATTTTCTCATATAACTGTTGATATTGTTTCAAAATTATATATTTGATAGTACAGCATCAGCACCAGCTTTGTTTTCTGACTACTATATAAGCTACTTAAGATGACAAAATAAGCCTTGATAATTATTGACAGTTGATTTCCAAAGGCTGTTTCCCAATACACTAAGCAACATCTAATTCTTTTCCTCAAGGGAAAAAAAAATGTGGATATGGCTACAAGGAAGGCTATAAGAAGCATACATCTTTTTCTAGTATGATGTAATGTTCTGTTAATAAACGACACTTTTTTCTTACATTCTGAGAAAACCAAATTGCTTTTTCAGGAATTCAATTGTAATATTTGCCTAGAGGTTGATAAGACTGCCTAGAGACAGAAGAGATTTATACACTTCTAATATTTAATGCAATGTCTACATGAAGATGGAATCTTATTCCACAATAGGAAGGAAAACATAAACAAATGTCAACTTACCAGCCTTTTCCTTGTCTGGAATTCCTGGAAGTGCCTGAAAAAAAAAAGCCATAGAATTATGTTATTACTGGAAAGAAATATTACAACATCATCAGGAACAAAATGAACTATCATAAATGGAGCAAAAATTAAATAGAACCCAACAGCAGGAAAATAAGCAGGGAAAGGAACTTAACATTGTTCCATAAAGAACATACAAATGACCAAATGTACATGAAAAGGTACTCAAAATCACTAACCACCAGGGAAATGCAGATCAAAATCACAATGAGATGTTACCTTCCAACTGTTCAAATGGTCATTAGGAAAAAGACAAGAAATTACAAGTGTTGGCAAGGATGTTAAGAAAAGGAAATGCTGTGCACTGATGATGGGGGTGTAAACTGCACAGCCACTATGGAAAACAGTATGAAGATTCCTCAAAAAAAACAAAAACAAAAACAAAAAACCAGAACTACTGTATGATCCAGCAATCACCCTTCTGGTTAAATATCCAAAGGAAATGAAAAGATATCAAAGAGATAGCTGTACTTTCATGTTCATTACAGCATTATTTCACAACAGCCTTGATATGATAACAACATAAATGTCCATCAATGAATGAATGGATAAGGCACATATGATATATATATATATATATATATATATATATATATATATATATACACAATGGAATATTATTCAGGCATGGGAAAGAAGGAAATCCTGCCATTTGCAATCACGAGGGCCTTGAAGGCATTACTCTAAGTGAAATAAGCCAGACAGACAAAGACAAATGGTGCATGGTACCATTTATATGTGGAATTAAAAAAAGTGAAACTTCTAAAATCAGAGAATAGAAAAGTTGCAAGGAGCTGGAGAAATAGGGAGAACTTGGTAAAAGGGTATATAAACTCTTGGTTATAAGATGAAGAGGGTCTGGGGGCGCCTGGGTGGCTCAGTGGGTTAAAGCCTCTGCCTTTGGCTCAGGTCATGATCTCAGGGTCCTGGGATCCAGCCGTACATCGGGCTCTCTACTTGGTGGGGAGCCTGTTTCCCCCTCTCTCTCTCTGACTGCCTCTCTGCCTACTTGTGATCTCTGTCAAATAAATAAATAAGATATTAAAAAACAATTAAAAATGTATTAAAAAAGGATAAAGAAGGTCTGAAGATCTAATGTATAAAATGGTGACCATAATTGATAACACTATATTATATAATTAAAATTTACTAAGAGAGTAGGACTGTGTTCTTACCAAAACAAAACACCCTTAATAAACATGAGAAGTGATGAATATAGTAATTAAGTGGAAATCCTTTCACAATGTATATGTATTCCAATCACCATGATATAATTTTTTTTTAAAGATTTTATTTATTTATTTGACAGAGAGAGGTCACAGGTAGACAGAGAGGCAGGCAGAGAGAGAGAGGGAAGCAGGCTCCCCGCTGAGCAGAGAGCCCGATGCGGGACTCGATCCCAGGACTCCAAGATCCTGACCTGAGCCGAAGGCAGCGGCTTAACCCACTGAGCCACCCAGGCGCCCCAACCATGATATAAATTTTAAATGTCTTACAATTTAGTCAATTATACCTCAATAAAACTGAAAAGAAAATAAAAAGAAAAACGAGAGTTGGGGACCTATCAGTAAAGTTACTAGATCCAGGTATAATAATTGTCAACCATCATATTCTTTTCTTGTCGGAAAACACATATTACCCTTAAAAAGATACTGGCAATAAATGAAACAAAAAAAAATATTCTTTGAATTTGGGGAGAATTTTTATAGTTCAATTTATTGGTCCTGTAAAAAAAAGTAAAAGTAAATTGGTGGATTTCTGGGCATTTCAAATCTCTGCTCTGTTTTTCAAATGCTCAGATTCTTCCTTTATATTATTATTACTGTTATCATTAAAGATTTTTATTATTTATTTTAGAGGGAGAGAGAGAGAGCAGGAGCAGGGGAAGGAGCAGAGGCAGACTCAGAACCTGAATAAGCAGGGAGCTTGATGCTGGGCTCTATTCCAGGACCCTGGGATGACCAGACGCTTAACTGACTGAGCCACCCAGGCGCCCCAAGATTCCTCCTTTATTAGATGGGAATAATCACATCTACTTCTTCAGGTTGCTGAAAAGACCAACTGTGGTAGCTTGATAAAGCATTTGAGGTCTTCAGGAAAAGGTAAATGCTGTTACTATTTGTTTCTACGGGTATTGGACCAATGGGTCAATTTACTGATAGGTGTGGTCTAGAAGTTCCATTCCCAGCAACCATCATCACTTACTATCATTATTTAAAAAACGGAGATCAGGAGGAGATGTTTTCAAAAGACTTTAAAGTACAAATGTCTAATTCTACTTTCAATGGATATTCTAAAATAAATTAAGGAAGTTGAACTTCTGGTTCCCATTCACCTCAGTTATTCAAGTTTATAATATTGTGAACATGAAGGTATTAACGTGTATGGGAAGACTTCAATCCATCTGACCCACTGGGCTTTGATACCTGCTACCCCAAACCACTGACCAAACAGGATGTCTACAAGTGACACCTCTCCCTTTCTTCAGGGACAAAGTCCCTGACGTTGGGGTAAGAAAAGTAGTCTCAAATGGATAAGTAATTTTGTTGCGTGTGCATGCAAAGCACACAGAGGGAGGAGGCGAGGAAGGGGAAAGTTCACATGCACCTCAGCTGCAGATAAGGAAATAGCATCAGTCTTCATTTCCAGGATCAAGTATCAAGATACCTATATCCTTGTGAGATACTGATTACTGCTGAGATCCTCACTTTCAGAACTTAAAGAATTTGAGATTGATGCAGTTTTCAAATCAGAGGCAAATCTCTCTAGGGGTAAAAAAATAGAGGGGGGTTTTATTTTGGCAAGATTAATCTATAGTGGAGGTATATTTTGAATTAATTTCTATCTATATTTTGTTGTTCACTCCTCGTTCTCTGAATGTGAATGCTGACTGCATCCTGGCAAAGGTGCGTTGTAAGGAGACTATCAGGTGTGTAAATGGCAGAGTGCAGGGTCATGTCCAGAGACCAGGGCAGCAGAGGGATTGCACAGGGGTTAGGTATGTACCTCAGCATCCCCTCATTTATACTGGGTCATCTATTTTTCCTTTCCTTCAAGAGCTGTTGTGATTCTACACTATAGAAAAGCTGTTTCTCCCTTTACAGGAAAATTATAACAGTTTCGGTGATATTTGTTGACTTTTTATGTATCTTAAATTTGGGCACCTGGGTGGCTCAGTAGGTAGAGGATCCGGCCCTTGATTTCAGTTTATGTCATGGTCTCAGGGTTGTGAGCTTGAGCTTGAGAACCCCCAACAGACTCCACGCTGAACATAGAGGCGGCTTAAGATACTCTCTCCCTTTTCCTCTGGCACCCCCTTACACCCCCCAGTTTGCATGAGTTTTCTCTCTGGGGCAAGATGGAGAGAAGGACTTAAATTCATATTGTGTTGCATTTTAAGCTCAGCCCCTGGATTTCCTACCTAATTGGAGATGAGGTCTTTCAAATTAAATTTTCTCTTCTGTGAAAAGCAAATAACAAAACAAAACCCAAACCGTTGACAAGATTGTAAAGGTTGGTGATAAGCAGTTAAAAGATGCCCATGAAAAAGGTGCCACAGGAGGAAAGAGCGAACACTCACTAGGTTCTGAATAGGTACAAGGTACAGTTTTAAGCCTTTGCCTGCATAAATTCACTGACTCCTTAGAATAACCCATGGAGTCCTGGAAAGGGAAGTAACTTTTATGAGGTCACCGTCAGGGATGGAAGCCAGGTCACAACCATTGGCATGCAGGCCTCTGAGGTCCTAACACTAGTTTCAAAACACTAATCAGAGTCTTTTTGAAACAAGGGAGAAGAAAATTTGGGAGAGATTCCATGATAGAATACTGGCTGAGATCACAAAATATCTGTGCAGGAATATCTGTATGAGATATTTAGAAATTACCTAAGTAATAAGCTCTCTCTTCTTATAGCCAAGGAATTTAAGACAAATTGAACATCTTGCCCCAAATCATAGGTTGACCAGCAACAGACCTTTTCCATATTTTGTTCTATTTGATTGCACAGAGTGTTACCGAGTACATATAAGTAAATATTTAATAAACTTTTATTAAGCAATGAGTTGTGCCACAAAGCAAAAATATTTTAGCTTCCATGTAGTCAATGCCTATTACTTAAGAACCTCACCATGTTCTGTATGCTTCTTTAAGCCACCAAAGCTCACTTCCATGAAACAACTGCATGATGTGGACATACGAAAGTCAAAGTTTCATGCACCCAGGATTTTATAACTGCTCTTTCAAAGTAAACCACGTAGTCAACAGCTGCATATCTCTCAGCTGATATATCTCTGAATTCGAGGGAGAAGTGTCTCTCTAGAAAAGGTTTATAAGTAACTTTTTAAAATGCTGATGCTTCATTTTCAATTAATTGAAGATATTTGCTGTTTCTTAAATTATATGCCTTCCATTATCCTGTGTACAGAAAGCTTTGGCAAACTGTTCCCTCTTTGTGGAATTCACAGTCCAGTCGAAGAAGGTACATGAAAGAGAGAGAACAGTTTCATATAGTAGGTGTTCAATTGCAATTGATGATTAGCACCATTGCTGGTGTGACATCAAAAGGAGTGAGAAGACAATTGATAATTAGGACCACCCAGGTGGAAATGGAATGGTTTTCTTGGGCACTGAATCTTTTGGAAGGAGACATTGGTCCAAAGATTCTTTTTGTCTCTGACTTCAGAGAAGAGGCCTGGCTAGATTTGGGCTTCAGGTCTTGAGGTTCCATAGTGTTTTACCTGTTCCTGTGTTTGGAACAAAACTTTCCATGCAAGGTGGCTGTACAGTCTGTTACAGAGTAAGTGTTCATCAGACATTTGTGGAATTAAAGTACCAAACACATAATCATATATTCAGTTTAAATAAGATGTATGGCTGTTGCTTATGAGAAAGGTCCTTTAAAAAGCATATTTTTGAATTCATTAGGGTTTTTTGTTAATAGTTGCCATATGTTTCATTTGAACTATATCCTCAGGAAGTGATTTAACATTTCTGGCAATAAAGCAATTAAATAGGATTTTCCTGCTGCCCATATGGATTTGCTGTAACTTCATATTTTCTTCTCTCATTTCTTAATGGAACAAAGGGAAGTTTACTAATAACTTCCAAATGAGAGAAGAAAATCATTCGTGGTCTTGTTATTCTTCTTTGTGACATTCAAATGATAGCATAACAGTCTTAAATATTTGTTTAATGGCTGTACTGATCCTCCACTAGTTCCTTGCAAGTAAAGATTTTCATTTAAGTTGATCTGTTAAGGTGTTTTGTAATTGAATTTTAAAAAACCATTAAAGAGAAAGCTTTTTAGGAAAAGGGAAGAAAATAATTCTCTTTCTCTTAATGAGGTCTTTTAAGGCTGTGTGTGGGAGCTTAGTCTGTGTGTGTGTCTGTTTATGTTTTTGATGTGAAACATGGTTGGGGGAAATGCTGGTTTTGACATGCCTTCCGGAAATGTTGTAGACATGTGTTGATTCTTTTGGTCTGCTGCTAGAATGACTTTCTGCACTTTCAAGAGGGACCTCAGTTGGACACCTTTTAGGAACTTATACCAACTACACAGAAGCTGCTAATAGTCACATAAGTAATAGATGTTATATCTGAATTCATTTTGTGAATTCAATTTTGTGAATGAAAATTTGTTGATCTAATTTCTTCCTGATGATTTTAGTTGGAAATAGAGTATGATTTTTCCTCCTTAATGTGCTATTTTAATTAATAAGCCACATCCCTCACTAATATAAATTACTTTCTCTCTTAGTTCTTTGGAATCAGAACCATAGAATACTACCATTAAGAAGGCCCTTTGAAAGCCAATCCGTCAATCAATGGGAAGCTAGGATAGACTGAAAGGTCCTACTCATGTTTTTTTTTTTTTTTGGTCCTACAGTAAACAACAAAGTACTACCATGTATTTTGTATTTTCTCTCTATATAGGCAGCGCTTGTTTTGCATATTTTATTAGACATGTTCACACAGAAATGTCTCAGATACTCTGTTTTGTTCTATAGGAGTTCTTTTCATTTGTTTTTTTTTAAATGGCAAGAATCAGTGGCAAAGCAATTTACTCCTTTCCCTTAAAAACACTCACTGTTGTTCCCACAAAAATATTTTACAGACAAATTTCAAAATGGGTAATTATGTCCTTAGAAATTACAGGATAACATTCCCCAGTGATGGAACAGCCTCTGTCTCAGATGAGGGCACAAGAGCCCATTGTGGGCACAATGGGCAACAGAAAGAGTTTGGAGATTCACATTTTAGGGAAGACATGAAAGACTACATAAAAGAAAAAAAGGTACATTGAAAAATGAGTTTGTTTCCATCTCTTTATTTAAAGACTCTTTTGAATTCAGTCCAGTCTCTGATATTGTTAACTAGCCCATGATTTCTATTTGATCCCACTTGAACAAAGAAGTTCATTGAAAAGCTGCATCTAGGGGGGAGGAGTCAAGATGGCGGAGAAGTAGCAAGCTGAGACTGCTTCAGCTAGCCGGAGATCAGCTAGATAGCTTATCTAAAGATTGCAAACACCTGAAAATCCATCGGCAGATCGAAGAGAAGAAGAACAGCAATTCTGGAAACAGAAAAACAACCACTTTCTGAAAGGTAGGACCGGCGGAGAAGTGAATCCAAAGCGACGGGAAGATAGACCCCGGGGGGAGGGGCCGGCTCCCGGCAAGCGGCGGAGCAACCGCGCACCAAATCAGGACTTTTAAAAGTCTGTTCCACTGAGGGACATCGCTCCAGAGGCTAAACCGGGGCGAAGCCCATGCGGGGTCAGCGTGGCCTCAGGTCCCGCAGGGTCACAGAAGGATCGGGGGTGTCTGAGTGTCGCAGAGCTTGCGGGTATTGGAACGGGAAAGCCGGCTACAGAGACAGAGCCGACAGTAAGCTCGCAGCTCCGTGTTACCTTGAACCGGTCGCAGGCTCGGTGAGCTCGGAGCGCGGCCGGAGGTCAGGCAGACGGGAGTAACTGGGCGCTGTTCTCTGAGGGCGCACTGAGGAGTGGGGCCCTGGGCTCTCGGCTCCTCCGGGCCGGAGACCAGGAGGCCGCCATTTGTATTCCCGTCCTCTGGAACTCTACGGAAAGCGCTCAGGGAACAAAAGCTCCTGAAAGCAAACCCGAGCGGATTACTCACCCCGGCCCCGGGTAAGGGCGGTGTAATTCCGCCTGGGGCAAAGACACTTGAAAATCACTACAACAGGCCCCTCCCCCAGAAGATCAACAAGAAATCCAGCCGAGACCAAGCTCACCTACCAAGGAGTGCGGTTTCAATACCAAGGAGAGCAGCAGAATTCCAGAGGAGGAGAAAGCCAAGCACGGAACTCATGGCTTTTTTCCTGTGATTTTTTTTAGTCTTGCAGTTAATTTAATTTTTTCTTTTTCATTTTTTTTTTTTTTTTTCTCGCCTTCGGGTAAAATTTTTTTTTTTTTTAACTGTTACCTTTTTCTTTTTTAACGATTTTTTACTAGTTTATCTAATATATATATATATTTTTTTACATTTTTCTTAGGTGTTTTCTTTTTTTAAAAAAAATTCTTTTCTTTTTTTTTTTTTTTTTTTTCTTTTTTCTTTCTTCCTTTTTGAACCTCTTTTTATCCCCTTTCTCCCCACTCACGATTTTGGATCTCTTCTAATTTGGCTAAAGCATATTTTCCTGGGGTTGTTGCCACCCTTTTAGTATTTTACTTGCCCCTTCATTTACTCTTATCTGGACAAAATGACAAGACGTAAAAATTCACCACAAAAAAAAGAACAAGAGGCAGTACCGAAGGCTAGGGACCTAATCAATACAGACATCGGTAATATGTCAGATCTAGAGTTCAGAATGACAATTCTCAAGGTTCTAGCCGGGCTCGAAAAAGGCATGGAAGATATTAGAGAAACCCTCTCGAGAGATATAAAAGCCCTTTCTGGAGAAATAAAAGAACTAAAATCTAACCAAGTTGAAATCAAAAAAGCTATTAATGAGGTGCAATCAAAAATGGAGGCTCTCACTGCTAGGATAAATGAGGCAGAAGAAAGAATTAGTGATATAGAAGACCAAATGACAGAGAATAAAGAAGCTGATCAAAAGAGGGACAAACAGCTACTGGACCACGAGGGGAGAATTCGAGAAATAAGTGACACCATAAGACGAAACAACATTAGAATAATTGGGATTCCAGAAGAAGAAGAAAGTGAGAGGGGAGCAGAAGGTATACTGGAGAGAATTATTGGGGAGAATTTCCCCAATATGGCAAAGGGAACAAGCATCAAAATTCAGGAGGTTCAGAGAATGCCCCTCAAAATAAATAAGAATAGGCCCACACCCCGTCACATAATAGTAAAATTTACAAGTCTCAATGACAAAGAGAAAATCCTGAAAGCAGCCCGGGAAAAGAAGTCTGTAACATACAATGGTAAAAATATTAGATTGGCAGCTGACTTATCCACAGAGACCTGGCAGGCCAGAAAGAGCTGGCATGATATTTTCAGAGCACTAAACGAGAAAAACATGCAGCCAAGAATACTATATCCAGCTAGGCTATCATTGAAAATAGAAGGAGAGATTAAAAGCTTCCAGGACAAACAACAACTGAAAGAATTTGCAAATACCAAACCAGCTCTACAGGAAATATTGAAAGGGGTCCTCTAAGCAAAGAGAGAGCCTACAAGTGGTAGATCAGAAAGGAACAGAGACCATATACAGTAACAGTCACCTTACAGGCAATACAATGGCACTAAATTCATATCTCTCAATAGTTACCCTGAATGTGAATGGGCTAAATGCCCCTGTCAAAAGACACAGGGTATCAGAATGGATAAAAAAACAAAACCCATCTATATGTTGCCTCCAAGAAACACATTTTAAGCCCGAAGACACCTCCAGATTTAAAGTGAGGGGGTGGAAAAGAATTTACCATGCTAATGGACATCAGAAGAAAGCAGGAGTGGCAATCCTTATATCAGATCAATTAGATTTTAAGCCAAAGACTGTAATAAGAGATGAGGAAGGACACTATATCATACTCAAAGGGTCTGTCCAACAAGAAGATTTAACAATTTTAAATATCTATGCCCCCAACGTGGGAGCAGCCAACTATATAAACCAATTAATAACAAAATCAAAGAAACACATAAACAACAATACAATAATAGTAGGGGACTTTAATATTCCCCTCACTGAAATGGACAGGTCATCCAAGCAAAAGATCAGCAAGGAAATAAAGGCCTTAAATGACACACTGGACCAGATGGACATCACAGATATATTCAGAATATTTCATCCCAAAGCAACAGAATACACATTCTTCTCTAGTGCACATGGTACATTCTCCAGAATAGATCACATCCTCGGTCCTAAATCAGGACTCAACCGGTATCAAAAGATTGGGATCATTCCCTGCATATTTTCAGACCACAATGCTCTAAAGCTAGAACTCAACCACAAAAGGAAGTTTGGAAAGAACCCAAATACATGGAGACTAAAGAGTATCCTTCTAAAGAATGAATGGGTCAACCGGGAAATTAAAGAAGAATTGAAAAAAATCATGGAAACAAATGATAATGAAAATACAACGGTTCAAAATCTGTGGGACACAACAAAGGCAGTCCTGAGAGGAAAATATATAGCGGTACAAGCCTTTCTCAAGAAACAAGAAAGGTCTCAGGTACACAACCTAACCCTACACCTAAAGGAGCTGGAGAAGGAACAAGAAAGAAACCCTAAGCCCAGCAGGAGAAGAGAAATCATAAAGATCAGAGCAGAAATCAATGAAATAGAAACCAAAAAAACAATAGAACAAATCAACGAAACTAGGAGCTGGTTCTTTGAAAGAATTAATAAAATTGATAAACCCCTGGCCCGACTTATCAAAAAGAAAAGAGAAAGGACCCAAATAAATAAAATCATGAATGAAAGAGGAGAGATCACAACTAACACCAAGGAAATACAAACTATTATAAGAACATACTATGAGCAACTCTACGGCAATAAATTTGACAATCTGGAAGAAATGGATGCATTCCTAGAAACATATAAACTACCACAACTGAACCATGAAGAAATAGAAAGCCTGAACAGACCCATAACCAGTAAGGAGATTGAAACAGTCATTAAAAATCTCCAAACAAACAAAAGCCCAGGGCCAGACGGCTTCCCGGGGGAATTCTACCAAACATTTAAAGAAGAACTAATTCCTATTCTCCTGAAACTGTTCCAAAAAATAGAAATGGAAGGAAAACTTCCAAACTCATTTTATGAGGCCAGCATCACCTTGATCCCAAAACCAGACAAGGATCCCACCAAAAAAGAGAGCTATAGACCGATATCCTTGATGAACACAGATGCGAAAATACTCAACAAAATACTAGCCAATCGGATTCAACAGTACATTAAAAAGATTATTCACCACGACCAAGTGGGATTTATTCCAGGGCTGCAAGGTTGGTTCAACATCCGCAAATCAGTCAATGTGATACAACACATCAATAAAAGTAAGAACAAGAACCATATGATACTCTCAATAGATGCTGAAAAAGCATTTGACAAAGTACAACATCCCTTCCTGATCAAAACTCTTCAAAGTGTAGGGATAGAGGGCACATACCTCAATATCATCAAAGCCATCTATGAAAAACCCACCGCAAATATCATTCTCAATGGAGAAAAACTGAAAGCTTTTCCGCTAAGGTCAGGAACACGGCAGGGATGTCCATTATCACCACTGCTATTCAACATCGTACTAGAGGTCCTAGCCTCAGCAATCAGACAACAAAAGGAAATTAAAGGCATCCAAATCGGCAAAGAAGAAGTCAAATTATCACTCTTCGCAGATGATATGATACTATATGTGGAAAACCCAAAAGACTCCACTCCAAAACTGCTAGAACTTATACAGGAATTCAGTAAAGTGTCAGGATATAAAATCAATGCACAGAAATCAGTTGCATTTCTCTACACCAACAGCAAGACAGAAGAAAGAGATATTAAGGAGTCAATCCCATTTACAATTGCATCCAAAACCATAAGATACCTAGGAATAAACCTAACCAAAGAGACACAGAATCTATACTCAGAAAACTATAAAGTACTCATGAAAGAAATTGAGGAAGACACAAAGAAATGGAAAAATGTTCCATGCTCCTGGATTGGAAGAATAAATATTGTGAAAATGTCTATGCTACCTAAAGCAATCTACACATTTAATGCAATTCCTATCAAAGTACCATCCATCTTTTTCAAAGAAATGGAACAAATAATTCTAAAATTTATATGGAACCAGAAAAGACCTCGAATAGCCAAAGGGATATTGAAAAAGAAAGCCAACGTTGGTGGCATCACAATTCCGGACTTCAAGCTCTATTACAAAGCTGTCATCATCAAGACAGCATGGTACTGGCACAAAAACAGACACATAGATCAATGGAACAGAATAGAGAGCCCAGAAATAGACCCCCAACTCTATGGTCAACTAATCTTCGACAAAGCAGGAAAGAATGTCCAATGGAAAAAAGACAGCCTTTTCAATAAATGGTGCTGGGAAAATTGGACAGCCACATGCAGAAAAATGAAATTGGACCATTTCCTTACACCACACACAAAAATAGACTCAAAATGGATGAAGGACCTCAATGTACGAAAGGAATCCATCAAAATCCTTGAGGAGAACACGGGCAGCAACCTCTTCGACCTCTGCCGCAGCAACATCTTCCTAGGAACAACGCAAAAGGCAAGGGAAGCAAGGGAAAAAATGAACTACTGGGATTTCATCAAGATCAAAAGCTTTTGCACAGCAAAGGAAACAGTTAACAAAATCAAAAGACAACTGACAGAATGGGAGAAGATATTTGCAAACGACATATCAGATAAAGGACTAGTGTCCAGAATCTATAAAGAACTTAGCAAACTCAACACCCAAAGAACAAATAATCCAATCAAGAAATGGGCAGAAGACATGAACAGACATTTCTGCAAAGAAGACATCCAGATGGCCAACAGACACATGAAAAAGTGCTCCATATCACTTGGCATCAGGGAAATACAAATCAAAACCACAATGAGATATCACCTCACACCAGTCAGAATGGCTAAAATCAACAAGTCAGGAAATGACAGATGCTGGCGAGGATGCGGAGAAAGGGGAACCCTCCTACACTGTTGGTGGGAATGCAAGCTGGTGCAGCCACTCTGGAAAACAGCATGGAGGTTCCTCAAAATGTTGAAAATAGAACTGCCCTATGACCCAGCAATTGCACTATTGGGTATTTACCCTAAAGATACAAATGTAGTGATCCAAAGGGACACATGCACCCGAATGTTTATAGCAGCAATGTCCACAATAGCCAAACTATGGAAAGAACCTAGATGTCCATCAACAGATGAATGGATCAAGAAGATGTGGTATATATACACAATGGAATACTATGCAGCCATCAAAAGAAATGAAATCTTGCCATTTGCAACAACATGGATGGAACTAGAGCGTATCATGCTTAGCGAAATAAGTCAAGCAGAGAAAGACAACTATCATATGATCTCCCTGATATGAGGAAGTGGTGATGCAACATGGAGGCTTAAGTGGGTAGAAGAATAAATGAAACAAGATGGGATTGGGAGGGAGACAAACCATAAGTGACTCTTAATCTCACAAAACAAACTGAGGGTTGCCGGGGGGAGGGGGTTGGGGAGAAGGGGGTGGGATTATGGACATTGGGGAGGGTATGTGATTTGGTGAGTGCTGTGAAGTGTGTAAACCTGGTGATTCACAGACCTGGGGATAAAAATATATGTATATAAAAAATATATGTTTATAAAAAATAAAAAATAAAAAAAAAAAAAAAAAAAAAAAGAAAATACAAAAAAAAAAAAAAAAAGAAAAGCTGCATCTAATGGGTAATCTGATATCATCTGTTTTGGTTTACAAAGTATTTCTCTAGTTTTGACAGTCATCATTCTTTTATTAAAAATACAGGCTCTTCACGGTGGAGAAGACTTAGATATCATTTAGTAGTGTTTTCCAAAATACTCTGAATACCACTTTTTCAGTCTTAACTACATACATGTATTTATAAATTATTTATTTAATAAAATTTAAATATTAAATTTGAATAAATATCCTTTTTTTTACTTGTTCTAAATAACAAAAACAAAATACATGAATGTATGGTTTTAAAATTTTATTATATTATTCATACCACACATGAAAATAAATAACTATTAAAATTTAAAATATTTATCCACATATCAGCTGATGTTCACCAGTAGTCTATGGGTCCCTGTGTTGGGAAACATGGATCTAGTTCTTTTGCTATCATTTTGCCTATAAGGATGTTGAGATTGAAGGAGATTAATGATTTACCCGATGTTACAGACCCTAAATTGGCCAATTGGGGATTAGAGTAGAATCTGGGTCTTAATGTACAGTCTACTATACCTTTATTCATAAGACTGGTGAAGTTGAAGGTCACCAAGGGTTTACCCTCTTGCATTCATAATTTCAGATTAACTCAGTTTCTGAATCATTCAATGGAAGATAAAGGAAATTCAGTTACAGTGGAAGAGACAATGTCCTAGTTTGAGGACTGTCTTCAGAGTACACATATATGAACAAAGTGAAATAAATGCATGCATGATAGTGTAATTGTGGATCCTTATTTCCAAAAAAAATTTGACATGTCTTATTTAATGAAAGTTGTCAGCCATATTGAGGGATTTTTTTTTTTTTTTTTTTTTTTGTCAACATCATTGACTATAACAACTGTTTATATATAGACTGAAACCATGGCTTCATCTGTATTCTGTGGTATAGAAACTTGGGGCCTTGGCTTAAAATAGTTACATGAGTGTCTGAGCAAACACAAAGTTGATTCTTAAGGGATGTTCTGGTGGCTTGTTAATCCTTTGAGCAGAAGTGGGATGGCCCTCTCTGGATAAAAAACATAAGTTGGGCTTCTAAATTTTATTTTTTTATTTTCTATTTTTTAAAAGGTTTATTTATTTGAGAGAAGGAGAGAGCAAGTGAGCAGGGGAGTAAGGGGGAAAGGGAGAGGGAGAGAGAATCTCAAGCAGACTTCCTGCTGAGTATGGAGGCCCAAAGGCTTGTCCCTAGTCTTGAAGTGGGGCCCTATTTAGGACGCTATGTGACGAATCCCACCACCCTGAGATCATGACCTGAGCTGAAATCAAGAGTTGGATGCTCAAATGACTGAGTCACCCAGGTGCCTGTGGGCTTCTAATCTTTAAAAACACTTTTTTTTCTTTTTAAAAAAATACTGGCATTTCTTGTATTTAAAGCTGGTGATTCTTCAACAATAGTCTCATTCTACGCTCACTTCATAGCTAAATACTGATTTTAAGTCTGTCCAGCTCGTGACAAAACTCTTGTTAAGGCCATTTGTATTTGGAAACATGGTTTAAGAGAAAAGCCATTTATTATTCTAAATTGAATAGAAAATCATTTCTGTAGCAGGGCAGATAAACAGAAAAACCCATGGCTTGGCTTGGTCCCACCAACTAACTTTTCTCAGCATTTACAGAAGTTCTTAATTTCAGCGCTTCTGTATTTCCAATAAACCACTGATTAAGATATTATTCATGATAGAACTCAATATCCTTTAGATACATTTTCATGTTATAAATTTTTTTTCAAAATGTAACAAGTCATGTTTCCCTCCCCAATTGTAATTCAGTATTAAATGCAATGTTTATTTGAAATAACCATTATATTTGTATAACCATTTTGGTATAATCATTTTGCCTTTTACATGATTTTACATAATTTTGATATTTTATTATTCCTTCTTTGTGATTCTTGCTGTAAGTTGCTCTACTTTTGTGAATTTCTAAGTTATATATTCTAAAACATCTGATTTTATGCTCAATTTTGGTAATTCTGGAAAAAGAATTACTGCTGAAATACCTGAATATGTTCATAAATTTCACTAGAGCAATTGCATTATTTCTTCCTTCTCAGATATTTGCAACTTTTAAAAAAATCAATTTGTGAGCTCTTCAAAAGTATTCTTTAACTTTTGGTACAATGATTTGCACATGGTAGCCATTTAGAAATACTGATTATTCAAGGAAACTTTGTGGTTTTTTCTTTTTCTTTTTTTTTTTTTTTTGTTGTTGTTGTTTTTGTTTTTGTTTTTAAGTTTGGTTAATGAAAGTTCACAGTTAAGGAGCACCATAGATGGAGACTTATTTTCAGTAAAGATGATATTCAAGACAGGTGACTTATTCAGGGAGCAACAGACTCAGAATGGCTGTTTATTTTTCTTGGTGGACAATGTTAACCAGCAATTCATCTACTCCTCAGTGTTAAACACGTGCCCTTTACTCCACCTAGTATCCCTCATAATGGATTTTTCATTTTGTTCATGTCCTCATTTTTCTAGCCTGAGTCACAGTTTTTCGCTGGTGCAACCCTTTCTCCTTGTATCTGATGGGCACTACAAAGGCAACTGGTCCTGCTAAAATTTATTACTATACCACTGTTTTCCTTAAAATGCTTTAATGATGACCTTTACCCCACCCCCTTCCTGGAATGCTATTAGTCATGTGCTCTGAGATTCTCATCCTCTTCTGCTTTGTTCTAGCCACTCAGTTAATAGAGTCAAGTATCCTCTGTACACACAGTTCTTTACTATAGGCTGTGGTGACACTAAATGAAATAAAAAGATAGCCTGTAAAAATAAAAAATTATAAATTTAAGACTGAAAACTAAAATAGAAAATCAGTAACATCTGAACAAGTACTGGGTTCCCTGCTGCCACCAATAGTCTCTGTGACTTTGGATAAGTTTCTAGAATTCTCCGAGCTCAGTTTACTCACCTCTAAAAAGAGGGTAGAAATAATGTTTACATCTCAGGCTATTTGTGACGATTCAATGACATGCTGCACAAAAGAGGATTATCATAGTACTTGCCCAAGTGCTTGCTAAGTGCTAAGTATTCCTATCGTTGGGTTTGTTATTATGATATAAAAAAGTAGTTACATATTTATTATGAAACAATACAAAGAAGCATAGGTTGTCTGTCTCTGCTTCCTCCATTTCCTTCTGTCAGATTAACTTGTTTCCTCGTGTTCATTCCTATTTTATTTTGAACTATTTATAATTATTTTCTCTGTTATTTTGAAAGAAATATTTCTCCTTCTTTAAAAAAAATTTTTTGGTCAGCCACTTCCTTTAAATTTTATAAAGCCCAGTTTGGAAGCTATCATCCTCAGCCCTCTTCTTTAATGTGGAGCCTGCCACCAACTGTTACTAAGTAGGTCTATTCTTGGCCTCCTTAGGTGTCAACAAGTGACACTATTCTTCTTGGGTCCCTACACTGAGGAACAGGCTCCCAGTTCTGCAGCCTGGAGCAGCAGGGCCTAAGGGCATTTGTAGGAATCATACCTGTGTCAGAAAATATAGAATATATTAGAATCATATTAGAGTATATTAAAGTATAGAATATAGAATATTTGTCTTCTGCACTTATGGGACCTTTCAGTGATGCCCAACTATAGGAGATATCTGGGGCCACCACTCACATTTAACCAGAACTCTTAATGGATTTATCACTTACTGAAATTTCCTGAACTAAAATGAATTCTATACATGATTCAGAAACTACTGGAGATACGGATATATAATATCTGTATATGTGTATGTGTAGTATAATATTTGTTAATAGACTGGATATGTATATTATAGGCTGGCTATATATATATATATATACATATATCAATATTGTATATTGATATATATTATATATAATATAATATAATATTAATAGACTGCATAAAAGTATAGAGGCAAACATACACTAATAATGTAGTAGCAGTGGGGCGCCTGGGTGGCTCAGTGGGTTGAGCCGCTGCCTTCGGCTCAGGTCATGATCTCAGGGTCCTGGGATCGAGTCCTGCATCGGACTCTCTGCTCGGCAGGGAGCCTGCTTCCCTCTCTCTCTCTCTCTCTGCCTGCCTCTCCATCTGCTTGTGATTTCTCTCTGTCAAATAAATAAATAAATAAATCTTAAAAAAAAAAATAATGTAGTAGCAGAAAGAGAAATTAAGAAAACAGTCCCATTACATTGTACCAAAAACAATAAAATCCCTGGGAATAAACTTAACAAAGGAGGTGAAAGAATTGTACTCTGAAAACTATAAAACATTGATGACTTCTTCTTTGCCGATTTGGATGCCTTTAATTTCCTTTTGTTGTCTGATTGCTGAGGCGAGGACCTCTAGTACGATGTTGAATAGCAGTGGTGATAATGGACATCCCTGCCGTGTTCCTGACCTTAGCGGAAAAGCTTTCAGTTTTTCTCCATTGAGAATGATATTTGCGGTGGGTTTTTCATAGATGGCTTTGATGATATTGAGGTATGTGCCCTCTATCCCTACACTTTGAAGAGTTTTGATCAGGAAGGGATGTTGTACTTTGTCAAATGCTTTTTCAGCATCTATTGAGAGTATCATATGGTTCTTGTTCTTTCTTTTATTGATGTGTTGTATCACATTGACTGATTTGCGGATGTTGAACCAACCTTGCAGCCCTGGAATAAATCCCACTTGGTCGTGGTGAATAATCCTTTTAATGTACTGTTGAATCCTATTGGCTAGTATTTTGTTGAGTATTTTTGCATCTGTGTTCATCAAGGATATCGGTCTATAGCTCTCTTTTTTGGTGGGATCCTTGTCTGGTTTTGGGATCAAGGTGATGCTGGCCTCATAAAATGAGTTTGGAAGTTTTCCTTCCATTTCTATTTTTTGGAACAGTTTCAGGAGAATAGGAATTAGTTCTTCTTTAAATGTTTGGTAGAATTGCCCCGGGAAGCCGTCTGGCCCTGGGCTTTTGTTTGTTTGGAGATTTTTAATGACTGTTTCAATCTCCTTACTGGTTATGGGTCTGTTCAGGCTTTCTATTTCTTCCTGGCTCAGTTGTGGTAGTTTATATGTTTCTAGGAATGCATCCATTTCTTCCAGATTGTCAAATTTATTGCCGTAGAGTTGCTCATAGTATGTTCTTATAATAGTTTGTATTTCTTTGGTGTTAGTTGTGATCTCTCCTCTTTCATTCATGATTTTATTTATTTGGGTCCTTTCTCTTTTCTTTTTGATAAGTCGGGCCAGGGGTTTATCAATTTTATTAATTCTTTCAAAGAACCAGCTCCTAGTTTCGTTGATTTGTTCTATTGTTTTTTTGGTTTCTATTTTATTGATTTCTGCTCTGATCTTTATGATTTCTCTTCTCCTGCTGGGCTTAGGGTTTCTTTCTTGTTCTTTCTCCAGCTCCTTTAGGTGTAGGGTTAGGTTGTGTACCTGAGACCTTTCTTGTTTCTTGAGAAAGGCTTGTACCGCTATATATTTTCCTCTCAGGACTGCCTTTGTTGTGTCCCACAGATTTTGAACCGTTGTATTTTCATTATCATTTGTTTCCATGATTTTTTTCAATTCTTCTTTAATTTCCTGGTTGACCCATTCATTCTTTAGAAGGATACTGTTTAGTCTCCATGTATTTGGGTTCTTTCCAAACTTCCTTTTGTGGTTGAGTTCTAGCTTTAGAGCATTGTGGTCTGAAAATATGCAGGGAATGATCCCAATCTTTTGATACCGGTTGAGTCCTGATTTAGGACCGAGGATGTGATCTATTCTGGAGAATGTTCCATGTGCACTAGAGAAGAATGTGTATTCTGTTGCTTTGGGATGAAATGTTCTGAATATATCTGTGATGTCCATCTGGTCCAGTGTGTCGTTTAAGGCCTTTATTTCCTTGCTGATCTTTTGCTTGGATGACCTGTCCATTTCAGTGAGGGGAGTGTTAAAGTCCCCTACTATTATTGTATTATTGTTGATGTGTTTCTTTGATTTTGTTATTAATTGGTTTATATAGTTGGCTGCTCCCACATTGGGGGCATAGATATTTAAAATTGTTAAATCTTCTTGTTGGACAGACCCTTTGAGTATGATATAGTGTCCTTCCTCATCTCTTATTATAGTCTTTGGCTTAAAATCTAATTGATCTGATATAAGGATTGCCACTCCTGCTTTCTTCTGATGTCCATTAGCATGGTAAATTCTTTTCCACCCCCTCACTTTAAATCTGGAGGTGTCTTCGGGCTTAAAATGTGTTTCTTGTAGGCAACATATACATTGATGAAAAAATTGAAGGCCAAACAAAGAAATGGAAGGATATTCCATGTTCACAGACTGGGAGAACAAATACGATTAAAATGTCCATTCTAGCCAAAATAATCTATAGATTCAGTGTAATCCCTATCAAAATACCTGCATCATTTTTCACAAAACTAGAATAAATAATCCTAAAATATGTAAGGAACCAGAAAAGACCCCAAAGAGCCAAAGCAATCTTGAAAAAGAATAAAACTGGAGGTATCACAATCCCAGATTTCAAGGTATACTACAAAACTGCAGTAATCAAAAATGTATGGTACTGGCACAAAAAAAGACACATAGATCAATAAAACAAAATAGACAGCCCAGAAATAGACCCAGGATTATATGGTCAATTAACTTCCAACAAAGGAGGCAAGAATATGCAATGGGGAAAAGACAGTCTTTTCAATAAATGGTGCTGGGAAAACTGGTCAATTACATGCAAAAAAATAAAACTAGAGAACTTTCTCATGCCATATGTAAAAATAAACTCAAAATTAATAAGGAGTTAAATGTGAGACCTGACATCATAAAACCCCCACAAGAAAGCACAGGCAATAATTTCTCTGTGGCATTAGCAGTGGCAACATTTTTCTAGATATGTCTCCCCAGGCAGGGGAATCAAAAGCAAGAATAAACTATTGGGAATAAACTGTTTCAAAATGAAAAGCTTCTGCACAACAAAGGAAGCAATCAACAAAACCAGAAGTCAACCTACAGGATTGAGAATATATCTGCAAATGAAATATCCAGTAAAGAATATCCAAAATATATAAAAAAGCATACAACTTAACATCAAAGAAACCAAATAATCCAATTAAAAAATGGACAGAAGGCAGGAACAGACATTTCTCCAAAGAAGACATACAGATGGCCAACCGATACATGAAAAGATGCTCACCACCACTCATCATCAGGAAAATGCCGATCCCTCCCCCAATCATACTTTCTAAAATAAAAACCTTAAAAACAAAGTACACTTACTATAATGAGCACTGAGTAATGTACAGAATTGTTAAATCACTATACTACACACCTGAAACTAATGTAACACTGTACTGAGTATACAACATTAATTATACTGAAATTTTAAAAAAGTATAGTGGCAAAGTGTTTGTCAATGGTTTAACAGAATTGCATATAATTTCTATCTTATAAACAAAGTAATTTGCATTATGGATTTATTTGTTGCATTTTAACTTATTCTCTTAGAAGGCTGAGAAATAAAGAAGCATTTAACTCATACCCACCTTGACCAGGTTAGTTACTACCAGCTACATCCCAATATAAGTTTAGCTTTATATCAATAATTCAATGCATACATGTTCATTTGTATTACCCCAAATTTACTCATATTCCCATAGTTTCATGCTTTCCAACTTAAAAACCTTTGGAAGAATTATACTTTTGACAGAAACTCAAAACATATAACATTAAATCATAACTGCAAAAAGAATACAGATTAAAACTACTTAAATGATATACATAAATCTTTTTATGACAGATTATAACCTTGTTCATTGAATTGGAATTTACTCTTATCAAATAATACTTCGTGTAAGTGGGCTCTTGGCTGGGGGCCAGAAACATTTTTGTTACAGGGAGATATTCAACGTAGTGGTATTCACTAAAAAAAAATTGATTTGAAACATGTATTTCATGTGTGCTCTAAACCACAGATCTGAGCAAGGACAAGAATGCACTAAATGTGACTAGGACCTAAGGAAAACACTTGGAGTAACAGAGGACAAATGAAACTGAAAAAGTCACAAACCTAAAACTAATATTACACTGTATGTTAACTAATGGAGTTTAAATAAAAGTTAAAACAAACAAACAAACAAACAGAAAACAAATGCTTGTGAAGTAAGGCTCCTAATCAAATAATAACCAAATTTTCAAGGTTTTTGAAGCTTTGTGTGAACATTGTATGGACACTGAGATATTTAAAGACCTTTCGCTCTTTGAAAACACATAAATAGAAGAGTTGTTAGCATTTCTGAGGTACGTGCCTGAATTAAGTCATAAATGTAAGAGGTGTCTACTTTATGAGGAACAAAGATGGGTTTAGATAAACATTATGCAGTGATCCTTCCTTCCTCACTTCTTTCCTCCCTCCTCCCCCCCTCTCCTTTTTTTTTTTTTTAAGATTTTATTTATCTGAGAGAGAGAGAAAGCATAGGTGGGAGGGTCAGAGGGAAAAATGGACTCCCCACAGGGCAGGGAACCCAACTCAGGGCTCAATCCTAGGACCCTGGTATCACGATCCTAGCCAAAGGCAGTTGCCTAACCAACTGAGTCTCCCAGGCACTCCCCACCCCGCTTTTTTTTCCTGGTGAACAATATGTTCTTTTAATATAACTTTTTGTGTGCATAGAAGCCATATAAGTAAAAAAGCATGAGATTACATAGATGATTATATTACAAAATGGAGGAAAATAACTAGTGTCTGTATGCTGCATTCTGGATACAGTTCCAGGTATTGGCAAAGGTTTTTAAAAGAGACCTATTTCAGGTATGTAAATGGGCTGAATGTAAATGGGCTAAATGCCCCAATCAAAAGACACAGGGTATCAGAATGGATTAAAAAAAACAAAACCCATCAATATGCTGTCTACAAGAAAATCATTTTAGACCCAAAGACACCTCCAGATTTAAAGTGAGGGACTGGAAAACAATTTACCATGCTAATGGACACCAAAAGAAAGCTGGGATGGTAATCCTTATATCAGGTAAGTTAGATTTTAAGCCAAAGACTATAATAAGAGATGAGGAAGGATACTATATCATACTTAAAGGGTTTGTCCAACAAAAAGATCTAACAATTTTAAATATCTATGCCCCTAACATAGGAGCAACCAATTATATAAACCAATTAATAACAAAAATCAAAGAAACACGATGACTATACTATAATAATGGTAGGTGACTTTAACACCCCCCTCACTGAAATGGACAGATCATCCAAGCAAAAGATCAACAAGGAAATAAAGGCCTTAAATGACACACTGGGTAAGATGGATATCACAGATATATTCAGAACATTCTATCTCAAAGCAACAGAATACACATTCTTCTCTAGTGTATATGGAACATTCTCCAGAATAGATCACATCCTGGGTCACAAATCAGGTCTCAACCAGTACCAAAAGATTGGGATCATTCCTTGCATATTTTCAGACCAAAATACTCTGAAGCTAGAACTCAATCACAAGAAGAAAGTTGGAAAGAATTCAAATATATCCTACTAAAGAGCATCCTACTAAAGAATTAATGGGTCAACCAGGAAATTAAAGAAGAATTGAAAAAATTCATGAAAAAAAAATGAAAATGAAAACACAACTGTTCAAAATCTGTGGGACACAGCAAAGGTGGTCCTGAGAGTAAAGTATATAGCGATACAAGCCTTTCTCAAGAAACGTCTTAAGTACACAACCTAACCCTACACCTAAAGGAGTTGGAGAAAGAACAGCAAAGAAAGCCTAAACCCAGCAGGAGAAGAGAAATAATAAAGATCAGAGCAGAAATCAATGAAATAGAAACCAAAAGAAGAGTAGAGCAAATCAACGAAATTAGGAGCTGGATCTTTGAAAGAATTAATAAGATTGATAAACCTGGGCCAGACTTATCAAAAAGAAAAGAGAAAGGACCTAAATAAATAAAATCATGAATGACAGAGGAGAGATCACAACCAATACTGAAGAAATACAAACAATTATAAGAACATATTATGAGCAACTATATGCCAGCAAATTTGACAATCTAGAAGAAATGGATGCATTCCTAGAGACGTATAAACTACCAAAACTGGACGAGGAAGAAAGAGAAAAACTGAACAGACCCATAACCAGTAAGGAGATTAAACCAGTCATCAAAACTCTCCCAACAAACAAGAGCCTAGGGCCAGATGGCTTCCCAGGGGAATTCTACCAAACACTTATTTTTTTTTTTTTTAAGATTTTATTCATTTATTTGACCAACAGAAATCCAAGTAGGCAGAGAGGCAGGCAGAGAGAGAGAGAGAGAGGAGAGAGCAGGTTCCCTTCTGAGCAGAAAGCCTGATGTGGGGATCGATCCCAGGACCCTGGGATCATGACCTGAGCCGAAGGCAGAGGCTTTAACCCACTTAGTCACCCAGGCGCCCCTCTACCAAACATTTAAAGAAGAATTAATACCTATTCTCTTGAAACTGTTCCAAAAAAATAGAAATGGGAGGAAAACTTTCAAATTCATTTTATGAGGCCAGCATTACCTTGGTCTCAAAACCAGATCCCAAAAAGAAGAATTACAGACCAATGTCCTTGATGAACACAGATGCAAAAATTCTACCAAAATACTACCAGATCCCAAAAAGAAGAATTACAGACCAATGTCCTTGATGAACACAGATGCAAAAATTCTACCAAAATACTAGCCAATAGGATCAAACAGTACATTAAAAGGATTATTCACCACAACAAAGTGGGATTTATTCCTGGGCTGCAAGGTTGGTGCAAATTAAAATATGTGATAAAATACATTAATAAAAGAAAGAACAAGAACTATATGATACTCTCAATAGATGCTGAAAAAGCACCTGACAAAGTAAAGCATCCTTTCTTGATCAAAACTTTTCAAAGTGTAGGCACGGAGGTTATATACCTCAATATGATCAAATCCATCTATGAAAAACCCACAGCGGATATCATTCTCGATGGAGAAAACCTGAAAGCTAAGGTCAGGGCCACGGCAAGGATGTCCACTATCACCACTGCTATTCAACATAGTACTAGAAGTCCTAGCCTCAGGAATCAGACAACAGAAAGAAATAAAAGGCATCTGAATTGGCAAAGAAGAAGTGAAACTCTCACTCTTTGCAGATTATATGATACTTTATGCGGAAAACCTGAAAGACTCCACTCCCAAACTGCTAGAACTCATACAGTAATTCAGTAAAGTCAATGCACAGAAATCAATTGCATTTCTATACACCAACAGCAAGACAGAAGAAAGAGAAATTAAGGAGTTGATCCCATTTACAATTGTACCGCAAACCATAAGATACCCAGGAATAAACCTAACCAAAGAGGCAAAGAATCTGTACTCAGAAAACTATAAAGTACTCATGAAAGAAGTTGAGGAAGACACAAAGAAATGGAAAAACGTTCCATGCTCATGGACTGGAAGAACAATTATTTTAAAAATATCTATGCTACCTAAAGCAATCTACACATTTAATGTCATCCCAATCAAAATACCATTATTTTTTTCCAAGAAATGGAACAAATAATCCTAAAATTTATATGGAAACAGAAAAGACCCCAAATAGCCAGAGGAACATAGAAAAAGAATGCCAAAGTTGGTGGTGTCACACTTTTGAACTTCAAGTTCTAGTACAAAGCTGTAATCAAGACAGTACAGTACTGGCAAAAAACAGCCACATAGATAAATGGAACAGAATAGAGAGCCCAGAAATGGACCCTCAACTCCATGGTCAATTAATCTTCGACAAAGCAGGAAAGAATGTCAAGTGGAAAAACTAGTCTCTTCAACAAATGGTGTTGGGAAAATTGAATGGCCACATGTTAAAAGAATGAAACTGGACCATTTCCTTACACCACACACAAAAATAGACTCAAAATGGATGAAAGACCTCAATGTGAGACAGGAATCCATCTAAATCCTTGAGGAGAACACAGGCAGCAACCTCTTGGACAGCACAGTTCAAAGCAACTGCTTTGAAGACACAGTTAACTTCTTCCCAGAAACATTGCCAAAGGCAAGGGAAGCAAGGGCAAAAATGAACTACTGGGACTTTGTCAAAATCAAAAGCTTTTGCACAGCAAAGGAAAATAGTCAACAAACCCAAGAAACAACTGATAGAATGGGAGAAGATATTCACAAGTGACATATTAGGTAAAGGGCTAGTATCCAAAATCTATAAAGAACTTATCAAACTCAACACCCAAATTATCCAATCAAGAAATGGGCAGAGGATATAAACAGACATTTCTGCAAAGAAGACATCCAGATGGCCAACAAACACATGAAAAACTGCTCCACATCACTCGCCATAGGGAAATACAAATCAAAACCACAATGAGATACCACCTCATACCAGTCAAAATGGCTAAAATTAACAAGTCAGGAAACGATAGATGTTGGTGAGCATGCAGAGAAAGGGGAACCCTCCTACACTGTTAGTGGGAATGCAAGCTGGTGCAGCCACTCTGGAAAGAAGTATAGAGGTTCCTCAGAAAGTTGAAAATAGAGCTACCCTATGACCTAGCTATCACACTACTGGGTATTTATCCTAAAGATACAAATGTAGTGATCTGAAGGGACACGTGCACCCGAATGTTTATAGCAGCAATGTCCACAATATCCAAACTATGGAAAGAACCTAGATGTCCGTCAACAGATGAATGTCTAAAGAAGATGTGGTATGTATACACAATGGAATACTATGCAGCCATCAAAAGAAATGAACTCTTGCAATTTGCGATGATGTGGATGGATCTAGAGGGTATTATGCTGAGCGAAATAGGTCAATCAGAGAAAGACAATTATTATATGATCTCCCTGATATGAGGAAGTTGAGAGGTAGAGTGGGGGTTTGAGGGGTAGAGAAGGAAAAAATGAAACAAGATGGGATTGGGAGGGAGATAAGCCATAAGAGACTCTTACTCTCACAAAACAAATTGAGGGTTCCCAGGGAAATGGGGGTAGGGAGAGTGTGGTTGCACTATGGACACTGGGGAGGGTATGTGATATGGTGAGTGCTGTGAAGTGTGTAAACCTTGATGATTCACAGACCTGTACCCCTGGGGCAAATATAACATTGTATGTTAATAAAAGTTATTTTAAAAAAGTAAAAAAAAAAAAAATTAGAGAGACCTATTTCTCCAGCAGTGACCGCTTTAGAGCAATGACTGCTCTCTTCTTCCCCTTAGTGTTTCTTGCCAAAAGGCCCAGATTTGAGTAAAGGGGTGCGCCGTAAGCACAGGATCCAGGCACAAGGGCTGGGTGGGTGTTTTGGGAAGTTAATTTCGAAGAAATGGTTTCTTCCCTGGGGGCTCCTGATTTGGTTGCTGGTTTTCCTGGTGGGCACCAAGACACTTTTTAGTAGAAGCCTGGTCTTGGAGTTTTTGTACAGTGTGATACTGCTCTGTGATGCTTGCAACCTTCTTCCGAAGGTCCAGTTTCACCAGCATCATGTTATTCTGCTGTAGCTCAGCCAGTCTGCTCCTCTTGGTTAAGATGACATCACAAGTGGTCAATGCCTGGCAAAGTCTTCGAGCCCCAGTGCTGAGCCAACAGGCTTTTTGTGCGGACTGGAGAGACTCACCAAGTTTCTGAAGCTCTGTCCACAGCAGCCTTATATTCTTTTGGCCTTCCTCTAATTTCTTGTCCACATCAATGGTAAAGGGCTTGGCTGAGGGAAGTGGTTCTAACATTTTCTGATACTTCTGTAGTTCTTCAGTGGTGTTTAGCTCTGCTCTGCACTGTTCCTGTTTAGCTTTAACCTCATGGAGCTGCTGATTGGAGGCACGGCAAATATTCTAGGACATTCCTCTCCAAATCACAAGGTCATAGGGTCCAAATCCATTTCTTTAACCATAGTAGTAACTCGAATTCCCTTCTTTGCTGTTAAGTTTCCATTCAGCCTTCCAGATTTCCCTTCTACTCTGTGCAGGAAGTCTGATCTGGATGGGAAGGTGTGCCAAACACCCTGGTTTACCTGGGATAATCCCAGTTTATATGGGAATCCTGGTCAGGCTATCATTTGTCTCAGAATGTTTCTTTAAAAAACAAAACAAAACAAAACACCAACCAAAAAAACAAACAAACTGGATTTTGTTTTTTAAGACAGTTTTAGGTTCACAACAGTATCGAGCGGAAGGTACAGAGATTGCCTCTTTGCCCACTGTCCTCACACACACACAGCCTCCCCCAGTACTGACAGCCTCCACAGACTGGTGTGTTTGGACATCTGTTAATTGACTGGTGCACCAGGATCACTCAGAGTCCATAGCTTACAGTAGGGTTCACTCTTAGTGTTGTATATTCTCTGCATTTGTGCAGATCTATAATGACACGTATCTGCCATTACAGAATCATACAGCATGGTTTTGTTGCTCTAAAAATCCTCTGTGCTTTGACTATTCAATTCAGCCTCTCCCCAACTCCACGTGACCACTGATTTGTCTCTATAGGTTTGCCTTTTCCAGAATATCAAATAGTTGGAATCACGGAGTACGAAACCCTTTCTGGTCATTGTTTTTCACTTAGTAACACACACTTACGTTTCCTCCGTGTCTTTTCATGGCTTGACAGTTCATTTCTTCTTAGTGCTGAATAATATTCCATTGTCTAGATGTACCAGTTTATTTATCCATTTATCTACTGGAGGACTTTTTTGTTGCTTCCAGATTTTGGCAATTAACTATGAATAATGCTTCTATAAATATCTGTGTGCAGGTTTTTGTATAGACACAAGTTTTCAACATCTTTGGGTAGATTCTAATTGTATGGTAAGTGTATGCTTGGTTTGGGAATGTTATTTTTTTGATGACATTAAATTATGAATAGTTGTATTACTCTGAGTTAGGGCATGTTGCCCTTCTGGCTTCTGTAGTCTTATCTAGCAGTGTGTGATATGCATGTGCAGAGAACCAAGTTCTCACTTTAATATATGGTTACATCTGAAAGATGACTAGTGATAAATAGCTTCTCTCCCTGACCCTTTCCAGACTCCCTATGGAGTACTGTCACTATTCCATTTTATATAAGAGAAAATCACATAGATACAAGGTAACTTATTGTCCAAGGTATTACCTTTTGTAAATAGTCAAGCCAAGAACTGCACCCAGGATTTTAACACAAATGTGTATATTCTTAACTCCTACTCTAGATAATTTCTCTGGACTGTTATACTACTTTTTCTGTAAATATCTGTAAATACACAGATAATAAGAGAAAAAAAAGTATAACCAAAGATACTGGTACTGTTTTTAATTACTGGGAAACAAAAAACTAACAGGAGTGTTAGCTTCAAGGAGTAACTTCATTCATCATTTTTGAGATGCCTACTGGGTGAGTGTCACACATTCTAAAGGAGCAGGGGACTTGAACACAAAGCAACACAAAGTGCTGGCACTTTTCCTTTTCTGCATGTCCGTCCTGGCTGGTCGCCTCTTCCCCCTCTTCCTTCTTAAGCAGACATCGCAGGCTGGGTATACTTAGTGGAGTAAAAGGAGAGGTCACTTAATTTTTATGACCACACTAGAAAATGTTTATACACTTTCATGAGGCAGACTGAATGCTCTGCTGTTCGGCCTCACATGATGCCGCTCTCCCAAAGAAACACAACGGAGTGAGGTGCGGTCCAAAGCTGTGTGCTGCAAGGAGCACTTCAAACGGAGCTAGCTCTTGCAGACCTGGAGTTTCTCCGTCAATCATCAGTGATGCTAAAGGGCTGATTTACACCTATACGGATAGTATGCCTTTCATCAAGGTCCAAAGTAATTGATTTAGTGGCTGTTTCATTTATAAAAGTGTTTATGATTACAGGCACATCCACAAAATAAAAAAATTCTTCCAGAGTGAAAGTTATGCAGGAAACATGTGATAGACACCTGACCCTAAGGAGTAACTCTGCATGATAAATGAGTTCCCATTATTCCTCCCTTGTCTGCTTTCCCAACACACTCCTTTCAGCATCTTCTCCAGGCTGTTGTTCTGAGAATTGATAATGAGGGCTGACAAAAAGCTGGTTTGGGTTTTAAACAAACAATCAAATTGGCACTATATCAAATGATTTCTCGTTCTACATATCAGCAACATGTTACTTCATTATCTCAGACTGTGTCCTGATCACTTTCGGGAAATATGGCCTCTTTGTGATTTCTGTTATCCTTGAAATGGGTTAAATGGGTTAAATGCCCTGTCCTTCACTTTGAGAACTCAGGATCCTCTTGGGATAACTCTTAACTTTTGTATTAGGTACAACTTTGTCCGATTATCTAGTTTCTGTAATTAACAAAAGAAAATATTTGGTAGCATGTTTCAAAATGAAAATATGAAAACAATGTCCTATCCCCTATTTAAGGATTACAATATAGGAAGATCCTGAAGTCACAGAACTGATATCAATCCAATAACTTAAAATGCAAAATCTCATAGTAGGAAAGGATCATACATTTTTCAAATATTTAGGTTTATTCATCTATGTGCTAAACGGGGAAGGAAATAGCCAAAGGAACTAGACACAATAAAGTGATTCCAAAATAGGATACCTAACAAGGCTCTTCCCTCTTTTCAATTAACTACTGTCATTTCTATAGGAAGTCACCATTATACGAGCTCTGAGTCAAGGGATAATTCATCTAGTTTTCATGAAATTTCCTTCATCTTCTTCCTGTTTTTCTCCTTCTCGTTTTTCTCCTTCCTTTCCTCCTTTTTTTTGATAAGAGAATTTGGTAAATGTGCTACATTCTCTGGCAAGCCTATTTTTAATTCTCACAACCCTTTTCCTTAGTATGTGGGTCAAAATTCCATTAACAAAGGGAAATTTTCTATATATTCTCCACTTTGGGAAACTTAAGTACAAGAAAATTAAAGATTTATGGAAGTAGGCCTGAGAAATATGTCTATTTAAATGCATTATTCCCACTGGGATTTTGAACATGTGTTTTTTTTTTTTTTTTTTTTAAAGATTTTATTTATTTGATAGAGAGAAATCACAAGTAGACGGAGAGGCAGACAGAGAGAGAGAGGGGAAGCAGGCTCCCTGCTGAGCAGAGAGCCCGATGCGGGACTCGACCCCAGGACCCTGAGATCATGACCTGAGCCGAAGGCAGCGGCTTAACCCACTGAGCCACCCAGGTGCCCCTGAACATGTGTTTTTATCAAGAACTCTAGCGAATTTTTCTTTATAATGAGGAAAACTGTGAATAGAAAATAAATTAAAATTGCTTTAATTAAATCCCTTAATTTCTTAATCAAGACACTGAAGATATTATCTACTGGCTGTTTTAACTGGATACCAGTTAAAATCCCCTCAGTCATTTTGGTTTTGGAAAACAGTAAAAAAAAAAAAAAAAAAAAAAAAAAAGAAAAGGAAAGACAGCAATATGCTGTTTGCTTTAATAAACAAATAATCCCTTTCATTGTTGTGGTTATATCTGGAAGCTTTTTGGTCTACATAATGTGCAAGCACCTTGACGACAAGTACTATAGTATTTTTATGTTTGTATCCTCTATAAAACTTTACTTTTTTTTTAATCAGTTTGTAGCACCTTTCAAACTTTCACGAATTTTTATTGTTACCTTGAATTCCATGTACAGCTGGATAATCTAACATGTAAATAAACCTCCAAGAATTTACACTGGATATCTAGGGACCTCAGATCTTGTTCTGTAGCCTTAAAAAGGTCAAACATTTTAGATCACAGTTTTCTTACTTGTAAAGTTTTAGCTTATCTTTAAAGTTCCAAATTTTAAATAACTTGTAATTTGTGCTGAAGTTTCTTGTAATTTGTGCTGGGTTTCTTTTGGAAATGTCTGTTAACAAAATACTTGGCCAAACTGAAAGCATATGAGCTCTAGGAGGTAGTATTTCTTTACTACATAGAGATGGCATTACCCACAGAGCTTACTGTAATGGTTTTAATATATGACCACAAATTCTTTGACACCCTTCCCTTTAAAAGGCAGAGCCTCATTTGCCTCCCTGAGTATGGCCAAGGTAACGCTGTGTGACTTCCGACGCTGCATCATGAAGGGTGTGGCAGCTTCTTACTGGCTCTCTTTTGGATGGCTTCCATTGGGATAAGTAAGCTAGCTCCCATGTCAGCAGGACACTCTAGTTGCCCTCCATGATCACCTGGCAAGGAATGGATGTTCCTGCCAGCAGCCAGGTGAGTGAGGCTTAACAGAAACAGATTCTCCAGTCCTAGTTGCATCTTTAGACATCTTAATTGTAACCTCATGAGAGTGCGAAGCTAGAATCAACTCAGCTCTGCCTGAACGTCTGACACACAGAAACTGTGTGAGAGTATAAATGCTCACTGTTATTTTAAGTCACCAAATTTGGGAGTTGTTTATTATACAGCAATAAATAACATACTTACCTATGTATTTGAAGGAGGAAGTTTTGTAATCATCAGCAAAACTGCAGCTAAACTATTCTGATTCCAAGGGAATTAGGTTTTTGAAAGCTTCTTTAAAAAACTATTTCATGTTTCTCTCTCTGACAAATAAATAAATAAAATCTTTAAAAAAAAAAGGCTATTTCATGTTTAAAGACATTAGTATACTCTTAGTATTAAAAAATCACAAAATTTCCCTGCTGCAATTAAACAGCATTGCCCTTTCTGGCAGACTTAAAGAAAATGGGCAGAAAGCTGGAGTTTCTTCTTCATTACTATTTTTTCTTCACTCTCTGCAGTTCAGCTTTCTGCTTGAGTTGATCATCTTTTATTAATTTGTGCTTATTGAGCTTCCCTGTATATCTTAAGTAAAAATAGGAACCATAAATAGCATAATAAAAATTCATTTCTACTCTTAAGGAACTTAAGACTTTCAGCAAAGAATGATGTGAGCATACATAGTCAGGCATATGATATTCATACCATATTGATACAGAGATAAGGTACTGATACAAAAGGAATACCTTACTGTAATTAAATATTTATAATATAGAGTACCTTCTTTAATCCCAACAGTAATATTATGAGGCATAAAATAAGCATTTTACTAGTTGGTGGTATTATTTCCTTTGAAAATAAGTATTTTTCTGGTTATAAAGTATTTTAGAGGCTTTGATAATATGGAAAGATAACCGTCATGCAGTGTTATTGCAAATCATCCAGCAAACTGGCCTAGGAATTATGTGAGATAGTTGATGTATCTTAATGCATTTAATTCTGTGGCTTTGTTAGTGCCTACCAGGACATGCCACCGGGCAGTCAGAACAAGTCTGTTTCTTGAGAACACTGAATACAGAATCTAAAATATCAGACTGATTTTTTAAAAAAATCATACAGTAGAGAGAAAGCTGGCCATCTTTTAAAAATTTCGTTGTTGTTGCTATTGCAGTTTTGCCCTTTATACCACTATGCTGTTATAGATCGTTCTCAAAGTGCTAACAAGGGGACTCTCCAGAAACACTATAGAAAGCAAATAAAAAATTATTTAGCCACTCATATTATTGAGGAATATGTAGTAGACATATCTCTAGGGCAACTTCTTAAAATTTACTTTAAAATAAGCTCCAACTTTATCAGTAGGGAAGTTTTCTTTTTCTTTCTGTGTTAATCTAAGTCCTTATTTCCGAAACAAATTCAAACCATGTACTTTTACTTATGAAACGAAAATTGGAAGATATTTTTTTTCAGATTAGAATTTTATTCCATATCAAGCTGTTGTACTAGACTTGAAAATCTGGAATTTAAACCAACCAAAATGCAATTACAGTTGCGTTTTTCTTGATAAATCTGAAAGATGTTACGTTTCTGTGTATGTGTAATTGTGTGTGTGTGTGTGTGTGTGTGTGTGTGTGTGTGGTTTTGTTGTTGCTGTTGCTTGTTTGTTTTTAGGCAACTCTTAAGAGTATCCAACAGTCGTTTGACAATTCTTTGGTAATGCTGTGTAATGATTATTTACCATAAAATCACTTGGACTCAAGTGACTGATCAGTTTAAACATCATATGCTAAAAACGGTTTTGAGTATTTTGAAATTACACAGGCCTATAAATTAACTATATAGAAAACAGACAAAACAAAAGTACTAAGAGTGAGGCTCACAGCAGAGAAATGTTTTTAGAACCCTGTATTTAGAACCCCTGTATGGTGATTACTTTATAAAACTGGGGGCATGGGGGACAAGAAAAGAGAAATCTCAGGAGTTGGTTAGTCTTTAGTCTTTGCTTATAAAGCTTGTTTAGAGCCTGGAAAGCCTGGAGAGAAGGAGTGAGACTAACAAACTTGGCTTTCAGACCAGAGCCCATCCCTGGAGGAGACTGTTGGGTTATTTCCCATCTGGCAAGAAGGGATAATGTGATCCATAGAAAAATTTTTTCTCGCTTCCAACAGTCATACTAAATTGCACAATAGTTTATAGCGCTTCTCAAACACTTAAACATGTTCTGGGACAAATAATTTTATACGTACACCAAGGAAATCTTGGAAGGCCATAAATGTTGGTTTGCTTCACAAAAGGAGGCTGATGAGTGGATGGTTTCTGAGGCCTGATCATAGGTAGAGACATAAATGAAGTGGGTTGTTAGTGATTATTTACTGAGAATTGTCTCAGTAAATAATTGGTCTTTCATGTGAAGACACACAGCTGCTGGAACTCTCTGGAAAATGTTAAAGAGATTTAAGAGTTCATAAAAAAATAACTTTTGGCATTATCACATATGAAGTTCAGGATTGAATATTCTCTGGAAAAGGTAAACACTAAGGAAAAAGATTGTCTTCTTGTGTCACATTTTAAAACACACAGTGGTTTATATTTATTCCAATTTAAAGTAAGAAAATGGCTCTTATCAAACACTTAAAACATAGTATTACAAGACAATGAGGAGGATATTAAAATTATTAAGTACAATTCCTACTCTCAGTGAGCTTGAGATTTAAGAGACATAAAAAGACACTTCCATGCAAATTTCACTAATGACTCAAGAAATTGAAAGGTGATGTTTGACAGTAAGGGGGTCCAGCTTTTTACCCAAGAAAGGTTTGCCTATACTTAGACCATAATTTTAAGAGGCTCAGCTGACCTCCCCTTAAGTGTTCAAAATGTGGTATAGTAGAATATCCAAAGGCTTACAAAATTGTTTACATAAATGTATATATCTTACTATTCATAACTCAAAAGGGACTGGAGCCAGCTTGTTAAGTTGGACAAACAATAATTGCTCCCAATGTCTATCTTTCCTCAACTAAGTCCATTAAAAGAGCCTGCCAAATTAGTTATGTTTAAGTAATAATTTAAAAAAAAGGTAAAACTGGGACTTCCAGGAATTTCTATCTCTGATTAGTCAGATCAGGGATTCTCAAACCTGATTGTGCATCAGAATCACCTCTGGGTCCTGCTCCCAGAATTTAGAGATTCAGTAGGTCAGCAGATTTAGGGTGGGGCTCCAGAGTTTCTATTTCCTTGAAGTTCCCAGGCACTGTGGGTACTGTTGCCTTGGGGACCCTACTTTCAGAACTGCCGTGCTAGAAGAATATACAGGTTTGGTTGTAGTTCTGAAAACAATGTGGCTGGAGTCTGGTGAACAAGAGAGAGGATGACATGACATGATGCTACAGAACTAGGTGGTGTCCAGGTTATATAAGAGCTTGTCATTTATGGGAAGCACCAAGCATCTCTATGTGGGGTTTTAGATAGGTAAGTGATGATGTGATTCACTTTGGCTGCTCAGAGGAGAATGCAGGGGGAAAAGAGGAGGGCCAGAGATGGCATTAGCAGGTGAGAGAGGAGAGTTCAGGAAAGAGAAATGACTGTTGCTCAGGCTGCAGTGAGGGGATGGGATGAAGATGGGAGAAGTGGTTGGCCCCAACTTAAATTATGGAGGGAAAATCATTGGCAGGCACTTGGTAATGGACTGATTGTGGGAGTGTGGGAGATGGAGATGGTCAGCCTCCTGTGCTACGAGGCTGAGTGGATGGAATACTGCAGGTAGAGGAAGCTGCAGGGGGCTTAGGACTAGGTGGTAGCAGGAGCCAACTTCAGTTTTGGACAAGCCCAGCCAGACTTCTTTTAAACTTTTGGTTACAGAAATATGGAGGTCAGAAGAGGGGTCTGAGCTAGTATAATTTGCTGGGGCCTGAAGCTAGGGAGATGAGTCCTCATGGTGTCAGAGTAGGACATGAGAAGGGAGTGGGCTGGGGACTGGATACTGGTCTCTAACGGTTGGTCAAGAAGGAGTCAGGAGAGCATGCTAACCAGGACCAGTCACAGCAGAAAGAGAGAAACCAGAAGGCTATGATGTCACACAAGCAAAAAGAAGAGATTTTTGAACTGAGAGGGGCGTTCTGGAGATGGGAGGGATACTACAAGATGAGAATGAAAACATGATCATTTGATATGGCAGCATGGAAGCTGAGGAAGTGGCTGAAAAAAACTGGTCCAGGCAGATGTGGAGACCTGGTGGGGTGGGAAGTTGGGCTGGAGTGTTTTTGAAGAGAAAGGGCAGAGAAGGAAGCCAAGACAGTGGCTAACAGAATCATTAGTCCAGATAGAGATTCATCCAATTCCATTTTATTTTAATATTTTAATATTATTATATTATTATGTATTTAATATTACCATATAACATTAATAATATTAATATATTAAAATATGCTAATATTTAAATATTAATATTTTAATATTTAAAATATTTTATTTATTTTACAGAGAGAGAGAGAGAGAACACAAGCGAAATATCACACAAGCAGGGCAAGCTGCAGGTAAGGGAAGAGAGAGAAGGCTCCCCATGGAGCAGGGAGCTGATGCAGGACTTGATCCCAGGACCCTGGGATCATGACCTGCTGAAGGCAGATGCTTAACCAACTGTGCCACCCAGATACCCCCATCCAATTCCATTTTAACAGGTAATATGTAAGAGGCATCTCAGTCCTGGAGAAAAGATGAAGAATAAAGCTCCCATTCTGGAGTGGCTCATCACAGTCTAGGTGGGAGACACAAGTAAACAACTTCTCCTTTCTCTCTCTCCCAGACTTTACTCAAACAAGTGTGATGCCTTGGAGATGTGACTATCTGATGGTCTCACAGAGCTTCCTAATTTTTTCATATCAAGCTATACATAAAAAATGATAATATTGGAACCTTGGATTAACTAGAAGGGTTACTCAAGGCTGGGGCTGTATCCTAGAAAAAGTCATCCCTGACCTTGGCTTCAGCCTGCAGGACAAATCGAATCCCCGCCATCCTCAGATGGGTCCCACCTGTCATCACCTCAACCTAGGTGTGGTCAGTTCTATTCATACCTAGGTTCTTTCATCAACATGATCGTTCAAAGGCCCAGGGGAGAGAAAAGACTTCCAGAAATAATGATATTTCTACTGAATTTTTGGGTGGCCTGATTTTGGGGTATTTTTTACATGTATATTTTATGATTAGGACATAGTACGACTACTAATGTAAAACCTTTCTGATATATGTTATTATCTAAATATCTTTTTATATATTCTTGTTGTATATTTATACTGTCATAACTTACTTCTCCAACTAAACTCTAAGACGCTTCAGGATGGAACCTATGAATAAGTTGTCTTTCTTTTTGTTCTCCCTATACCAGTGTAGCACCTTTCATGTTGTAAGCAATGCTTATTGATTATACATACACAGATATGTAAAGTCCACATATGATGCCCAGGCTTTGTAGTACAAGAGAAAGGAACATTGCTTGATTATTCAATGTTTAAAATCAAGACTGATTTTTGCCATTGGCTGGTAGACTCATCTGATACTAAGAGAACCTGGCAGGATCTGGCTGAGGGCAGATTTAGCAGATCTATACACACATACAGTGGCTATTGATTATTAGATATTTAACTCAATATATGTGAGCCTTTGACTGAACACAAAGGTCTTCCTCACTAAAACTGGTGTGGGTCTGTGCCCCTTTTTGTCACACCACCTTTCATTAGCAGAATGCTGCATATTCTGTGAGTTCTGAGCAAATATTAATTATGGGCAATTGTTTTGAGGCTAACACATTCAAACCAGTCACAAGCTACCTTTTTCCAGGTCTCTTTTGCTAATTAGGAATCTTTCTGTTGTGTGGCCATGATGCTTCAGCACCGTGTTTCCAGGTCCCAGATCCCAGATGTACAACAATACACAGGAAGAGGGTGAGAGGTGGTTGTTAGGATTCCATAAATCTGTCCTTCCTCACTATCCACCTTTTTTTTTTTTTTTTTTTTTTTTTGATGGTGTGGTTTGCTTGTTTAATTCTTCCCTGGACTCTGACATAACAGCTGAAAACAACTATTCACAGCGACCTCCCTTGCATGTACAACATTAGGAGCATGGATACAAGTCAGCCTTATAGATAGGGTTTCCTCGTTCTGAAAAAGTATGCACACCTGAAATTAGGCTAAAATGAGTAAAATAGATATGAAAAGTATAGATAAAGGGAAGAAAATGCCCCAAAGGGCTTAAATTAAGTCTCAAGGATAAATAAGCCAGTAGGAGAGAAGCTCGCTCACTCACTCATTTATGACTTGCTCTGAGTCAGGGTGCCCTGGTTACAGAGCTTTCAGTGGCTTTCTGGTTTCTTTATGCCAGATTCCTAGTAAACAGGTACTCACACTGGTCAGGCAACAAAATTGTATGGATTGATGGTTTGTAAATAAGCTTAAACTTTTTAAAAAAATTATTTATTTATTTGACAGACAGAGACCACAAGTAGGCAGAGAGGCAGGCAGAGAGAGAGGAAGGGAAGCAGGCTCCCCGCTGAGCGGAGAGCCCGACTCAGGGCTCCATCCCAGGACCCTGGGATCATGACCTGAGCTGAAACAGAGGCTTTAACCCACTGAGCCACCCAGGTGCCCCAATAAGCTTAAACATTTAATTTTTATTATTTTGTACGTACCAAATTCTTGTTTATCTACTGGCAAGTACCTAGTTTCGTTTCAGCTTATTTATAAACAACCAAAGACAACCCAAGTGGCATTTACTTCTCTAAGTCAATCCCAATTCTGAAGCATAATTTTTGACAGAAATGATTTTTTTTTTAAATTTCATTTATTTATTTGACAGAGAGAGAGATCACAAGTAGGCAGAGAGGCAGGCAGAGAGAGAGGAAGGGAAGCAGGCTCCCTGCTGAGCAGAGAGCCCGACGTGGGATTCGATCCCAAGACTCTGAGATCATGACCTGAGCCGAAGACAGCGGCCCAACACACTGAGCCACCCAGGCGCCCCTTGACAGAAATTATTTTGACTGCAATAAAAAAACAAGTCCTTTTCTTGACAATTAAACTGAGGCCTGTGAGTGGTGGTTACCTTTGTATTTTATTTTATTTTATTTTTTAAGGATTCTATTTATTTATTTGATGGGGGGCACAAACAGGGGGAGCAGCAGGCAGACAGAGAAGGAGAAGCAGGCTTCCCGATGCAGGGCTCGACCCCAGCACCCTGCTATCATGACCTGATCCAAAGGCAAACACTTAACTGACTGAGCCACCCAGGTACCCCAATGGTTACCTTTTGAGAAAAATGCTCTCTTAGCTTCCATGTGAAAGGTAATAATTGATAGGAGAAAATGTATCCTTCTTGTGGGTGGCAGTTCCAATTTGTTCCTTTTTGCTCAGCGATCTGATCACGGCCATGAAGCCATGGTCTAGATGCATGAAGAACAAATTCTAAGCTTAATAGTATTTTAAGAAGTCTGACTCAGTAAAAGGTGACATTCCAAAGAAGGTTTGGAATAAAGCATGTCCAAACTAAGGACTTGTTAAGGGGATTCATATTGTTTTGTTAAAATAGCTATTGTTGGGGCATGTGGGTGGATCAGTCAGTCAAGCATCTGCCTTTGGCTCAGGTCATGATCCTGGGGTCCTGGGATAAGCCCCTCAACAGGCTTCCTCTTCAGCTCCCCTGCTTATGTTTTGTCTCTCTCTCTCTGTCAAATAACTAAAGAAAATCTTAAAAAATAAAAAAATAAAAAAAAAACAGCTCTTGTTCTGGAGGATTAAGGAGGATAGAGAAATCAATATGCTTCATTTTTGTCACTTAGCTAAATTCTGTTTACTACAGCATGTTTTCAAAGTTGAAATATCTGTGTTCTAATTCAGAAATGATGCAGACAGAAACATCAACAAACAAACCCCCAAACTAAAAAATAAATAAATAAATAAATAAATAAATAAAAATTATATAAACCCTAAAACTCAGGATATCCACTTTCTATTTAAAAATACAACCTATTTTTTGAAATTTCTGAGATTTCAGAAGCACAAATATTTTTACATACCCAAAAGAGTAAAATATTGATACTGGCATCAAGTCAGGCCTTGCTCCTTGTTTTAAGTGGCTTTAATAGTATCCTTTCTGTGCCTTATTCCTTTTTGTTAGTCTGTTCCTTGACATAACGCACTGAGAATGTGACCACAGGAGAATGTATATAACTTCTGAAGATGAAGACTCAAACCACGTTAGGTTGACATCAGCCTTCATAAAACAACAAAAATCATTTTAAACCAACAATTTAGCTTCAGCATTTTAATGATCTCTAAAACACACACAGTAAAATCTTGAGTGACCAGAATGTTTGGGAAATGGAACATAAATTGCATTTTTTCCTTAATGTAGCTTTAAATTTCATAAAGGAAAAGGTTACTTTCAGCCATTTTTTAAAATGGTTATAAAGTGGGTGGGATGTTTTCCTGCCTCAGCAAATAAAGCACAATGGACACAATGTAATCTTTTTGGTTCTTGGGGCGCCTGGGTGGCTCAGTGGGTTGAGGCCCCTGCCTTCAGCTCAGGTCACAATCCTAGGTTCCTGGGATCGAGCTCCACATCGGGCTCTCTGCTCCGCGGGGAGCCTGCTTCCCCTCTCTCTCTCTCTGCCTGCCTCTCTGCCTACTTGTGGCCTCTGTCTGTCAAGTAAATACATAAAATCTTTAAAAAAAAAAAAAAAAAAGACTTTGGTTGTTGCAGAACCTCTATCTTCCAAGGATTTGTGCTTCACGCCCCACCCTCTAGTTTCAAGAAGTACACGTGAAAGCCACAGAGACAGCAGAGCACACACTACCTACCCTGGAAGATGCTAAAAACAGTAAATATAGGTAATTTTCTTGGGTTTGCCTTTTCTCTGCTGAGTAAATTATGGGTCACTTGATTAACCTATCAATTAATCCAGGTTAATTGATATTTTAGAGAATTAAAATAGTTTATTCAGAACAATATATTTAAATATGCTCTTTTTGGAATGATCCTGAGTTTCTAGTGAGATGAACGCATAAGGTAGTACTGTGATTCTGCAGTCTGTCCAGAGGTTACAACAACGAGATCTCTATTTATCCTCCGTGAAGGCCGAGAAATGGATAAATCACCTCTCCAGAATGTCTACAGCACTGTGATTCTTGAAAAAATATCCAAGTAAAATAACTTACTGAATTTGGTTGTATTTTTAAGAAGAGATAACAGTATTTTTCATATAGCACTTTTTACTACTTTATATATAATTGAAAACAAGTTTTTTTGTCTTCTGCTTTATTATTAAATACATGAGATAGTCTTACAAAATAGCTGCCTCCTACGAATAATTTTCGTTGTGATGAAGAATAAAAATTTTCTAAGACTCAAACTGCTCAAGGGGGAATTTAAAGCTGCAGAGGGAACTGGGTCTCTAATTTATTACAAAAGTGTCCTTTAGATCTTATCTTCCCCCATTTAAAACATGGCCTTATTTAGAATACATAAAACAAAATGCCCAGCAGCTCAACCTAAGGACCAGAGAGACTTATTAACCTTCATTACCTATCATCAATTTGTCACTACCTACAGATCCATTTACTTTATTATAGGCTCTACTTTAGAGTAGGAAACTCATTAGAAGATTGTAGCAAGCTCAGAGTTGGTCAGACTCAAAACGTTTTTTAAATGCCTTCTCTGTGCCAGGCACTGCTCTAGTATTAGCAAAATAATAATGAACAGAAACAGAAAATCCCCTTCTCTCACAAAGCTAAACTTCCTCTTGGGTAGACAAGACTAAAACCATGAAGAAAAGTAAGGTGATGTCGTATTTGGGTAAAAGTGAGGACGAAGAGACAATAAGGCCCTGTGCTGGTGAGTGACAGAGTCTTGGAGAGGGTAGAGAAGGTGTCTTTATCCGAAGTACTCAGGAAAAGTCAGCTCTTGTGGAGGGAGGTGATATTTGAGCTGCCACCCGAGTACCCAGGAGAGAGCTCTGCACAGACACTGGGAAGCGGTGGGAGCTCTGAGTACAAGGTCCTTGGAATGGAAAGGAGTTTGGTGTGCTCAGAGGACAAAGGTAAGGCTAGAGTCAGTGTGGCATAGCGGAAGAGGGGCAGGATAGAAGGAAAAGAGGTCAGGGAGCAGGGCACAGGCCAGACCTGGAAGCCCTTGTGGACATTTTATGTTGATTATAATGGGAAGCAGCTGCGAGGTTTTAAGCAGGAAGAAGAGCTTGATCTGATACGTCCTCAGAAAAATTACTCTGTACAGAGGATAGACTGCGGGGGGCAGGAGAAAAGGCAGACAAGTGGGATACTGGGAAACAATGGTGACTTGAACTGGAGTTATGGAAGGCAAATATCCGGGGTCTCCAAACAAGAATAAGGGAAAGGGAAAATATCAAGAGATTTTTTTTTTTTTTTTTTTAAGTAAAGTTGGCGTGTCTTCCTCAAGCATGCATTGGATGGGTCATTTGAAGAAAACAGAATCAAGGATGGCTTCTTGGGTGTTTGGGTTGAGATACCGGCTGGAAACTGGGTCTACAGGGGATAAGAAACCCATTGTCCTTCTCCCATCTTTTAAAGCACGAGATCCTTGTTAGATACCCAAAGGGAGATAAGTTCCAATTACAGCTATGTTTTATTAGTACCTGCTGTGTGCCAGATACTGTTCTAAGCCTTTTGAAGTGTTACAGCTAATTCATTCTTTTCAATTAGAGCTGGAAGTGCAGGCAGCTAGCATGACTGCTGAGGCTATAAAAAATGGCACATCCAAATTAGCCTACAGAAAATCTGGCTCAGGAGCCCCAGTTGTCACTGTCCTAAGCTGAATGACGAGAGGCAAGTGTGGGTTCAATGGAGAGATCTAAGCTTCACGTACAAATTTTAGAATTATCAGCCTACAGAGCATTTTTAAAACCATGGGACAGGATGAGATCTCCCAAAGAAAGCATGTAGACAGGGCTGGAGACAGTGTCTTGGGCCTTCAATAATTTAGAGGTCTGTTGACAAAGGAAGAGCAAAGGAGCATGAGAAATAGTAGCTGGTGTGACTGGATGAAATAAGGCAAATGGAAATAGAATCTTTTTAAACTACATCAGCATCAAAATATAGGACTTTCTAAATTTTATTTTTAGCTATTTGATATATATATAGAGAGAGAGCATACAAGGTGGAGTAGCAGGCAGAGTGGGAGGCAGAAGCAGTCTCCCCACTGAGCAAGGAGCCTGACATGGAGCTCGATTCCAGGATCCTGGGACCACGACCTGGGCTGAAGGCAGTTGCTTAACCAACTGAGCCACCCAGACACCCCCCTTTTTTTAAAAAATAGGCTCCATGCTCAGTGTGGAACCCAATGTGGGGCTTGAACTCATGACCCTGAGATCAAGACCTGAGCTGAGGTCAAGAGTCTAAGATTTAACCAACTCTACCACCCAAGTGCCCCTAGGACTTTTTTCTAAAGACCATCACATTCATTTTCCTCTATGGACTTCTAATATTTGTAAAGAAAAAAAGGTGAGCACACAGGAAAATTCAGATAACTTCATGTTTACTTTCATGTTGACTTTCGGATGTAGGGTAGAAGAGAATTAAAGGAGGGTTGTCTGAACTTGGACATTTATGAAAGCATATTTTAAGCTGATGAAACTATTGTTCATCATGGTAAAGTCATCCCTTCCTCAAGCTGATGAAAACCCCTCAAGGATGGGCCTCAAGAAATATAGGATAACATATGTCATATATTCTGCCTTAAAAAAAAACACTAACAACAAACACTTGAACAAGCCAAATCTGGACTTATTGTTCCATAGGCCCACAGTGCTAGTCAGGTGCATGACAACATAAAGAAGCAAAATTAATCAATTATTATTCATTGGACCTATATTAAAATACATATAATTATAACCTTACTAATTTCAAAACAACCTGATTTTTTTTACAATTATGAAAAAATACTTCATATTATCATTTAATGTAGGCAAAGCTTGTTACATATTGTACCTGAATTTTAGCTAGAAGAGGAAAAGGTATGCTATTCAGAATCCTTCCAAAAACTGTAGAGTGCACATTTCCAAATGCTCTTCTTTATTTTGAAAATACAACTGAGTTACTTTCCTTCTGAAACTTTTAATAGGAGCTGGAGACCATTCATCTAAATCTATGAAGTATATTCTATTATTTGCTAATATCTGGGGAAGCAGAACCTTCAATAAAATTTACTTTTCTAAAAAATACCCGGTCCTAACATGAAGTTGCCTGACTACAAGATAGTATGATTTATGATTGGGACTGAAGGTAGAAATTCAATAGTAGAAATTATAGTGTATCAGTACATGTTATGATATTTGCTGAAGTAATTTAATATTTCAGACTAGGAAATACAATTTCAGGGTGAGTTTTTTTTAACTCTCAGAAAGAGAAGTTCTATTTTTCTCAATGCATGAGGTTAGCTTGTGAGTTACAGTTAAGTTTCTAGCTACTGAGACATTAGAGAGATAGATCAGTGAAGATGAAGTAATTGTGCTGACCCACAGAGATAAACTAGATATTCTATGGTGGGGATATGCTGTGTGGTCAAAAAGAACTGAGCAGGGGCGCCTGGGTGGCTCAGTGGGTTAAGCCGCTGCCTTCGGCTCAGGTCATTATCTCAGAATCCTGGGATCGAGTCCCACGTCGGGCTCTCTGCTCAGCGGGGACCCTGCTTCCTCCTCTCTCTCTCTCTGCCTGCCTCTCTGCCTCCTTGTGATCTCTCTCTCTGTCAAATAAATAAATAAATAATCTTTAAAAAAAAAAAAAAAAGAACTGAGCAAATCAGAAGACTGGCAGTGAAGACAAGCTCTGTCCCTTACTAGCTACATGCTCTTGGCTTCCATCTCATTTTTTTGCTTGTTTGTTTGTAAGAATAATAACACTACTTGCAGAGCCGTTGTAATAATTAATTAAGAAATTTGAAAACACTATGAAGTATGCCACCCAAATACAGACAGTTATTATTGTTATATGACATTAATACTACCTCAAGAAGACAAAAGCAAAACATTAATACTGGTGTCAAACTTGTCATTTTTTCTAACATACTTTAGATATGTAAATCACTGGGTAGAAGTGAGTGATTTGCTAAATAATCACTAAAGATAAAAGAGATAAAATGGAAAATATAACAAAGTAAATAAAAACAAAATCAACTATCTCTAGCCAAAGGCAAAAGTGAAAGTATAACATTTTTTCCTGGAGGAAAACACAGAAATAGAATGAAGACTTGTTCAAATACTTGCTTGACAATACCTTTATTGTAGAATTGAATTCCAGAATATTGTAAGAACATTTAATTTCATTTTATTTCTGTTATGCCAAAATCTTGATTGTGTAACATATAAAAGGAGGTCTTTCTTAAAGAGTATATATATATATTATTTCTGTAATACATATTAAATGTTGGCAATATGGTTTTTGAGTTCAAGTAAAGATACTTTGGATTCAACATGGATTGTTTTTAAATTAATATCCCATTATCTGCCTCATTTCAGAATGATGAATTATCATTTGTAATTAAGGATGAATTCATTCATAGTTATATAAAATTGTTATATAAAATAACTGGTCCAATATTCTCAAAGGACATGATGCAGGGAATTTTAGGAAATTCATATTTTGTAATTATTTTTAGTGCCCTGATTTAATAATAATAGTAGCATTATGGATTGTAAATAGATGGGAAAGTAAGGGGGCGGGTTCTGATGTCCCACCTCATTGTTCAAATTTACTGCATATATATCAGAGATTTAGGAGGATAAGTCAAATCAAGAAAACTGAATTTCTAAGATAATATGGATATTACAGTATGTATATACATAATTATACCTACAAAGCATCTTTCCCATAAATTTTGGTAAAATAAGACTAGAAAGCACAAAGTTATGATTATCAGAGACAGATTCAGGACAATAAAGAAAAACTTAATATGGTATTAAGTAAGTGACTAAATTAAGCAATAGTTCCTTAGTGTTGAGTCCCATTTTTTCCACCGCTATTGATTATAAACTGCATGAAAAGAAATATTTCCCATAATATTAACTGCATGCAATTTTCAAAGTTCAAACAGTTCTACAAAGGGATGAATATAGCTTAAATGAAATAGTACTTGGCCTCTAAGTCAGAGAGAACAAGGTACCGTATATGACTCTTTTGGCCTCTGGTGACAACCTTTCTAGGGCAGAGTATTTATAAGAAAGAGTTAATGCATGTGAAGTAGTTAGTAGTGTGCCAGCAAATAATAGGTGCTCAAGAAATAGAGTTTGTAATTCTCTAGTTTCAGTTTACCATTTTTCCCTTTTAGAGGGTCTGCTGTTAGGAATGATCATATCAGACAACAGATCACAGTTCAGTATTTGAGATGTTTTGTGCATATCTGTGTATGTGTGTGTATGATTTAGATTAGTTGAGAGAGAGAGAGAGAGAGAATGTGCACATGAGTGGGAGGGCAGAGGGAGAGGGCGAGAGACTCAGAAGACTCCCCGTTGAGTGCAGAGCCTGAAGCTGGCTCCATCCCATGACCCAGCCTGCAGACAGGATTGAACCCGTAATGCAGCTCTGGTGTCACTCGCACCTCGGGGCGTCACAGGGGGCATGTGCTGTGCCTCTGTCTTTGAGCAAGTTCTTGAACACTAGCATGCACAGGGATCCCCTGAAGGGCTTGTTGAGATGTAGGTTGCTGGGCCTCAGGCATGATCTCAGGGGCCTCAGAAGCATTGATTTCTAATAGCTCCTAGGTGATGCTGCTGTTGCTGCTAAGACCACATTTTGAGAGTTGCTGGCTTGGAGAATTCCCAGACAGTTTTGAGCTGAAGCACCACGAGGGTGTCTATAGCAGCTGGAACTTTGTAAAGAATCCTTGCAGAGGGTCCTGAAGCAGGGCAGTCAAGAGGGTGAGTGTAGTAAGTGCAAAAAGCAGGCTCATCTTCCTGGTATGCAGCTGCTGAGATGCAAGTCACTTTTCAAACACTGTGCAGCTCTTAGGTTGGTGCCCCAGGGGGGAACAGGCCCCATCAAGGCTAGCCAAGAGCAAAGTGATTATATCTGTACCTGAAGTGTAAAGGACCAAAAGTCATCCATCAAATTCACTAATCACATGCAAACATGAGATCAGCCAAGTTGTCAGTTGAACAATCTTTCAATAAGTAAAACAATAAAATACCTAAACCTTGAGAATTTCTATAAGACAGGTAATACTTACTTTAGCAATAAAGATACTCTCTAAACTTAAAATATACAAGATCAAGAGAATTATATCTGGCAAGTGTGAATTAAAGGAGTTAATTTGTTTTCACTCTGTGAATTCCAAACTAAAAATCATTTCCAATCATAAAGAATCTAAATATGATTGATGGGCTATGACAAAACAAAAGCAAAGCCCTACTCTTCCTCTCTAAGGACATATTAAATATGAAGTAATATATGACAGGTTATAGGCACTACCCCATTTACAATTGAATTTACTACAATTTACTATTATACAGTAAATTTACTATTTAATGGAGATACTAAGAAACTATTATTTCCTATTTCAGGGAAAATGTTTAAAAATAAATAACAAATATGGAGCAGATTCTGAAGATTCTATGTAATTAGAATGGCAAGAAAAGCAAACTGTTTGGTCAGGCAAGAGGTATGTAATGATTGATATTATGTGTTAACTTGTCTAATCTACGGTACCCAGCTGTTTGGTCAAACACAAGTGTAGATATTGCTGTGAAGATTTTCTTTTTTAGAAGTGATAAACATTTAAATCACTAGACTTTGAGTAATGCAGATTATACTTTATAAAGTGAGTGGACCTCCTGTAATCAGCTTATGAGCAAAGACTGAGGTTTCCCAGAGAAGAAGGGTTTCTTTTCTTTCTTTCTTTCTTTTTTTTTTTTTTTTTTAAGGTTTTATTTATTTATTTGACAGACGGAGATCACAAGTAAGCAGAGAGGCAGGCAGAGAGAGAGGCAGAAGCAGGCTCCCTGCTGAGCAGAGAGCCTGACGTGGGGCTAGATCCCAGACCTGGGATCATGACCTGAGCCGAAGGCAGAGGCTTTAACCTACTGAGCCACCCAGGCACCCCAGAAGAAGGGTTTCTAACCCAATACTGCAACATAGAAATCTTGTCTGATTTTCCAATCTGCTGCCTTGTGGAATTTGGACTTGAGACTGTAACCAACCTTTCCCGAATTTCCAGCCTGTCCAGCCTACTTTAGACTTGCCAGCCCCCACAAGTACATGAGCCAATTCTTTAAAATAGATCTTTCTCTGTTTCTACCTGTGTCTGTCTTGTGTCTATCTCTGTGACTCTCTTTGTTGTTCTTTTCTCTGAAGAACACTGACATATACAGTATATATCAAAGATAAGACTAATCAGAGTGGAGGCATTTAACTCTGTTTTTAATGTGACTACAGTGAACTCAACAATCATTTTTTATTTTGACTACTTGTAAGCGATTTAATTTCCCTCTTAATCTCCACTGTCTCTATCCTCTGCACATTCACCTGTGCTTTCTGTAATTCCTTTTGCTTGGTAGATGCAAGGAGAGGTGGATTTATGATTCCTCAGTGATTTGAATGTTTGAGAGATTGGGTCGTTGACTGTGGTGCTTCCTCCAGTTATTTCATGTTGTTAGCAGCCCTGAGTATAACCACACCAAGTGATTATTCTCACCAGAAAATGATGGCTCACAGCCTGAGACAGGAACATCATGTACAAGGCTGCCGTTTACACAACTCCTGGGATTATGCAATGTGGTGTCGCCAATCAATTATGTTCACTGGATGGGAAAAAAGCATTAAAACTGCATGTCTTGGGTGCCTGGGTGATTCAGTCACTTAAGCCTCTGCCTTCAGCTCAGAACATGATCCTGAGGTCCTCAGATCGAGCCCTGCATCAGGCTCTCTGCTCAATGGGGAGCCTGCTTCCTCCTCTCCCTCTACTGCTTGAGTTCTCTCACTTGTTCACTCACTCTCTCTCAAATGAGTACATAAAATCTTTTTTTAAAATCATTGGTCTCATATATTTAAAGCTAAAATGTTCTTAAATAGAAGTTATAAGATGGAGAAGAATTTATTGTCCAATCTGTGCAAGGCACTATGCAAGGTAACTTAGATATATAATCTTATTTGATTTTTAAACATGTCTAGAAGGTAGATGAAGAAGGAGGAGGAGGAAGTGGGGTTGGAGGGGAGGAAAAGAATGATTCCCATTTTCTGGGCAAGAAAAAGAGGGTCTAAGATTAATAAGTGACCTGACAAAGTGAAGCTGTTAGTAAATTAAAAGGCATGAATTTAAGTCATATTTGATTCCAAAGCCTATATTCTTTTCCTACAGTGGATTGCCTTTAGGTGAAAGTTAGACTCTGGCAATACAGAACATAGTTTTAATGCTATTGGTTCAATATATAGATACACCACACTGATTTTTCTTAGAGAGGCACCTTTTCTAGACATTGGTCTGAAAATAAATCTGTAGCAGGTGAACCTAAAGTCAATATCTTATAACATTCGGACATACTATGGACTCACAATTTAAATACTTAGTTGCATAAGTGTCCACAATTATAGCATAAATGGTCTAAGCCATCAAGATGTTTGGTTAGTAGTATTTCCTTTGGGAAAGTGATGAGGGTTTCTCATAATCTTGGAATTTCTTTTGCTTTGATATTTCTGAACTTATGTTATTATTCTATAAAACACTCACTCATCTACTCATTTTACTCATTCAATATTCACTGAACACTTTTTTTTTTTTAAAACTAAAAGTCTTTATTTTATGTTTGGTAGAGTACAAAGACAAGTTAGCTATAGGTTCTCCCCTTATAGTACTTTCAATCTAGAGAGAAGTTCTAGCAAGTAAGTAGGAGACAGAGTGCAGAGTGATAAGTGGTTTTCGATGTCTGCCACAAAGCAGTGCCAGAAAACAAGTTCTTGCAAAAAGTTGGTAGAAGAGGTTACTGATGAAATAATGTACATGCTAGCCTCTATTCCTCTATAGCTATCACAATGACCATGATCATAATAATACAAGTCAGGCTGACATGGCAGGAAAGCAAGTGTGGATAAAATCATTTGGGTAGATTTTTTCTTTCCGTTGTGGCTCAGAAATAAGGGAAAGAAAGTAATAACCCACAGAAGTGGGTTTCACTTTGTAATTAGACATACGTTGCTCATGGTGTGGAAGGGAAAAAATCTAATAGTGTTCATACATACAACTAAGTTCAGTCTATTTCTAATTATGTAATAATTTTGACAAATGGTATAATAGGTAGATAATAAGATGTAGTAGAGCTACTTTAGTAGACTGAGAAGGCAGATAGATATAATTTCAGAACCGTGAAGCAGAACAGGAATTTAGAACCCTCTTTCCCCTCTTATTTGGCACTCAAGGAGAGTAAGTCTCAGAGGGGAAACACATTTGTCCATATGTGATAGAAGAACTGGTGGGAGAAACTGGGATAAAACTTGAGAGGAGAGAAACCCTGGCGACAGAACTTGTAACCGTGTTTATCCCTTCCCCAAAATATCCAGCTGTCATACACTGTGCCTAACGTGTCAGGAGCTGTCCTAACAACCAAATTGAGAATTGAAAAGACCACTGATGTCAGCTCATCTAGAGTGAAAAGACAAAGTAATCATTGCAGAGAAAGTGAAGGGAATGGATCTCCTTGAAGCAGTTAAAGCCTACCTTGGGAGGGAAGAAGCCAGGAGACAGGTCAGAGGTCAGGGGTGGGGAGGATGAGGGATCTCTCGGGAGACATAATCTATGTATGTGGTTAAATCGAGGGCTAGCTGAAGTAAGTTTTCATTGACACTTTCAAACTCAGAAATGAGTTAGGGTGAAAAGATGACCTTGGAAAAAGGGCTTGTAAACCTTTGGTAGTGTTAAGGCGTTATTCATATAAATACTAGAAAACCATTCATATCTGTTATTTGGGAGTTTTGCACTGAGCATTGGTCATCTCATGCTATATAAGCTAGATACCTGTTACTACATTAGGAAATGATTTCACAAGAATCTCAGACGTTGAGAAAAGTTCTTTCAAAACACGTCCAGAGTTCTGTACTTTGGGATTATATAGTGCTATCCTTGGAGAATATTATGTTACTCTCTAAAACTTGGCTATGTTTTAAGTGTACATATTTTCGTATGTGAAGAGATCCACAACAGCATTTAGAAGGTTCTCTTTCAATTCAGCTAGAATTTTGAACCATATTTTAAGTCTACTGGCTTTGAGGGGAGAAAAACTGTTCACAATCATTGTCTAAGATTTCAATCAGCAGCAGGAATGAAATGTAGACTTGCCTGAATTTGTAAACAAGTTGTGGTCTAAATGTTCACTTTCAAGTCTGCTGTATGGGCTCTGAAATCATTTTTTCAGAGACAAAAGGACTGACGTGGTGGTTGGCTGCTCACAAAATCCCTCAAAGCCATCAGAAACATAAAGTTTAACGGTTTTTCTAGTTCTTTGTAACACGAGCTGCAGGTACCAGAACTTGACGGCAAAGTACAGAGTTTTCTAACATAATGGAATCACTGACTTGCCCACTGTTCAGGGTGGAGATGTGTCCCGAAAGGAGGTAATGGAGTGGATGAGTGGTCTTGCCAGTGTAAACCCCAGTTCATCCTCCCCGTTTCCTTTTGCAGCCCCTGTGATTGGTTCTCTTGCTTCCATTTCCCCAGGTGCAGCAGATATTTCTGAGAAGGTTTTATTTCTTTTGGAATCCAGAACAAGAGGAAACATACCAAAACCCAGAATATACTGCTTTTGGTATTTTATGAATACTTTAGAAAACAAAGAGAGAGAAAAATCAGGTGACCATTAAATCAAAAATTTTTTTAGGGCATCCCTTTCTCTCACTTTATGAAAGAGTCCAAAATCACACTTCAATAACAATGGTGATGAAGAAAGCTTTTATCTACATTTCAGAAGAAAATCAGATACAGCCCCAAGCACGTCATCAATAGAACTTAAGGGTATTTGAGTGTTTTGAGACTGAGAGCAAGAGGGCTGGACATTGTTGGAGTAGTCATGTTGGAGGTGGCAGCATGAGAAAGATGCAGGTTTGGGAATTTAATCTCTTCTGTAATATACAGCCCATTTGGAACCATTCTTAGTGTGCAGATTTAAGCTTCAGTTAAATCACTTTGAGGGTTAGAAGTTAGTCCCAGGTACCAGAAAGTAGACAGGGAAAGGAGGAAAGAAGTGAAGTGTCAGGAGTATGTCTGTGGCCGCATGCGGGAGGTTTTGGTCGTGAGCAAATCAGGAAAGATGAATAAGTAACAGTCCCCCGTCTTGTGGACCCAGAAGATGAGAAACTCATTTCCATATAAGAAGTATGTATGGATGGGGGCGCCTGGGTGGCTCAGTGGGTTAAGCCACTGCCTTCGGCTCGGGTCGTGATCTCAGAGTCCTGGGATCGAGCCCCCGAATTGGGCTCTCTGCTCGGCAGGGAGCCTGCTTCCTCCTCTCTCTGTGTCAGCCTCTCTGCTTACTTGTGATCTCTCTCTGTCAAATAAATAAATAAAATTTAAAAAAAAAAAAAAAAAAAAAAAAAAAAAAAGAAGTATGTATGGATAAGGTGCTTTCTATGAGTACAGAGCAGGGGCTTCTAATCTTCAAGAGAGAGGGAATTAAAAAACAAAACCTTCCTGGAAATGATCTCACTTGCCGAAGTATGGGGTCAATGGGGGAGAAGAGGAACAAAAGGTAATATAGTAAGGCAAAGAGGTAGGAGGGAGCCTGATCATGTGGGGGTTTGTGTGTGTTTGATGGCTGGGCACAAGCAGCTCCATGTTGCTGGAGCTTAAGGTACACGATATGGCATGGAGTACAAAACCAAGCTAGAGGGAAGAGACCCTTCAGGGCTGTGAGCCATACTAAGGAAGTCGGGTATTATTCTCTAGGGCATAGAGAGCTGGGAAGTTCGAGTAGAAGTGAAAGGGAGAGATCTGCATTTTGGATGGTGGAAGAGAGAGGTGTGTTGGAAGATTCAAAGATGACAGATTGCAAAGGTTACGAATTAGGGGCTGTTGCAACAGTCCATATGAAAGATATTGAAGACTGTGAAGACTTTTTTGTTAGAGCATAGATACTAGGGAAGGAGGGTATGGTTTCAAATTCAAACAATATTTAGGTACTTCTGATTAAACATGACGAATAAACACATTCATTTAACTTAGATTTCTTCCCCAGAACACATTATAACAGTTCAAAAAACAGTAAGAAAGAAAAAGAACACAGAAGGGGAAAAATGGAAAGAAAAGCGGTAAGAAGGCACAGAGAAGATGCAAGCCATATTAGTAACATTCTTACTGTGGAAAGATGGACTCTTTGTAGCTATGTTATAGACTGCACATAGCTGTGAGTCTCAGCCTTCTTGAGGGAAAATTAGTAAGCAGGAAATATATTCACTGAGCTAAAACAAAACAAAACTTACAAACAAACAAAAACAACCCTCCCCAAAAAGCCCAGCCCTGAATGTACTCAGGAATTGGGGGTACCGGTTACTCGGGAAGATCAGGACAGCTATGTGGGGATGAAAAGAGGAGAAAGGGCTGTATATGTAGCAGTTAGATTCCCAGATCCCAAAGCCTATGCTGTAGAGCCAGTTAACTGCCCATCTGCCATTTCAGCAGGACACAGAAGTTTGCTCTCTGGAGAAACTAACTTGACAGGTTCTGGACCCAAGGGTACTGGGCAGAGCTGAGGGCAATGAAGTTCAGCACTGAAAATAGAGAGTAAGTGAAATCAGCATTCCCTCTGCTTAGCTCCTTTAATTCTGATAACCAGGCATTACCCAGGAAGAGCTAGAGAATTTCTTCCTGAAGAAACTTGTCAGCCAAAGAGAGAAGACTGATAGACGTCAAGGTTTGAAAAACTGCTCAAAAAGACTTGGGTCTCAACCAGATTACTACCTACCAGCCAACAAATCTTAGAGTACCCCTCTCCCATCCCCATTCCAATCCACAGCATCCAATCACTTATTTTTAAAGATTTATTCATGAGAGAGAGCGCGCAAGAGAGTGCGCAAGCAGGGGTGGGGCAGACAGAGAGGGAGAAGCAGGCTCCCTGACCAGCAGGGAGTCCCAGACAGGGCTCAATCCCAGGACCCTGGGATCAGAACCCAAACTGAAGGCAGATGCTTAATTGACTAAGCCACCCAGGCACCCCAGCATCCAATCAATCACTTTTAATGATTTATCTTTATATAAATAGATCCAAACTCACCGACATATAGGGAAGGCTGCTAACATGAAAGGCAAAACAAAAAAGAATACATAGAAAACATGAAATTTAGAAGAAACAGAGATAATGCAAGGAGGAAAAGAAAATTCAAAGGAAACCATAAAGAGAATCAATATAAAATGAAGTGATAAAAAAAATACCATAATAAGACAAGGATACCATAGAAAAGGACTATTCAGAGAACATGAATGGCCTCAAATATTTTTTTAAAGAGAAATTTAAAAATGCAATAGAGGTTTTGGATAATATATTAGTTAAAAAAATTCTCAGAAAGATTAAAAATAATGAAGACCTAGAAAATAGAAGACAAATGTTATAAAAATAAAGGATAAATCCAAGGGGTCTAATATACAAATCATAAGAAATTTGAGAAGAGAACACAAAAAAAAACCCAAGAGGAAGAAATTATTTGTAAAAATGCATGAATATTTTTAGAAATGAAAAAAAAAAAAAACGAGTTTTCAGATTTAAAGGGAAAAAAAGTAGAGAAAAAAGGGAACAGAGTAACCCTGAGGCATATCATTGTAAATTCTCACTACATTAGAGATAAGCAGAAGACTCTAAATTTTGGATAAAATAGATGAAAATGGATCACATAGAGTATTGGGACTCAGAGAGACATCGGTGTTCCCAAAAGCAAAACTGCAAATGAGACAGCAATTAAATAATGCTTACAAATTTTTAGGGAAAATGATCTAGCCTAGAATTCAATACCTAACTGAACTATCAACCCAATGTCCAGCAGATTAAAAGCATTTTCAGAGGGCACATACCTCAATATCATCAAAGCCATCTATGAAAAACCCACCGCAAATATCATTCTCAATGGAGAAAAACTGAAAGCTTTTCCGCTAAGGTCAGGAACACGGCAGGGATGTCCATTATCACCACTGCTATTCAACATCGTACTAGAGGTCCTAGCCTCAGCAATCAGACAACAAAAGGAAATTAAAGGCATCCAAATCGGCAAAGAAGAAGTCAAATTATCACTCTTCGCAGATGATATGATACTATATGTGGAAAACCCAAAAGACTCCACTCCAAAACTGCTAGAACTTATACAGGAATTCAGTAAAGTGTCAGGATATAAAATCAATGCACAGAAATCAGTTGCATTTCTCTACACCAACAGCAAGACAGAAGAAAGAGATATTAAGGAGTCAATCCCATTTACAATTGCATCCAAAACCATAAGATACCTAGGAATAAACCTAACCAAAGAGACACAGAATCTATACTCAGAAAACTATAAAGTACTCATGAAAGAAATTGAGGAAGACACAAAGAAATGGAAAAATGTTCCATGCTCCTGGATTGGAAGAATAAATATTGTGAAAATGTCTATGCTACCTAAAGCAATCTACACATTTAATGCAATTCCTATCAAAGTACCATCCATCTTTTTCAAAGAAATGGAACAAATAATGCTAAAATTTATATGGAACCAGAAAAGACCTCGAATAGCCAAAGGGATATTGAAAAAGAAAGCCAACGTTGGTGGCATCACAATTCCGGACTTCAAGCTCTATTACAAAGCTGTCATCATCAAGACAGCATGGTACTGGCACAAAAACAGACACATAGATCAATGGAACAGAATAGAGAGCCCAGAAATAGACCCTCAAATCTATGGTCAACTAATCTTCGACAAAGCAGGAAAGAATGTCCAATGGAAAAAAGACAGCCTTTTCAATAAATGGTGCTGGGAAAATTGGACAGCCACATGCAGAAAAATGAAATTGGACCATTTCCTTACACCACACACAAAAATAGACTCAAAATGGATGAAGGATCTCAATGTACGAAAGGAATCCATCAAAATCCTTGAGGAGAACACGGGCAGCAACCTCTTCGACCTCTGCCGCAGCAACATCTTCCTAGGAACAACGCAAAAGGCAAGGGAAGCAAGGGAAAAAATGAACTACTGGGATTTCATCAAGATCAAAAGCTTTTGCACAGCAAAGGAAACAGTTAACAAAATCAAAAGACAACTGACAGAATGGGAGAAGATATTTGCAAACGACATATCAGATAAAGGACTAGTGTCCAGAATCTATAAAGAACTTAGCAAACTCAACACCCAAAGAACAAATAATCCAATCAAGAAATGGGCAGAGGACATGAACAGACATTTCTGCAAAGAAGACATCCAGATGGCGAACAGACACATGAAAAAGTGCTCCATATCACTCGGCATCAGGGAAATACAAATCAAAACCACAATGAGATATCACCTCACACCAGTCAGAATGGCTAAAATCAACAAGTCAGGAAATGACAGATGCTGGCGAGGATGCGGAGAAAGGGGAACCCTCCTACACTGTTGGTGGGAATGCAAGCTGGTGCAGCCACTCTGGAAAACAGCATGGAGGTTCCTCAAAATGTTGAAAATAGAACTGCCCTATGACCCAGCAATTGCACTATTGGGTATTTACCCTAAAGATACAAATGTAGTGATCCAAAGGGGCACATGCACCCGAATGTTTATAGCAGCAATGTCCACAATAGCCAAACTATGGAAAGAACCTAGATGTCCATCAACAGATGAATGGATCAAGAAGATGTGGTATATATACACAATGGAATACTATGCAGCCATCAAAAGAAATGAAATCTTGCCATTTGCAACAACATGGATGGAACTAGAGCGTATCATGCTTAGCGAAATAAGTCAAGCAGAGAAAGACAACTATCATATGATCTCCCTGATATGAAGAAGTGGTGATACAACATGGAGGCTTAAGTGGGTAGAAGAAGAATAAATGAAACAAGATGGGATTGGGAGGGAGACAAACCATAAGTGACTCTTAATCTCACGAAACAAACTGAGGGTTGCCGGGGGGAGGGGGTTTGGGAGAAGGGGGTGGGATTATGGACATTGGGGAGGGTATGTGATTTGGTGAGTGCTGTGAAGTGTGTAAACCTGGTGATTCACAGACCTGTACCCCTGGGGATAAAAATATATGTTTATAAAAAATTTAAAAAAAAAAAAAAAAAGCATTTTCAGACATGGAAATTAATTTCAAAAATTACATTCCTTATACTGTTTCTTAGTCATTGGAGAATCTGCTCCATCATAAAAGGAAGTAAACAAAAATAGGGAAATATGAATGAATTCTAGGAAATCGGGGATCCACCCCAGGATGAGCCAAGGAGAATACCCTGGATGATGGTGTCAGCTTGACAACTGGGAAGAGGGAGAGATAACACATAGTCCACAGAGAAGAAGAAGAATGGAAAGCCTGATGAGAAATAGACTCAAGAAAAAAATAAAATAAGACAAAACAAACCTGATAGATACAAGATCAACAATATTAACATACTGAAAGAAGTTTTATAGTTCTGGTAGAGAGTTTGGAAATGAAAATGAATGTAGAAAATAAGCCCTATCTCACTCAAAGGAAGCAACCAAAAGGCGGGGGGAACTTGTTTCAAACAAAAGACTATAATAATAAAATATAGTGCATGTGTACGTGTGTGGGGGGTAGGAGAGCGAAATCCTTATCTTCTATAGCCAAATAACTAAAAGGGAAAAATCAGGAAATATCAGCATGTGATCAAGCATGGTACTTACAAATACACGACTAGGGGCGTCTGGGGAGCTCAGTGGGTTGAGCGTCCAACTCAATTTCAGGTTGGGTCATGATCTCAGGGTTTGGGAGCAGAAATCAGGAAAGGGTAGAGGTGGAGTACAGGTTTTCTAATTTTTGTTAGACATGGTTACAAATAAGGAGTAAATATTACAAAGAAACTCAGACTTCCTTTGTAACAGGATCTGGATTTGATGAGGACTGGGTAGACAAGGTGAGGGAGGAGAGGAAACCTGACAAACCCCTAGTTTTCTAGGTGTAGGATTACACAATATGAAGCTGACAATAGGAAAGGAGCAGGTATCTGATGGTGAGAAATACAGGGAGGAAAAAGAAGATATGCTCGGTTTCAGACATCCTGAATGTGAAGGAGGGTCTGGCTCCTGGTGACTAGATCTGTCTCAGGACTCCCTCTCTCTCCTTTGCTGGTCTTTGGTTTGCTGACGTTAATTTCTGATCCCAGCTTCTCCATTCAGTGGGCAACACAACTGTAAGCCTGCTGGGAATTATATGTTTTAGTCTGTGACCAGAAAGTAAAATAAACAGTCTTGTTTGAGGGTCCGAAAAATTCTGGAGCTGTTATGAAGAGCCAAGCTAGATCACGTGCTCCCCTCTGTGGCCAAAGGCCAGATCTGTTACCAGGAGAAGATTAGTCTAGAGAACAAAAGCACTAGACACCACACCTGTGTTTTTTCTGAAAATTCATATGCCCTTCTTTCAAGGCCCACCCCCAAATGTACTCTAATGGTAGATGTTATAACTACTTCAACTGGTATCCGTTTAGCCTTCCTCTATAATACTCCTTCCTTTATTACTTGTATGTCCTTAATCATTTATGGCACTTAGTTGAATATTTTTTTATGTGTATGTATATTTCCTTTCCAAGATTGTAAGCTCCTTAGGTGAGAGTGTAGAGTGTAATTGTTAAAAAAAAAAAAAAATGAGAATTGTCCATGTTAGGATAGTGAACTTGGAAGACCACAAACTTTAATGATTCCATTAGTTCCACCTTACCAAGAAGGCCCTCTTTGTAATTGTTTTCGAACTTAGTACTTGTTCTTTTGGTATCTTCTTTTGAAATATTTGTCCTTTTCATGATAATTATATTTTGAAACAGTCAAATCTAGGAACAAGTTTCAAAGTCGATTTTTGATACAAGTGTTCGATTTAGATTTAAATTTTTGAAATGGACCAATTCAAGGACAGTTTTCATGAATAAAATAGGTAACTATAGTGTGGTGATGTTTTCTCCCAGTATTTATAACTTGGCTTGGAATGTCTTTCTAAAGGAGTCCTAAGTATTTTTAAGCAATGAGGTTATGCATTTACTAAACATAAATGCAGAATTTATAATATTATATGCCAAGCACAGCTGTGTTTCACATGTATTCATTCATTTATTCCCACCATATACTAATGAGGAAGGTATTATTATTACCTCTGTTTTATAGATGAAGAACCTGAATCACAAAGATTTTAAGAAATGAATGTCACAAACTAGGAAACAGTTGGGGTTTGGTCCCAAATTCATGTACTTCACCACTGATGACATGCTACACCATCAGTGTAACGTGAATGTTTCTAATATAATTGCTAAGAAAAGGGTTACATGTTTATGCCTTTGAGCCAAATCCATCCTCCCCAGGTTTTGCATTTTCTGTAAGCTATATTTTTTGATGTTTGAAAAACAATGAAAAAATATATTATGGCACATGAAAATTATATGAAATTGAAATTTGTGTTCACAAATAAAATGTTATTAGAACACATTCAAGTACATTGGTCTATGTATTGTCCATGCTACTTTTGCAGGGGCCCACAAAGCCTGAAATATTTACTACCTGACCCTTTTTAGAAAAAGTTTGCTATTAGAAGAATAGTAATTGTCTGAATGTTTAGGTCCTTACACATTTCTCAAAAGAAATTCCAAGTGAAGTCCGTTGAAGTGGTTATCTTTTTTCAAATTTTTAAAAAATTATTTTAATTTCCATGCATATAATAACATATATCCAATAATCCAACAAATGTTTAATTCATATATGCCAGACGTTGCCTGTGGAAACTTTAAAAACACAGGAAAGTATAAAGACTAAAATAAAAACCTCTAGTAACATTCTTTACAGTCAGTTCTCATGCTCCCCAAAACATCTATGTAGTGCTTTCCACACCATTAAGAAATCAGTAAATCTTTATTAGTTATTAATTTTGTTGTATTTAACACATAGAATGTGTTTCCCGTTATGTGCTGAATGGCTCCATATGCTTATAAAGAGATAAAAGGAAATCATGTAGAGACAGCTTTATGATGAAAAAAAAAAAAAAAAGGTAAAATACTAAATGCAACTAGAAAGAGTTAATAGAGCACCGTGGCTGAAGGCAGGTCATGGAGCCAGACTGTCTGCCTTCAAATCCTGTTACACTATTTACTTCCTACCCAAGCTACGCACTCAGCTGGATGGATCACTCACTTTCCCTGGCTTTGGTTTCCTCATCTGTAGACTGATGTGTTTGAGATGAAAGGATTTGTAAGGTCTCAGGGATTTTACGCACACATCAGTTTACAGAAAGGAACAGGTATGATGGGTTTCAGTTTTTTTTTTTTAAAGATTTTATTTATTTATTTGACAGAGAGAGAGGAGACAGAGAGGGAACACAAGCAGGGGGGAGTAGGAAAGGGAGAAGCAGACATAGTATGGTGTGGTTTAAAGTCCCAAGCAGATAAGAATGAGGTCAGCTAAATATTTACCACAGGCTAAACATTAACCCTTGCTTTGTAATACTAGATGAATTATTTTATCCTTCATTTAAAAATAGAATGTTCACTCATGTGTATAAGCATATCAGTCCATTTAGTTTTCAAAATCAAGTAATAATTATATAATAGTGCATATATATATGTATGCACACTAGAGATAAGTTTGATATCTGAACAAATTGTCTAGAGCGATAGTTAAAGTTGAGTACTTTTTTCATTAAATCAAAATATATGGAAAATTCCATTTTATTCTTCAATTCAAAACATGACTGATTTAGAGACATATAGAGATGGGTAAGAGCCCATTTTGGATACATATTTCATCTAGAGTTTTATCTTAGGATACTGTACAATTTTCACTTCCCAGATTATATCACTCTGCCTTCCTGTCTTTAACATAGACTACTTTGTTCTGAAGGGTGGCTAGAGATGGCTTTGCTCTTTTTATTTCTTTTCAGTTTAACAGTATTCATTGTTTTTGCACCACACCCAGTGCTCCACACAATCCGTGCCCTCCCCAATACCCACCACCTGGTTCCCCCAACCTCCCACCCCCCTGCCCCTTCAAAACCCTCAGGTTCTTTTTCAGGGTCCATAGTCTCTCATGGTTCACCTCCCCTTCCAATGAGGCTTTGCTCTTTAGGCTGCAACCCAGACAGGCTACCGAAGTTAAGCCACAGAGAGGCTTGCCCTGCTCAGTTCTTTCGAAGAGGAACTCCCATGGAGAGGACACAGAGAGGAGGGGGCATTCTGGTCAGGGTTTCAGACCATCTAAAGATTTTTTTCCTCAGCTATAATACATGGCATTTCTTCTGAGTCAGATGGCGAAATATGTTTGAACTTACATATAATACCTATAAAATGTTTCACAACCTTTTATTGCTTGTTTACTTAAAACAACAAAGGATTATTTTTCGAAAGCCCCCTCCAACTCTAAGGTTCTATACTACACAGGAACAGAGTTCTTGATTTACTCAAAGATGGCTGAGAGTGAAATAGGCTAATGGATTTGTTCATGGAGACATGCTTCTCTACATTTCAGCCTCTTGGGATTCTGCCTTCCAGCCATATTGAATTTCTTTTTGTTTCTGTAATTGGCTATGCTCTTTGACTTCAGACCTTCAGACATGATTTTCACTCTGCCTAAGAACTCATTCCATACACCTCTTTGCTTGGTTAATTCCTACTATTTAAAATTCCTTCCTTTGACATAGTTACTGGTACCTTAAGGATGCCAACCTCCTTCCAGGTTTTTCTAACTAAACTTTTTCTAGGAAACCTTTCCCAGTCCTTCTAACCAGTTAGAAGCTCTTCCTGCACACTTCCACAGCAACCTGTGCTTCTATCATAGTCCTTAGCATACTTTATTGTCTGTCACTGCCAATTTCATTATCTTATGGACTTGACTGTGAGCTTTAGTGAAAACAGAATTATTCCCACCTTCGTCTATTCCAAGGGCCTAACACAGCCTCTGGCATTAAGCAGCTGTTAAAAGATTCATGTTGAGTTAATATCAAAATAATTACCAGAGTTTTTAGTATAGGCATGCACATAAACAGAACTCCTTTAGAAGTAAAAAAAAAAAAAAGAAAGAAAGAAAGAAAGAAAAAAGAAAATTTAAATGAACTTCATTTCAAATTCACTTACACACCAAGTTCATTAGCCCATTTCAGTTCTTTGAATGTCACTAATATTTACCTCACTGATAAAGCTTAGATATGTAGATAATGAGAAGATTAAAATCAATGATTATTCTCATTTTAAAAGAAATTAGACATCATTGGAATGGTTGTATTTTTTTAAAAGAACAGGAGGGCAGAGGAGGAAGGAGAGACACTCTCAAGCGAACTCCCTGCTGAACACGGAGTCCAAATTTGGGCTCCACCTCATAACCCCCAAGATCACGACCCCAGGAACACGACTGGAACTGAAACCAAGGGTTGGAGACTTAAAAGACTTCATCACCCAGGTGCCCTTGGAAAGGCTGTATTTATAATCATCATATAGTTGCATGATCAGTTAAAAGCATAGTATTTTCTAGTACTTGACAATTACCACAAAGAACTACTAATTCAAAAGTTCTAAAAACCACAATCGCATTTAAAAAAGAGATTTTGATATCTTAACTGAAACTTAAAAAAAGCTGTTCCAAAATAAATATCATTTATTTGGTGTCTATATTAGCTTAGGTGGCCATAACAAAATGCATAGGCCAGGTGGCTTAAATGACAGAAATTTATTTCTCACTGTGCTGGAGGCTACAAGTGCAAGATCGGGGTCTAACAGACTTGATTTCTGGAGAGGATTCTCTTCCTGGTTTGCAGCTGCCCGTGTTCTTACTGCATCCTCACATGGCCTTCCTCTGAGAGAAGGCCATTCGTTCCACGGGAGAGAGTAGGCTCTCATCTGTTTCTTCTATGATCGGGGCCCACCCTTATAACTTCACCTCATTTTAATTGCTCCCTTACTCTAAATATAGCCACATTAAAATAAATAAATAAATAAATAAATAAATTAATGAAGTCACATTGGACATTAGAACTTCAGCAAACAAATTTTAGGGGATCTAATTCCTTCTGCAGCTTTATCACTCTAGAATAACATTTTAAGTAATTCAACTTGAAATCCTGTAAAGTATTCTTCTTGCATGTCTAACACAAAGTAGTGTTGATTCATTAAAAAAATAAAAGCTCATGTCACCTCCTCCTGCCCCAGTAGAGCATTCATATGATGATGTAAGGAAGAGAGGCGTTTGGAGTAACAGTCACTAACCTGGCACTATCTTTACAGGAATTGATATTATCTAGCCAGATTTCATACAAAGCATTTCCTCTTGAACTTTTAATGTACTCTTATTTAGACTTTTAGACTTGGTTGTGAACTCAGAAATGGTCTGGTCCAGCTCCCTTATTTAAAGATGAGGAAATTTAGTCACAAGCAGCCTGTGTTATCCAAATCCTTTAGCAAGGTATTTAAAACTTTCCATAATTTGTCTCAATTTACATTTTATCTCAATTGTCCTTCTTCACTGCATATTTTCATCATTCTAGATTATGTGGCAATACCTTTCAAGGTCCTGATTGAAACCTCTCTAGATGCTTCTGCCTACAATCTCCAAACAAAATTGATTATCCATTTCTGTCTCTTCAGAATTTTTCCAAATGCTTGCATGCATATCATTTCTCAAAGTGTATCATTATAACTTGTGTTAATTTATATTCTTTACTAAATCATGAGCTTCTTGAAGTCAGAAACTGGCTTTATATGCACTAGTCCTACCCTACAGTGCCAATTCTAATCTTTAGTACAGGACCTTAATAAATGATTTCCAAACTTCATTTCTGAAGGTCACATGGCTAATAAGTGGTTCAATAGTAATGGGAATCCCTTCTTCCTGACCAGTGTTCTTTTTTTCACTCCTAGGCCATATTTCACTTTTAAGATGCTAGTTTAAGAGTTCTAGAAGGTCTTCTGGGTCAAAGCACTTCATAAGCATAAGTCAGAGAAGCCTCAGAAAAGTACTTTCCTGAGTCAGAGGTTACATCCTAACTCACTGATGTCTATGTGTTTCAAACATGCCATCCCAGAGAAAACAGATACATTTCTTATTCGGCAAATTTACCCCAACTTTTCAGCACCAAATGTCAAGTTTGGCTTTTGCTATTATGACTCTAGCTTGCAGGGAAACTATGTAAGACTTGAGCACGGTCACTTTGTAAGATGCCTTATAGAAAAATCACCGATGCCCCAAAGAGATTAAAGGTCAATGAAGTTAAGCCTGGGGCAATTGTTCTCTGAACTCTGGCACATTCTTACTGGTTTTCTGCCATTTTATTGTATTTGGCCTTTCCTTTATGGTTTAGCAAGGATTGTGAAATTCTAAATAAAGTTACAAGAGTTGATTGATTAATAAAGTTACATGTTGATTCTCTTTTTGTGAGTCAACTCATCATTTTTCAGGATTTTCTTTCTTGAGAATTACAATAGTTGAGCTTTTTTTGTGACAGATAAGTTGAACTCCTATGAAAACTGGGATGAATGAAAAAACACCTATTTCTTTCGATGCCCTGAGAGTACCCTGGACTAATAACATACTAGAAATTTTGTAATTCTCTGAAGACATAAAAATGCTTGGAAGAAATTAGAAGAAGGCTTCTGGATAATACAAAAAGGTATAAATTCCACTTAGGATATAGATTTTATTAAAGTATCTGCATGTATATTCTCATAAATTGGATATTATCTCCAAAGAGGTAAGAGTTTTCTGTAAATCCCCAGGTAAATCTTTAAAGGCTCATCTTACTATAACATGTTGCTTTTATAACATACATTCTTCTACCCACCTTACGTTTTCCTGGAACTCACAGCTTTGGGTCAGAAGAGTCTAACTCACTAGTTCACTGAAACTGGTGATGTCAGAACAGGTCTCTTTCCCACATAGGAAAAATCCACGTATAAAATCTACCTATATATAGAAGTATAAGTACATAGATGTTTTAATTTACAAATAATAAAATAACCTCAAGAACTTTATTAAAGCTCTAATCAGATTTCCATCTCAAAATACCAGTTTTGTTTCCTCTAGATTACTGAGACTGCAAGGCTTAAGTGCTATCTTGGTACAAGGATGAGGGATGACCTTCGGTTTGACCTTTAGTCCAAAAGCCCTCGATTTCCCTGGTAATTTTCTTACTTGTTTGCTTAGCAGCATCGACTATCATTAATTTGCCTCCTGTGTTTTCTTCTGATCTACAGTAGATGAAAGAGATGCCATAAAAGTTATTTTTCCTTTTATTAAAGAATAAACATTAAAATATTTTCCCATTTTATCCATTATAGAACAACATAAACTTCCTGCTAAAGAAGGAGCCAAATAAAAATGCTAAAAGATTTCCTTTTTGTCTGAATCCCAGCACCCAAGACAGTCATTTCTTTTTTCTTTTTCGTCTCTTTTTTTCTGCTTCTTTTGTATACACTCACTGCCAAAGTTACTCAGTTTAAGACTACACTGCAACATTATTTGAAAGGTAATGCTTATATCATCACGGAAAAGCAAAACAGTTACAAATGATCTTTTTAAACAGCATTTGTCCTCTGGCTTCTCTGCGGTCTCACAAAACCTGCCCCATAAGCTGATCCGGAATTCCCGGTAATTGAAATGGCTTATTTTGTGTCCTCAACCCATCAATTTAGCTTTATTGGGTAATGTTACACTCAGGTAATGCTATACAAATCTGGGCAAATGAGTTTTTACTTCAAAGACCTGGGACTCAGATTATAAGTGAAAAGGGCCCAGTGCTGCTCGTGATATGCACCTGCAGTTCTGCTTGAGGTCAGTGGGAATCTCGACTATCTGAAGGGGTGAGGTGTACCTTCAGCCAGTTCAGCAAAACTCAACTTATTCTAAATGAAGCATCAGAGAAGAGATCTTAGCAAATCCAGTGACGTTGAAACCTGTCTGGAACAGCAAGACTAAAGCTGGTTTTGTGACATCCAAGAGTGTCTTCAATTATCTAAGGAGTTTTGCAAACTTCTTTAAGGAAGCCTCAAAATATACTTAACTATTTCTTACCAAAAAATGATATAAAATAAAACAAAAATTCCAGTCATGCATGATTTCAGAAGATGGAAAGTGTCATAATGTTAAGCAATGAGACACTATGGTAAATTTTAACAAGTTGGAAGTTTAAGTTCTAAAGCATTAAAGTATGCACCAGGACATACCTGAAGTTTAGCTAATGCCATGTAGGTTGGTAAGGAATGAATAAACAGGATGTCCCAAAACTGCAGATGCGTTTGTACTTGATGGAGAGCTACACAGAGATTGAATGGGATGTCTGCTAATTGAATGACTTGATGTGAAGAGCTACTGCCTCAACAATGAAAAATTTTAAGTGGGTATGCCAGATTCTCCATAAGGGAATTGAGAGAGCATTCTAAATTTTCCCCAGTTTCCCCATTTCTCCCCAAACTGGGGAGAACACATTCTCTGCCTATCCCCACATGAGACAGGCAACTTGGGTTCAAAAGAGGTAGGGGGGTACCTAGGTGGCTCAGTGGGTTAAGTGTCTGCCTTCAGCTCAGGTCATAAAGAACCCGGAAAGCCTGAGTCAGGCTCCCGGTCAGGGAAGTCAGGGAGCCGCTTCTCTGTTTCCCTCTGCTCCTCCCACTGCTTGAGCTCTCTCTATCTCTCTCAAATAAATAAATACAATCTCTCTCTCTCTCTTTTTTTTTTTTTTTTTAAAGAGGTAGGCTGTCTAGAGCAATTCATTTCATGTTTCCGAGTCCTAGTTTCCTCTTCTGTGCGATGAGGATACTACTACTCACCTTGTTGGATTATTCTGAGAATTCAAGGCACACAAACCACTCAGCTCAAATATTCAAAGTGAATATTCAGTATATGTTATGTTTACCTGACAGTGGTGTGCAACCCTGTCTATACCTCAGAATCTACCTGGAAAAATTTAGAACGTACTAGTGCCAGAGCCCTACTATAAACCAATTAAAATCAGGACCTGGGGTTAGGGACCATACATGCGGTCCTATAAAAACTCCCCAGGAGATTCTAATTGCAGCCAGAGTTGCAAACCACTAAGCTATCCAATTAGTCTACCAGTGGTTCTTAACCTTGGCGGCACATTGAAATCACCTGGGAACTTAAAAGTACTGATGCCTGGGTTTCTGCTTCTGATTTAACTGGTAAAACGCTCAGCTTGGGAACTGGGAGTGTAAAAAGTTCTCCAGTTATTGTTATTTTTTTTTCTTGAATTTCACTTTTTCAGATCTGACTGACATACAAAAAACTGTCCATGTTTAAGGTCTACAACTTGATGAGTTTAAGGACAAGTATATACTGTAAAACTGCCACCACAGTCAAGGTCATAAAAGTATCCATCACCTGCAAAAGTTCTTTTCTACCCCTTTTATTTATTTAACTAATTATCCCCCAGGTGATTCTCATGTGTTCCGGGTTGAGGACCACATAGAATCAGGAGAATGACACTTATTCTGTGCATTCTGGTTGCATAGTGGGATTGCTTTTCTCTTATAGTTGAATTTTTTTGATTATGCAAATAATCCATACCTTAAAAATTATTAAATGCCAAAACCATGAAAAAAATAATAATTTGAAAAATCCATAATCTCACTGCCCAGATACAGACATTACCAACAGTTTGGTTTGTTTCCTTATTTGTATGCTGTTTTACATGGTGGGGCTCATGCTGTTTACAATTTATATTCCTTTTCTTTCTTTACAACACAAGTATTTTCCATGGAATTTAATACATATTTCAGGTATTATTTTATAGAAGTGTCATATATAAAAAAATATCATTTTGCATATTTCAAAGAAAGTTCCAGACAAAGTATCCAGGATCTTTTTTGGCAAATTTCTCCTACCAAAATTTAATGTTCCTCCTAGTGGGGTAGGAAGGCATAGACACAGGCTTCTTGTTCAAGGCAGAACTCCAAGGACTGACAACACTAGTGCTGCCTAAATTCTCTTCATCAATCACATTTATCAGTAATCTTCTATAAGGAAGTCATGGCATTAGACATTGTGCATTGAACCAGGTAACGATCTGATTGCTAGGTTGACTTACAATAGATTTCTAATTGTCAAGGAAGAAGAAAGAGAAACAGAGAAAAACTGGAGAAATAAATCTAAGCTCGGAGCCCTAAAGCCACTGGACACAACAAATTCCAACCACTAGCATTTTGAAAAATCAGCAGAACTTTCCAGTTTCCTGTCTCAAAGGAGGAAAGTATTAGGAAGTGGCTTAAGTTGAACCTGCTTAGAGGGCAGAGATGAATTAACACACACTTAGTCTATGGGGTTACACTGCAGACGAACTCTGCAGGGAAGGTGAACTTGATGATCCTAGAGGACCTGAAGGCTAAGCAGTGTAGCCTTGCTGACTTGCTGGCAGGCGACCAATAACACTGTAGAAAGAGCCTATATTTTGGGGCATAGTACAGTCTGGCTTGGGAAAATTTCCTTGACATCCTTCAAAGTGGAGGCAACCAAGTATGAAATTAGAACACTGTCATGATACAGTTAAATTTCTGGGTTTTCTTTAAAGTGGGGAGCCAAGTGCATGATAATGTAATAATCTCAAGGAAAAGCCTGAAATTAGAGGTGAACTCTGGTGTGAGTTAACCTTTGCTGGATACTTTAGCTCGCATGCCTTCCATTTCTGAACATGGGCATCTATGTCTCATAATCCACGATTAATTATCCACACTCTAGTACTGTTGCCTAATTTTTAAATGTATGTCAGCCTTGTTACCAAAACAAAACTATAAACAATGGGAGGCGTGGAAGAAGGAAAGGGAACTTACATTATGTTTAGAATAAAACTCATACTTAGCATAGTCTGCCAGGCCCTGTGTGACGAGCTGCTAACCATGCATCAGCCACATTGGCCCCTTCCTGTTCCTTAAGCATTCCACACTCTTTCCGGTCTCAGGGCCTTTGCCCTGGATATTTCCTGTCTAGAATTCTCTTCTCCTGGCTCTTTTCCTCCACATGGCTGGCTTCTTCTCATAATTTAAATGTTCCGGATTCCTAGAGAGGCCTTTCTAGACTATCCTAGCAAAAGATTTACTCCCTCATATTTCTGCTTTCTCAATTACACCCTTCTGTTTATTTCTTTCTCACAATGCATTCATTCATTCATTATTCTTTAACTGTACATATTTGCCACCTCTGTGCATGGTATGGGCATAAAATAATTGGTCTCTACCATCACGGAGCCTACACTTTAGAGGCGGACATTAACAGTAATCACACAATCACATGCCTACTTGCAAAATCCTAATTCTGTTAATATCTACAAATGAGAATCCACGGAACTAACCAGGAAGTGCTTCCTGTGGGATTTCTTTGCAGTTTGTTACCTGTTTCTCACTTGAATATTTGCTCTCTGAGGGCAGAATCTTGGCTTTTTGTCTGGTTTTGCAGGGTCGCCCCAGAGTGAGCATGCTTGGGAGACTCATCAGAGGTCATTGAATAAATGGATGCTACACATGTACATTTACTCTTTCTTTTAACTTTCATGGTAACCATGAGAACTATGTTCAATTATCCCTCTTTTATGAATTAACAGCACTGAAACTCAGATAAGACATTAGTCTAAGGTCATAAAGCTGATGACAGAACTGAAATTGAGCCTAGTTATTATTCCAAGTCATTGCTCTCTGCATTACACAAAGGGCATGGAAAAGGCAAAGAATAAATTACTGTAAATTGTTTTACTATAATGTAGAACTAAACTTATTGGTTAAATTATTTTCATATGCTCTCCCCATAAAATCAAAATAAAAAAAAAACAGACAAAAAACAACAACAACAACAACAAACCATAGGGTCATGCAAAAGAATCCTACAATTTCATTTCCCAGGAGCATGGCAGGACCAATAAAATCCAACCTCGCCAAGCACACTCAAGTATTTCTTAGTGTTTGGTGATTGCAAAACTGGATTTCATTTGGATCTCTTTACATTTGGCACCAAAATGATAACTTGAAGGATCAAGAACAAAGATGTGTGTTGGCGTGGCATTTGCTTTACTTGGCTAAAGGAAACCAGGTACAAAGGTACATGTTCTCTTAACTCTTTCTGTACTCTCTGAAGTTCTCTGAAATTGGAAAGGAATTCCTACAGTGGTCTCTTTGTTACCTATGAATTGAGTGCCAGCAGGCAGGAGGAGGTGTGTTTGTGTGTTCATGCTGTGTGTGTGTGTGTGTACACATGCACAGGTGTGTATTTTGCAAACATGTATGCTTTCATCTCTTCTTCCTTTTTTCCCCCTGGGACTTCTCCTTTCAGATCTTGGATGATACAGTGCTCGATTCCAGCTTTTGAGAAGAGGCAGGAGAGCAAGGGAAGCCAGAGAACAACTACTAAGGTGGTTTCCGGTCTAAAATCTCAGACGGATACACTTAACTCTGCATAGAGCAGCAGCCCTTCCGCTTTCTACTCAGATTTGCTCTCCCAGCGTGCGCCTCCTTACAGTCAAGCACTATTTTTGTTTCCAGGCCTCTGAGTAATGCCATTCCTAGCTCCCCTTTTGCTTGGTGGCCGTGAGTACTGGCCCATAAATCTCTAAGCTCACATGGATTCCCTTTTTGGAACAGGGATAGGTGATTTATAAATCCATCACATGCTAGAACTTCTTTCCAAACCTTTCAAAGAGGAATCAAAAGTCAACACCTATATACATAGAAACATGTATATTTTAAGAAAAATTGTCTCATAGCTCTAATTCAAAACAGTAAGAATGAACTGTTGTCTAAGAAACTCTGTTGTCTTCAGGTACTTGAAAAATTTCCCCCTCCTATTTAATGAACCTCTTATTTTGCCAAGGATTAAACTCTTGGTATGTTTGAGATTGCATGGTAAATCTGTGCCCAAAGACTTTCAACACTTTCTTTAACTGGGACAAATGCCTTCCTGTTCTGATACTTAATCTACATTTAATCCAATCTGTTTTCCATTACTATCATCCTTAGCCATCCAATTCCGTTTTTAATTTCCATTTCACAACCTCTATTCTATTACTAGCCTTTACCTAGGTCAAGAGAATGCCCTGTGGGGATACCTTCACTGACATAAATCAAGAGGAAAATACTGTGAGTTACACTGATTACCTCTGTCCTTTGGAACAGAAGCATGCTAGACCATGGAATGCAATCAGTCAAGTGCCTACATGGCTTGCTAATATCCAAGGTTATGTATGAGGAGCTGATCCATCCCCCTAAGTGGTGTGTTATCCTTCTCTGTAGGTGGAATGACTGCCCTCAGTTCACCTCAAGATACTATGATATTCCCAGGATCCTCTGGAAGGTCAGATGATTCTGTACCTTTCTCCTGCTGTAGGTGGGATTGGCCCACAAACACAAGACACCTTTGAATGCATCGAGGGACAGATGCCAGATGCCTAAAAGGTGCCACAGATTTCTCTTTTGAGAGACTTGGAGTCTGCCTTCCTCAATTAACCGCTTACAACACCTTCATTGTACACCACTGAGCAAGCACTAGCGAGACAGCGTTGCTTCTGGGTTTCCAGACATGTGTCATTTCCACCACATATTTAGTAGCACGGAACTGCCTGAACTGGGGAGACCGGAATGTGAGGCATGTCTCACAGCGGAGTAGGGTTTTTATTTAAAAAAAAAAAAAAAATTACTCAACTGCTAATGGAAACGTCAACCTCCCAGCCCTATTCTTAAAAATAAATAAATACAAGGAGTTCCCCATGTGAGAGGCACATTAGGGACACAAGATATTCATTTCCATGAAGTCACTCACAGCAGGCCTGTCTGGAAAAATGCTTTCATCTTCTGCAAAGGGGAGGAGGGAATGTAGAGCAAGAAGGTTTAAAGACCAAGACTTTGAAGTAGAGTGTGAAGTGGGAAAAGTGATCCTTTAGTCAGGTGAATTTAGGCCAAACCAGATGAACTTCTACACTTCAACTCATTGTGTGCTACACAGAAACCGAAGAGTTATGATTCGTAGAAGAGAAGCAATGGTGTTCAGACTGAGTGTCCCACAATCCTGGTGTTCCCATAGGAACCACAGGGGTGAAAGAGGGCAGGTGAGGTAGTAGGGTGCCGCATTGCTTCGGCCAGGGTTGCTCCGATCTGTCTCACGAAAGGTTGTCTGCTTTCGTTCATTTCGCTACACATCATTGAGCATCTACTACAATGTGCTGGGCCCTGTTCCAACTGTGGTGACATGGTAATGATCAAGATAGACATGGTCCTTGGCCCTGGAGCCTCTGTCTGTGCAAGGATCTTTGTGGGCTGGTGGGAGGTATGAGAATAGGGAATTTCTACTGTTAAAACCCTGAGCTGTGTTCCAACATGCTCATTTTAAGGATGAGTAAACTGACACCCAGAGACAGAGTCCCACAGTGGACTAAAGAGCTGGCGACAGAATCCAGAGGCCTTGACTTATGCTCCAGTGCTATTCCTCCAAGTTCAAACAGGAAGAGGGGGAAAAAAATTGGAAATTTGCTCAGCTAGAGAGGATGTGAATTTTGGTCCATGAACTTCCCCTGACTCGGTCTTATCTCTACTTCTATCATTTTGAGTGCTCTCTCAAGATGCAGGCAGTGTTGTACAGCCACCCATCCTTGGACATGGGGAAGGAAGATCATATGCACAACCTTGTCCCTTCCAGACCAATGTCTCCGTTTCCCTTCGGATGGGAGGTCATCTGGCTGCAGCGCATCCCAGGGGCGCCCCCATCAGTCAGTCTCCATTCCTGGGGCCCTACTGCGCAGTCATCTCTGTGAATTGCTGGGACTGTCTTGCATTCTCCATGGATTGCCTCACTTCCTTCCTTCCTTTCTTGAACGCACAGGGAACACTTTCTCCCCAACCCCCATTCCTGCCTGCTCACTCTCCCAACCACTAACTTTGCCTCTTTCCCCTTTCCTCTCTATTTTCCCCTTGAGGCTATGTTACTGTCTTGTAGAATGCTGAAACTAGAATAGAAGTAGGATAAAACTCAGTTTATTTCTCTTTTGATTCTGTGCTTCTGCCTTGTTTGCTCATTCTCTGTTTAAAATCCCTCACCCTCTTCGAATTTGGGGTTCAGCTTTAGTCCGGGTCACTTGAACTGCTTGCTGTGTGCCCCTCCCCCTTCACCGCATCCAGGATCCTGTCTCCTGGCAAAGCTAGATCTGATCAGGCTTACATAAAGAAAGGCAACCTGCAATGTTTGCAACTCAGGATGTGGAAGGCTCCTTATTCAGCCCGTCCAGACCTTGACCTGGTAGGAAATGGGGCACAGAGAACTGGTCAGGATCCCACACCCTCCTCAAAGGTCCTGTGACACACTCAGCATCCTGTTCTGGGAAGCTGCCTGCACACTAGCTCATGCATCTCTGTCCTCACCTTCTCACCAGGAGCCTGATGGAAGGAAAACAAAAAGCAGCCTGCACTTACCAAAGATCTTTTCCTGAATTATTTCAGAGCACTGTTTCTTTATTACAGAAATAAAATGAAATAGTGCTTATTTGTTTTTGAAAAAGGTTTTGTTTGTTGGTTTTTATACAGACTAGGATATGAATCTTTCCTTACCCTCTAATCCCATAGTCAGGTTCTCTGTATAATTTAGCGACACAGTTTATGGAAATCACACCTTGTGGTTTATTCATCTCTTTTGTATTTTTCTGCATCTGAATTGGGCTATTTGAGGCTGAATTCAGCAGGCATGGCCTCTCTGCCAGCACCATTGGGAAGAAGGCAGAAGAGGAGAGAGTTGCAAGAGATTTTTTTGGAGTTAAATGTGCAGATGAGGATGATGTGGTATTATAGGAAGAAGAGCCTTGAGAAAGTTTTCCATTTAGAGAGTGACTCTGCAGAAATAAGCTCGCATTCCCTTCTAGCCCCAGTTATGAGCAATCGTTGTATGGGGTTTGAGTAAGTGTTGATGGCGTTCGGGCTGTTTTCTGTGTGTAAAACTAGTAGATCTAGTGAAGGACCAGATATTTGACCCCAGCTTCAAGTGACTACTGTGTTCCAAACTCCTAAACTGATTCCAGTAAGGCAGAACTCAAGAGTGGGAAAGATTAGAGCTGTTTTGTTGGAAGAAATGATTCAGAATTTTCAAATGGATAAGGTTTTGATCCCCACTTCTGAGCTGAGAGATTAATGTCCCACAGCGATACAGTGATACTTAAACGCCATGTCTTGTGTCTCCTCGGGCAGTATATTTTCCATTATTCCAAACCCGAAGTTATGTGGTGTCTCTCTCTCCCCCCGCACTTCTTTCCACAAAGCCTCGGAACCTTCTCCTTCACTGTAAAGGCATTTCTAGCTGACTGGCATATTGTCTTTGCACTTCGTGTGATGGCACAATAAGGTTACTTATTACTCACTGTAGGCAGATCATGGAAGGACCTAAGGTTGAGGCAGTGGGTTGTTACCCACCTGAAAATGCAAGACAGGTTTTCCCAATGTGGAAAAAATTCTTACAAGATGCCAGTGTTCTATCAGAGGAGATGTTCAAACTGTTCCTATTTGTGTACGGGGCAGGCAGTGCTAGGAGGTGAACCTAGGTGATCTGTAATGGACATAGAGATTTTTAGGCTCAGCAGTCCTCACAGATGGTAAGGGGAGTGCTGCATTTTTCCCCGAGTGAAAGAGAAGTGGTACTGATGTTAGCAGTGTTCTTCCTTCTCAATCATTCTCTGACAATGTTTAGACGATGGGGGCATGCAGGGCAAGGCTGTGTCTGATGGTCTTATCCAGGTTCCCAAGTGCCTACAAAACAAGTTTTATGTCTTCAACCTTCGACCTCTTTCTGTCTCCAAGTACACTGTGCATAAAGTAGATGGCCTGAATGTGCCTGAGCCTGGGATATGTTCACTCTTCCTATTCAATCTATTGATATACCTCCTTTCATAGTCTTGGCATAGACTCTGGCAAAAAAAAAAAAAAAAAAAAAAAAAAAAAAAAAAAAAAAAAAGAAGAAAGAAAGAAAAGAAAAGAAAAAATGATGACAACTGTTTTCAACAAAGTCACCAAAGACCTGTTTTTTCTGTTGTCTAAGAGGCAGCTTTCAGTCCTTATCTAATTCCCTTGGCTTTTTTGCAGCACTTGAAAGTGTCTCACCAGGCCTTCCTTCTCAAACCTGTGATCCTCTGTACCCTGTACAGAGGACAGCACTTTCATAGATATCCCAGTTCACTTTCCTCTGAGGAGTACTCTCAAGCCTCCAGTAGCTCAAGCAGGAACCCAAAGTCGTCCTGGACTTCTTTCTCTTACACTTGACAATCATGACATCAGAATTTCTGTCTGCTCTCCCTTAAAAATATATCTACACTGTGCTTGGTTTTACCCCACCACTGCTGCCACCTTGGCCTAGATACCATCCTGTCTTGCCAGGACTGTCAGACCCACCTTCTGGGGACCCCTATGATTCCCCCCCTTGCCCTGAAAGCTATTCTGACAGTAGCCAGAGTGGCCCACCTGAAGCCTGAGCCAGGTCATGAAACGTCTCTCCTGAGAACCCTCCCTGGGCCTCTCATCTCGCTCAGAATGGAAGTGTAGTTATCACTATGGCTCACAAGGCTGTCGCTGCCCTAGTCCCTCTTCCTTGCTCACTGGGCTCTAACTCACTGTGTCCTTTCTGAATTCGCCAGCACAGCAGGTGGACACCTGTCTTGAGCGTGCTGTTTGCTGTTCCTGCAACTGCCATGCTCTTCCTGGGCTATGTATGTGGTTTGCTTTCTCGGTTGCTTTCAATCTTTACTTAAAAAACTGTCAGACTTCTTAGTGAGACCTAAGATGTTCACTGTCTGAACATCCAACCTCTATATCTTCCTCTTATCTCTCTTTTCCCTGAACTTATCATTATTACAAATACTAATATGCTTTTTTGGTTGTTTTCTTTTCCCTCCAATATACTATCAGTTCCAAAAAAGCAGAGACTTATTATTATTGTCACTTTCGTTCATTGATTTGGTATTTGTTACAGAGAAGGTGTTCAATAAGCATTTGTTGAGTGACTAAGTGACTAAATGTTGGTGTTTCCCAGGATTTTCTGTCTCTTCTCATGTGGCTGGGTGATCATTTCATGTAAAATCACCTATCTGCAGACAGCATTCTATGGCAGATTTCTCCTTGGAGCTCCAGACACTTATGTATAAACTGCCTCCTAGACATTACCCTTGACTTTTGCATTCACTAGGACACATCCACGTGTGTCTTAAGCACGTTGGTGTGTTTAACTGAAAAGTATGGTTGTAGGACTGCTTCAGGTGTGGCAGAAAGCAGGGCTCAGATGTTTCCAAGACCTGCCTGTTCTTGCTCCCCCCGCTTAACTCTGATTCTCTAGAGGGGCTACATTCTTGGTTTCTCCTTTGACGGGGGGTGGGGTGGCAAGATGGCTACAGTAGCTGGGCTCACATATCCTTATGACTCTCATTCCAATGCACAGGAGAAAGCCTGTTTTCCAGAGGTCCCACAAAATTCCTCATACTCAAACCCTAACTGGACTAACTTAGAGCATGGGGATTCTAGTTCTCCCCGCCCCAGCCATCGGCCACACACACACACACACACACACACATTCACACACACCCCCTAGGTCACTTTTTCATGAGTCTTAGCACCAGCTCTGATCTAGATCACACGCTCTGCTCCTGGGGGCAGCCTTGCCTTTCCACATAAACTGGGTATTGTGGAGGGACCCTCCAAATGAAAATTAGAAGTTGTTTTCAGAAGACAAGAATGAGGATGTCAAAGATATTCCCTGTCGTGGTGTTATCATCAAGTTGCTCAGTCATTATGAGGTCTTGCTTCCTCTCTCTTGTTTACATCCAATCCATTGCTTTATTATACAGATTATAATTACTTAATGTACTTTAAATCTACCCATGCCTCCTCTTCAGCATTTCTACCATGGAGGCCTTCATGTTTTGTTTTGTGCCTGGGTTGCTCTGAAAACCCTCAAAATAGTGCCCTTCCCTGGAGTCATTCTGATGTGTTCCTTCCCTATTCAGAAGAAACTTTTCCAAAATGCAGGTATGATCACCCTGCTCCCTAAATGTTTTTTGCTAGAGTTCTCTCATCTTGCTTATCATGGTGTAGGAGACACTTCTGAATCTGAGTCTCATGGGCCTTTGTTGCCTCTATGTTGAGTTCAAAGCCCCTGCAATCATGCTCGACCGAACCATCTGCTAGTCTCCACACATGCTATGGGCTTTCTCACCTCCATGTCTTTGCTCTCACTAACTACTTTGCATGCACATTTCTTCTTTAGCTCTCTACACTTTTACCAGCCTAGTTCCATCCATCCTGAAATATTAAAGAAATATTTGAGAGCACCTACTGTGCCAACTTTTCCCAGTTACCTCAGAACTAGCCTAGGTGTCCTTCTTTGCGTCCCTTGAGTTCAGATTAGTGGTTTTTTAGGGTTCTTCTGTTTAACTGTGAGCTCTGTGAGGAAGTCTATCACCTCTCTAGTATCTAGCACAATGCTTGGCACATAGTAGGCACTCAAGAAATGATTACTAAATAAGGAAATAAAATATAAATAACCAGAAGGTAATATGTGGTATTCAAAAGCATTTTCATTACTAAGCAAGTACATTAGAAAAGGAGCCAGTAAAAGCTACGGTGCTAGAATGATTCGTTCTCAAGAGCCAAGTCCCCTTGAAAGTATGTTCACTAAGGAGTAATGGAGGCAGATAATGAGCACATTAAAATAGACTGGGGATCATTCATTTGACCTGTGATTTGAGATTTTGCTTATTGGGAAATAGTTACACCTCCTTACTGTTTATATTGCATTTGTTACTTTCAAAACTGTGTGCATGTATGTTTTGATAATGGGAAACAGGATACTAAATGTCTGAAAAAATGGGGCCAAAGAGAATTGATCTTTATCTTAGATCATTTTAAAAGCCTCCGAAAATTCTGAGTCAAAGGTTCAAAATAATGCTTTCCCTAAAAATTGCTAATGAAGATTAAACATTTATAGAGATAAGTGCAATCAGTATAAATCTCTGTTTCTGTGGGTAGCCTGTTTATGACCATTTTGTATACAAATACCAACATTGTTCTGGGATTGGTTGTCAATTCACTAGCATTCCAAGAAAATGGCCAAACAAATTCTTCTCCGGTGATGTGGGAAGAACATCATTTCTTCAGAGGCGCCAACACAGTGCAGAAATCTCTTCTTTAAGCATCTGTATTCATCACTGATGAAAACTGATGCTTACTTTTGCAATTTGAATTATTACAATTACAAGACAAAGTTCATGAACTTTCTGTCATATTTTAACCAAATGAAGTATTTCTTCATCTTCTCAAGTACAAAAACAGAACTCATGCCATTGATTAAAAAAAAAAACCAAACCAGGAAAATTAATAGAGGTATACAAGAGACTTCATTTTAAGAGAAAGAGTCTTATTAACTCATTCTAACATACTGTTTAGCACAAGATTTTTGTTTATAAATAGGCCGTGCGTTAAGATATTAAGAAGCCAGAAAAACTTATCTGCCAGGAATAATGTATTTCTACTTTATAATATATGTTCTTTGGAATTTTTCCAGGGAGGAAAGATGAGTAGGATAGCATAAATACCAATACCTGGCATCCACCCTGGGATGGGTTGGAAAACAGCAACCAAGAAGTATAGCTACAGGAAGTAGCAAAGATGACTACAGCTGAAACCCAAATGGCAATTATATAAGATGGATGCAAAGACGGGTGACTGAATTAATCATCTTTTTCATAATCCTTGTCTTCCCAGATAATGACCACATTCATTAGTGTCATTTTGAATACAAAAGTATGCTGTGGGGTTTTTCTGGATGATAAAAAGGCTCCTTCATCTTTCACTTTCCTCTATGGTTGGGTATTCCAGTCTTTCTGGGAATCTGACTCTGTAAATTGCTCCTTATCCTATGCTGGGACATGGAGGACAAGGATGTCCTTTCTGGGCCATTGATCTTCTTAGTTAACCCAATTGTCTTGGGTTACCCTTTTTCAATTACGGATGGTGCCTCTCCTTAATTCATTCTAGTGCAGAAAATACTAGAATTTGATTCAGCTCAAAGAACTGGATAGAGATTTTAAGCAAAGTGCAAGTATGCTAGTTAAAGTATTATTTAATTCATCATAAAAATAATTTTATGTATTCCTCTTAAAGAACATTTCTATTGTATATACAGGAGTATAATACTATCACTGGTAGAGGGCTTACTGTGCATTGAGCACCCTACTAAGAGATTTACTTTCACAAATCCTGGATTCTTCTTCAAACCCTTTAAAAGGAGCCAGTTAAACTATTTAATTGAAATGAAAATATTTAGAACTACTTTATTAAAAATATGAAGAAAGGTAAGATATAAGTGCACCTAGCTTTATGAAATGTTAAGAATGATTTTATAAATCTGTATTGCTTTGTTCTGTGAAAGTTTTGCTAGTGTTTCCAGGCTTGGATTGCTTTAACAAAATTTAATACAAATATAATCAATTTCTAAAAGAATTCCATAAAATAGAGAAATAGAAAAAGCATTAATGAAGGACAAAAAATATAAACCTATAGGGTGGTATTTTCCACTTAAGGGGTATGTGTGAAAATGCTATAAATGAAAGAACTGCATCTTCTTTCAGCTTGTGATTTTTAATATTTCAAGTTTTGCTTCTTTATATAGCTCTCAATGGAACAGAAATGCCATGTCAATGATGGCGTCATTTGTTATGGACTGAAATCCTCCGCAATGAACATTCTGAATCCAAGCTTCTACTAAACCTCTGAACCAGGAGGATGAAGGATAGGCTGACACACTCTCAAATTCTTTAAGCCTACTATCTTAACTGGAAATTTTAATAGCTTTTTTTTTTTTTTTTTTTTGCTATGTGATGAGAATTTTAAAAATTATGCATATACTTCACAGCTTAGTTGCCATTCTAGTTCGAAGAAGAGCATGAAGTATATATATAAGTATATAACTATGGTATAATGTTTTAAACTTGGGTTTGAAAACACAGGAATATATATATATATATATATTCTACATATATTCTGTATAGTATAAACTATATAAAATATGTCAGTTCCCAAACAGCAGGAAATACTGATATTTAGGATACTTGTAAGAGTGACTTGTTGATTTCTTAATTTTTAATCAGCGTGAAGGCTTAGAAAGTTTAAATTGTACTCTAACAACTGCTTTAAGAAAAAGCATCCAAAAGAAGAGCCATTCCAATGCAGTCTTAGTTGGGTCTTCTAGGCAAAGAGAATGGTTTGACTGTGAGGAACTGTTCACTTGAATTCTTAAGCATACACTCTGTGCAATGGCTCCTATTTTCTCTTACAGAGAATACTGAGAGCATTTTCATATAGTCCCTTACACACACCTCAACAATGCATGTGATCATTTACCTGTTTCCTTTTGATAATGGGGAAAACAGTGGAGTACCATGAGTGAAATATGGCCAAGCTGGGGGGGTTGCTAATGGCATGCTTCCCTCCTCTGAGCTTTAAGGTGGCTCTTCATGGAGCATCTGGAGCATTCTCCTCCATGCCATTTGGTGTGATCTGAGGGAATGTGGTCAGTTTCAGATCAAGCCTTGCTCTGGAGAACAATACCGCTTTCTCTTTTCCCTGCCCACAACCAACCTCTTTCATCAGGCAATTTTTGAACATAGCTAAGCAAGATATCTAGAATACTGTAAGTCAAGTCAGTGGGTCTTACTGTGTCAAGATGCTTCACCTATTATATATTGATTACTGTGCTGACTTCATGGCTATTTCATAATAGACTGTATGTGTCAGCAAATTGTGAATATGATGATGGGGAAAGTAGAAAATTTGGTAGAAAGCATCAGTGACAAGAAGAATAGCTTATGAGTCTTTAGATGCTTCACACTCTTGCCCTGTGATTTGCTAGTTTTTGTTTTTGGTAGATTAAAATGTTTTTGATGGATTAGTAAAGGACTGGTCCAGTGAGTATTTCTAGGACTTGGCTAAAGGAACCCACTCAGTTACATGCTTTTAAGTCTAAGGATGGCATCTTCTGTTTGAATTTTCAGTGCCTACTATAGAGATTGGCACATAGGAGGAGATTCAGTTTTTTTCAAGGAACCAATAGAAAGGGATCAAAACTAGAGTGTGGTGGGGCACCTGGGTGGGCTCAGTGGGTTAAAGCTCTGCCTTTGGCTCAGGTCATGATCTCAGGGTCCTGGGATCGAGCCCCACATTGGGCTCTCTGCTTGGCAGGGAGCCTGCTTCCTCCTCTCTCTCTGCCTGCCTCTCTGCCTATTTGTGATCTCTGTCTGTCAAATAAATAAATAAAATCTTAAAAAACAACAACAACAAAACTAGAGTGTGGGAGTAGGAGTATATATACAGGGAGTAACATATATTTGTGTATATCAAATCTAACTCTTTAAATTATATAACCTTTCATAAATAATTTTAAAAGAAGTACAAATTCAAACAACTCTACGACAAAAAGTTGTCACTGCAAGAATCCTCTTTGTTGAAAGGAGAACATATACTAAGGGTTTTTATAAAATACTATAGAAATATTCTTTCAAGATGAACTATTTAGAAAATAAAAGGTTTATAGAAATGAATATAGAAAATACATGTCAAAATTGCTTAATTATTCTTAACCAAGGAGCCAGAGAGCACTGTATGGGGAATGACAGAGGGAGAAGGAGAAGCAGGCTCCCCACTGAGCAATGAGCCTGACATGAGGCTTGATCTCAGGGATCATGACCTGAGCCACAGGCAGCCACTTATCCAACTGAGCCACTCAGGTGCCCCTAGCCATAGATTCTTATGGAAATAGAACAAAGTCATATATTCCCTAGAGATACTTTGCCTTATCTGTACTCCCCTTAGCATTTACTGTCTAACGGATATTTTGATAGCATTACAAGTCGTGAAACATCTTCTGTGAATTTAACTTTCTAAAGTTTCTGAAAATTATTTAAAGATCTTTAGCCTGGGGACATTACAGGCACACATCTTAAATAGGTGATCCCTAACGATAAAAAATGAATTAATATAAACCTAAATTGCCTCATATTGTGGATCTTTTATTCTATGTATGAATATACAATTTGACCAGAAGATGGCAGCATTCTTAAAGAAAAAAAGAAAGCAAACAAAAACAAAAAACAAGATAACGCAACTACCGCGCTTTTTATCCTTCAAAGTTTTAATGATGGCACTATTTCAACTAGTGTTAATCTTTTTTTTTTTTTTTTTTTGTATATTATCCTTTTCAAGGTTTAGAATGTCCTCATTCTAAGAAAAATAACTTAGTATTTCTAAGAGCCTATCTGTACTATTTTGGCACCAAAGAAGAAAGTCCTTTGAAAGATCCAACAATCATCTAAAGGCTACAGAACTTTAAGTCAGTAGTATATTAATTTTATGTTGGAGTAAAAAATAATATATAAAAACAATATAATTAATAATCAAACTTATGATCCAAGAAGAGATTAAATGTGTTAGAATTTTTCTCCAAAGTATCTTTTTGGGGTGGAGGAACATTCTTATGCACTGTGAAATACACTATATAGAAACAGAACTTAAAAAACATGAAAAGATTCTTCCAAGGAGAACAAATTCATAATCTATATAAAAACTATATTGCATATGCTATTTTATATATATTATATATTTTATATATTATATATAATTTTATGTATTTACAAACCCTTCAAAACAATGTGCTCTTATCTTAAATATATTTTTAACATCGGATTACATATTTTTTTTGTTTATGCCAACATTGAATTTCTTTATCAACCTGAGAGAGTCATAGCTTCCCTTATGTGCCAACTTAATGACAACTTTAATTGAACTGATTTGAAAGGATGCACAGAGGAGCATATAATCATACCCTTGTAATACCTTTCAATTTATACAACAAATAGAATCATAGATAAACTATGATGCCAATATTCTTTAAACCAGTTAATGAGTAATGTTTGCTCTGTGTAACTCAGAAATATGCTAGGAGTAATTATGGAAAAAATAATAAATATATGATATTAACAGTAATGAAAATATTAAATAATTTTATTTTTCTACCTCCAGCTTTTAACTGTCATTATATAGTTTTTGCCATATATGTAGTAATTATTTTCTGGTTCAATGACAATATTTTAATAGAAATTTCCAGGAATTTTGTAAAAAAGAAATTATGGTTAGTATTCTATTGTTTTGAGAAGTTTAAGAAAAAGAGTCCTTAGCCTAAGTCTAAATATAAGCAGGTATCCTTGGGGCCTATTCCTGCTGTCCATGCAGCAACTAATTCAGAATATATCATCTTTCCTCCCCTGGAGCCAACCCGACCTGATTCCCTCCACCCATGTCTTTCTGACCATTTGAGATCCTTCAATAGGAGTACTTATTGCTGAAATCTATCCTTCTTCATCCCCAGAAGCTGTTGAAACTTCTAGATTCAGCCCCAAATTGAACTTCCAGAACCTTTGGTCAGACAGAGCTCATCCTTTGTCATAAGCCTTTTCCTCATTACACTTTCCAAAAGAGTCTGAATTGTGCAGAAGGATGTTTCTTTAGCACTTGTTGGAGCTGAAGAGGAAACCAGGTCACATAATAGGCAAAAAAATTATGTCATGTAGACCACAGGTTAGAAAATAGTTAAAGTCTAGGCAAACATTTTTTTTTTCTCCCTGCAAAATTACTATGATTTATTATTATCTCTGCCATTACCATTTTAAAATACTGTTCAAATTCATTATGTCTCCACCATAAGTCAACATATAAATTATTTGGTGATGTTTTAACATGTTACCTTATTAGCATGTATTCAGAGAGTATATTTAAGGAAAACCAGTTTTTTAAAAAGATTTTATTTATTTATTTGACAGACAGACATCACAAGTAGGCAGAGAGGCAGGCAGAGAGAGAGGGGGAAGCAGGCTCCCTGCTGAGCAGAGAGCCCGATGCAGGGCTCAATCCCAGGAACCTGAGATCATGACCTGAGCCGAAGGCAGAGGCTTTAAATGACTGAGCCACCCAGGCGCCCCTAAAGAAAACCAATTTTTAAGTAGTTTCCCCCACTTTGGGGTATATAAACTCCACCTCTAGCAGGCCAACTAAGGAACTACCTTTAGCAGGCTGATTAAGAGTGGTGGTCAACCAACTTTGGGTTGTGTGTACCTTATCTTTAGTCCTGTCTGAAGAAAGTTTTAGTGAGTGACAAAAAATACCACTGTAACCTTAAATCTGTGATTTTATCTTAATCAAAGTGTTCTTATCTCTCAGACGCCAGCAGAGAGCAGATGTGATCCTGGCACACACCCGCAGCTCAGGACATAGATCCCTGTAACAGGATGTTAAAAAGAAGATCTGGACCTAAACCCTAAGGTGACAGATTTCATATCAAAATAATTTGTGATAAGACAACAATGGAGAAGTTGCAAAAAGTATTTTGAGGAGAATGGGTCAGAGAACACTTAATTACCTACCCCTGCCAAGAATATAATAGGATCAGGAATCAGAAGATTTTGGAAGTGACTTTGGGGAGAAATTTTGGTGTGTGATGAATCCTCCCATACATTTTGCTCTACAAGGAAGTATTAGAAGTACAGTGTCCACTCTCAAGTCACGGCTGTTAAAGGGATTTCAAGCATCCCCTTAGCATCTCCCCATAGCAGACATGGGGAGTCTGCTATGTGTCCGGGCAGCATGGGGGCACAGGACCCTAATCTGGCCTGACTGGGCTACCTAGCTAGTGATGAGTCACATGAGATGTGGCTTTATTAGTATCAGCTGGATTCCTAGATCTTTCAGGAAAAGGCAATGTGAGTGTTTCTTATGGTCAGAGATGTATGTGTGGCATAATTTGAGGACCTGTTCAGAGGACTGACAAGAGGTCTCAACAGGCCTCAGCTAGGAGAAGCTAAAAATGTCTGCATTCCTAGGGGCTAGAAACATAAAGTCCACATTGAGGGAATTAGAGATATGGCAGCTAAGCTCCACAATGGCTCCCAGTGAGTTCTGCTTTCTGGGACGCATGCCCTGGGAAGTCTCCTCCCACACAGATGAGTATTGCATGACCGAAAAGAATACAACAGACATTATGTTGTGTGACTTTCCAAACCAGTTCATAAAAAGCATTGCCACTTCTGTCTTGGTCTCTTAAATTTCTCACCCTAGAGAAGCCAGCCTCTATGATATAAGGATACTAAGGCTCTCTCATGAAGAGGTTCACTTGGGGAAAAACCGACTTGCCAACCATGTGAGGAATTAATCATTTCGGAGGTGGATCTTCCACCCTTAGACAACATTAGCAAATTCACAAGAGACCCTGTACTAGAAGTGCATAAATAGGCTACTCTCGAACTTCTAGTGTATGGAAGCCATGATACATACATGATACATTGATTACTATTGTTCTACGCCACTAAATTAGGGTTGATCTGTTATGTAACAACAGACAACTAATACAGATTCTGGTACTAGAGATAGGGGCTACGATAACAAGAAAAGTAAAAACTGAAAAAAATGTGGGAAGAGCTTTGGGATGGGGTGGCAGGTAAATGTTAGCTGAACCTTGAAAGGAGCACTTCTGAAACACTAAGGAACCCCGAAGATACTGGGAACACTATCTGTATGATCTTTGAGGAAGCTTTCAGTAAAAGCTTAAAGAAAACTGAGGAAAATATTATTAGAAGGAAAGAATCCTTTTTATTCAGTGACAGAAAGTTTAAGAGAACAGTTGTGTGTGGTACTGTGGAAAGGAGAAAACGTGGAAGGTCTTTAGTGCTCTAGCAAAGGAAATCTCCAGGCTGGGTTAAAGGTACTGCCTGACTTCTTGTTCCTCATTCTAAAATGCAAAAGGAGAAAGAAAGCCTTCTTCACAGCTTCTCCAGATGAAAAATGATAGTAAAATTAAGAAATTGTTTCCGGGTAAGATCAAATCTACGTTGTAGCCAAGAAAATATACCTAAAGATAAAATTCTTTGCCAAATCCTCAAAACCATTTAAGATAATGCCTCAGAAAACTGTCCACACAAAAAGCTTACAAGGAATGTTCAGGATGTACATCACAGAGTCTTTATATTAAACAACAGGATTTCTAAGAATCATTAGGGCACTGCTTCTCAGAAGCCTCAGTGGGGGTTTGAGGTAGGGGAAGACTTATATTGAAGAGATTTGTAAGTTGGCTCTGTCTAATGAAGTAAGTTCTTACAAGACACACAGGAAATGCACAAAGTTTCAGAGACTGTAACAGCAGAAATACTTTTACTTTAGATAAAAAAATTTAGACACAGTGTAGAACCATTGGAGACCTTTGGAACCCCCAAACTCTATAGGCAGAATCCAAGATGAGAAAACTACTTAGCCGCAAACAGCAGTCATTTCATAAGAAAAAGGAAGGATGACTCAAAGGGTAGAACCAAGATCTCAAAGGTATGAGCCAGGAACCATGGAGAATAATCCCTAGGAGGTAGTAGGAATGATTCCTCACCATACTGTTTTTCAGAATTTCTACAGGCCACTGACTCTTATGTGCATCCCATTTATCCCTTTTATGTCTGGGAGAATTTATAGAGGTTATGCTATATCTATCATACCACTGATTGTTGGGCATGTTCATAGGCGTTCGGGTCAAGAGGAACTCTACTCTACTTGAGGAACTGGGAAGTCTCACTGAACTTGGATGGGATTTATATGACAAGATCTTGAACTTTGATTTATATGACAAGAGGCTGTCATGAGATGGGTCTTCTGAGGGCCTTTTGGACACCGTGAATGTCTCTGCATGTTTGAGAGATACAGCTCCCTTCGCTGGTTGGGCTTCAAGATGGCCCTCAATATTTCTCGCCTTTGCAAACATGTCCTTGTTTGGTCTCGTCCCACATTCAGCCAGGGTTGGTCTGCATGACCAACAGAATACGGTAAGCATGCTTGTCTGACTTCTTCATTTCTTTGACTCTCTTGGAAGCCAGACACTATGCACAAGGACACCCAGTCACTGAGAGACCCACATGGAAAACAACAAATTTACCATCACTAATCTCCCAGTCACATGAGTAAGCCAATTTACAAACAGATCTTGCAGCCACTGAAAAGCTGATAGATGACTGCACCAGCAGACATTTGACTGTAATCTCATGAGATACTTTAAACTAGAAGAGCGTACAGGTTTCTGATTCTGAACTAATTATTAGACTGTGAGAAATAATAATAATTATTTTAGGCTGCAAAGTTTCAATATGCTTTGTTACACAGCAACAGATAACTGATTATTGCAGGTAACGGTTTTTAAAATATCTTCCAGGGCCACAGAGCATTCATGTGCATCCAGTGAGAACTTTTCTGTCCTTCATGCCACCCCACCTCTTGTGACCCAGTTGCTAGCCAGTAATGCACAGGGTGAGCTAGGCAGGAGAAGGAAGCTGAACCCTCACTCCCTACCTCCCCTAGCTATAGGCAGACACCTGCCTTCAGCAGGACCTACTAGGAAAGAGGGGAGAAGCCTCACAGAGAAAGGAAGATTGAAATGTTGATTATTATAGAAATTAAACATTCTCCTTTCTGATTTATGACTGCTACATTTTGGATTTTAAGTGATTATATTACTTTAGAGTGTCTAGTAAGACTCATGGGAGTCTCTGAGTTTTTGTCTACTCAAGGAGGGAGAAAAGCAGCTGACATGGGTGTTTACTGTGGAAGGTGTAATAAAAAATTTTGTTTTGTGATTTCATTTTATTGGATAGCATATGTTTAGCTAAGATCACATTCCTGGAAAACAATAAAACAACACACACACACACACAAAAAGATTATACAACTTCCCTGAATAAAACTTCCTCTGCTAGCCTTCGTTTTTCTTTCTTTTCATTATTACCAAAAACATTCTGGAGGTATGCACACTTAAGTTGGATATATTTTATTCTATGTAAATTATACCTTAAAATAAGATTGATTTAAAAGCCCTGGGGCTCCTGGGTGGCTGAGTTGTTAAGCCTCTGCCTTCAGCTCAGGTCATGATCCCAGGGTCCTGGGATCCAGCCCTGCATCTGGCTCCCTGCTCAGTGGGAAGCCTGCTCCTCCCTCACCCACTCCCCCTGCTTGTGTTCCCTTTCTCTCTGTGTTTCTCTCTGTCAAATATATAAATAAAATCTTTAAAAAGCAGAACAAAACAACACATAAAAAGCCCCTTGCTTTTTCTTCTCCTTATTCTTGTCTCTGCTTCTTTATTCCCTCAGTCAATGGCCATACCTTTGTCTTAAGATGTAAATCTTGAATCCACTTTTAATTTTTTCCTTTGCGTAATCCTTTGCAAAAGGTCAGTTTTCAATCTCTAAGGGTTCCACAGTATATACCTTCAACAGTATATTAGCCTGCATCTTTCCTGTTCCTTATGGTTGTTCCCTCTGGGTCTCCATAACTATACTTTGGTTCTTGTTAACATCTTTTCATACCCATGCATTTGGGTATTTGCTGCTCGCACCAGAGAGTGCACCCTACGACCCTACGAAGGTGAAGGTCACGGGCATGTGTGGTGGAGACTGCAGAGCTACTCCCTCTTCCGGACAGTGCATCAGCTCCCTTGCTGTTGTCAATGTGGGAAATGTCCCTGGCAGCAAGGAACTGCCTCCCTCAAAATTTTATCACTTTCTAGGCTCAGCCTAAGACCGACTGATTGGCTGGTGCTAGGACCTAACCCCATTCCTCAATGTGGGACAGTGCTGAAGGGTCACCCAGCTCCAGAGATCTAATACAATCAGCTAAGGCCACAGCTGTTACTACAGTACATCTGAACCAAGTCTGCCTTCTGACCAGTTTGGCCTTCCTCACTTCCATACAAATCTATCTCCCAGAAACCCTCACCAATACAGCTTCCCCAGGCAATTCTTGGTCCCAGAGTCTGATTCCAGAGATGCCAATCATGTCGTCTCCTCCAACCCTTTTTCTTAAATTCTATACCAGTGCCTAGGGCAGTAGCTTACACAAACCTATAGCAAGTTCTTATAGCTTCTTGGAAAAAAAAAAAAAAGAACTGGATTTCATAAAATTAATGTTCATAACCTTAATTGTATTATAGTTCACCTACCAAAAATGCCTTTTAAGAAAAATGTAGAATAATTTTATGAAGCCATGACTATATCAGTTATTACACATGGTTACTAATATTGTTCTTTACCTTTTTATTAAAATAACATGTACAAATGTCTGATAAATATAAGAAAAGATCATTATTACTAGTAATAAAAACATTTCCCCTTAACAAATATGTAATTCCTTTTTGGTCTATGAACCTACTAAGAGAATATTGGAAATACAGGCAAAAATGTGTACAGAACTGTCCACTGTAGTGTTATATATAATAAACACTATATATATCATACACTATATGATATATATATATCATATATACTTGTAAAACATATGTTTTACAAATAGGGAAGTAATATATAATTTTGATATCACAAAATTCCAAGGGTAAAATTACTTAGGTAATATTGCTTAGGAAATATATCTAAGTGGAAATTCTACTAGTTCTGAGTTCTGAATGTTAATCTGTTAAGAGTTATTTAAAATTCTGACTTTATTCCCCAACAGAAACAAAGTAAACAAATAAGCAAACAAACAAAAAGGCAAACAAACCTATCTATCTACAACCCATGTGCTGAAGTATAGAATTTGTTTCACGCTTAAACCTTAATGAACTGGGCCAGCAAAAGTCCAGACCCAGGTGAAGTCAAAAGTTTTTCTAATCCAGACAGGATTCTCTCTCTCACACTTTCTCATTCCTTATTTCCCAGAGTTCGGGCCTCAGTGAGGATAAAGCTTTAGGAGTGAAGATCTTGCCCTAGTAGCATGGAAGCTCTAGGGGCAGTTTCACCATAGCGATCTTAGAAATGGAGTAGATATATATCACAGGCTCTCTGGACACACACACACACACACAGATTCTTCAACATTTTCTCACTTCTATAGTTCGTTTAGTCTAGGATTTGGACAAAATCTATGCTATGGATTGACCAAAGAAGCTCTCATTCATAAGGCCAATATGTAAAAGAGCTAAAAGTAAATAAATCTGGTCGGGGCAAGTGGAGGAAGGCAGTTTTGGTGGGGGTGGGGGGTGGTCCCAGAGCACATTCTAAACAGCACTGATTCATTTGGTTAGTTTTGGCTGTCTGTAGGATTCTCTGCATTTTGCATTATGGATAATTTGATAAGTGCCCATTTGATGAATTACTATAGTATTTACAAACAAAGATGGGGCCTTCAAAATAAATCAACAACAAAATAAAATGGATAAAACAATTTACAGTGAACAGGAAACAATGAGAGTCATTTTCATGAACATCAACTGATTTTACTTGGAAGGAGTTTACAAATACAGAATTCATCTGGATTACACTAAGTTATTAAGTGGAAAGAAACAATCACTAAAAATGGCAGTGCTGACAATAATGTAAAGAATAATGTAAAAAACAAAATTAGCATACAAAATGTTCATTAAACACCTAAAAGAGTCAGGAATATTGGTATTTTTCAAGCGATGGTGTTTTAGGACATCATGAATTGAAAATAAAAAATTCCTTTACTTTCATATTTTTGTTATATGATTCCAAATGTTTATAAGCGTGAGGTTCAGAATATCCAAATGCATGGTACATGTTTTTATTTTTTCATTTAGAAGTTTGTTATGTTGGGGCGCCTGGGTGGCTCAGTGGGTTAGGCCGCTGCCTTCAGCTCGGGTCATGATCTCAGGGTCCTGGGATCGAGTCCCGCATCAGGCTCTCTGCTCAGCAGGGAGCCTGCTTCTCTCTCTCTGCCTGCCTCTCTGCCTACTTGTGATCTCTGTCTGTCAAATAAATAAATAAAATCTATAAAAAAAAAAAAGAAGTTTGTTATGTTGTAGACAGCTCACAGCTAGAGCTTAGGAGGCCCTAACTATAAACTTTGTGTAAGTGCTACTGAATATTCCCATGGAGTCCTTGGTTCAACACTTCAACTGACTTCAACTGTCTTTAAGAAGTTGAGTGTTGAAGCCAACAAATGCCAGGACTAAAATTAATTATCAATCAGAGTGGAAAAGCAAAAAAAGGGGGGGGACATATTGAATATGTACTTAGAGCTTTGGGACAGCGAGGTCTGAAAGGAAGAGAGGGAGGACTGTGAAAACGACTTAGTGGTTATTATTACTGCTCAGTGCTATGAATTATATTCTTGGTTGCTGTGATGTGGCACGCTGCTGGCTTGCCATTTTACATTGCCCAGAAATAACTGGAAGTTGTTATTGCTCTTGGATGAAAATATGAGCTGGATTCGAGAAGTAGCATCAGCACATGGAAAAACTAAATTTTTCTCATTGTAATGATGATAACACACAAAAGTACTATTCATATGACTAAAACCTCAGATTGCAGAGATGATTTTTTATTTTTCCCTAATGGAATCTATTCAGTTCTAACTGTCCCATGATCCTATGTATGCCATTCCTCCCCCTCATGTTCCTCATTTTTTTTTTTCGTTTTAGGAATTCTCCTCTGAACTAATTAACTAGATTATTATAAAATAAACACAAACAAGATAGAAAAACGTTTTTGCCAACTCAAAAAATTCTTTCAATACCATGCACTCAGTGTTTAGTATTAAGGATCAGTGAATCTGGGTACAAGTTATGCTTATTTTTGACAAAACGAAACTTCTAGTTTCAAAGTGAAAAAACTGTTGTGAGGAGGTCATTGTGGAGATCAAATAACCCATCCCAAGCAAGACTGTCATGAATTACTGTGTAAATGCATTGGAAACAGATGTCAGTATCTTCAAACATAAGAAATGAGAGGATTTTGAATTTATTTTAAATATAAAAGAAAACGACCATAAAAATATTTCTATTTTTCAAAGCCCAAGGTTAATGAATTACATATTTATTATTTCAAAATCCAGAATATGTGAATGGGTTCCTCTAAGCTTTACAATCACTGAATTCTAAGAAATATTTCATAATAATAACAGAATGATGCCCTTTTCAAAAACATTTTTTCCAGCTCTTTAGTGGCTCAGTTTTTCCTTAAAAAACTATAAATTTTGCTTTATTTTTCTTTCTCATAAACAATGAGGATCTTAGTGAACAAAGAAATATTTCTTTAAAAATCCACATACTTTAATGTTACTGCTTTTCTGTGTCAGAGTTAAATTTCCACATTCAAAAGCATTACAATCAAAGGCATTTTTCTAAGACCATCACATTTTTGCGTTTATTAATGGTAAACTGTACTAATTCAATTTTTTTGATGTTTCAGAAGAGGCTGACTTAAACTTTCTTTGAAAATTCTATGTGTGTCATTTTTTCCTTTGCTGACTATTTACTTATGTGACATTATGAAATATTATTAAATTCTAATTAATTTTATATATCATCTTGCATTTCCCCCCAGCCTTCAGTAAAAAGGAGTATTGGCAGTTCCTCTTTGTAAAGAAGACAATAATGTTTTATCCCTCTATTTTGTTTTAAATAATGGACAGCATTAGGGAAATTTACCAGTTGTGTTAAAAATAACCAACTGATAACCATTTAAACAAAAATATAGTATATAATATTGTATATAATTTAAAAATATAGTATGTAATACTCCGGTAAAACAAAATACAAATAGTACTAAAATTCCTTGTATGAATTGGGTTTTATGAGATACTTTAAAATGATATGATTTGGACTCCAGAATCTATATTCTTGTTTTCAGTTTTAAGGCCTGTCTTTTAATATATCACTAACATAATGAGGTTAGCTTAATGATCATATGTATAAGATATGTGATTACATTCAGATACAAAATTTGATTTACACTGAAACTATTATGGGAAAATCCTGATGATTTTTCTTTTCTTTCTTGGATCACTTTTAATTTTATTGAAATTCTATATAATTGAGAAAGATGCCAATGGTGTTTTTTCCCATAGGAAAATTGGCTTTCAAGAATCCATGAAGCATAGCCTAATTTATTGCAAAAAGGCTATGTGGAATTCTCTACCAGGAAATAAGCCTGAAAGAAATAATTCCTGTCAATGTGCCTGAAGTATTTTATTTGGAACAAAGGTGTTCTCATGTTCATCAGGTATCTTCACCAGATAACTGATTGAATCATCAAAACTCAAATGACCTATGGCACTCTCAGTAGATGCTGAAAAAGCATTTGACAAAGTAGAGCATCCTTTCTTGACCAGGAACATGGGAGGGTTGTCCGCCTTTACCACTGCTATTCAACACAGTACTAGAAGTCCTAGCCTCAGCAATCAGACAACAGAAAGAGATAAAAAGCATCCGAATTGGCAAAGAAGTCAAACTCTCACTCTTTGCAGATGATATGATACTTTATACGGAAAATCCAAAAGACTCCACTCCCAAACTGCTAGAACTCATACACGAATTCAGTAAAGTGTCAGGATATAAAATCAATGCACAGAAATCTGTTGCATTTCTATACACCAACAGCAAGACAGAAGAAAGAGAAATTAAGGAGTCAATCCCATTTATAATTGCACCCCAAACCATAAGATACCTAGGAATAAACCTAACCAAAGAGACAAAGAATCTGTACTAAGAAAACTATACTATACTATACTCATGGAAGAAGTTGAGGAAGACACAAAAAAATGGAAAAACGTTCCATGCTCATGAACTAGAAGAACAAATATTGTAAAAATGTCTATGCTACCTAAAGCAATCTACACATTTAACACAATCCCAATAAAAATGCCATCAATTTTTTTCAAAAAAAAAAAAGGAACAAATAATCCTAAAATTTATATGGAAACAGAAAAGACCCCAAATAGCCAGAGTAATGTAGAAAAAGAATGCCAAAGTTGGTGGTGTCACACTTCTGAATTTCAAGCTCTATTACAAAGCTGTCATCATCAAGACAGTACGGTACTGGCACAAAAACAGCCACATAGATCAATGAACAAAATAGAGAGCCCAGAAGTGGACCCTCAACTCTACAGTCAACTAATCTTCAACAAAGCAGGAAAGAATGTCCAGTGGAAAAAAGACAGTCTCTTCAACAAATGGTGTTGGGAAAATTGAACAGCCACATGTAGAAGAATGGAACTGGATCACTTCCTTACACCACACACAAAAATAGACTCAAAATGGATGAAAGACCTCAATGTGAGACAGGAATCCATATAAATCCTTGAGGAGAACACAGGCAGCAACCTTGACCTCAGCCACAGCAACTTGTTCCTAGAAACACCAACCAAAGGCAAGGGAAGCAAGGGCAAAAATGAACTATTGGGACTTCATCAAGATCAAAAGCTTTTGCACAACAAAGGAAAACAGTCAACAAAACCAAAAGACAACTGACAGAATGGGAGAAGATACTCGCAAATGACATATCAGGTAAAGGGCTAGTATCCAAAATCTATAAAGAACTTAAACTCAACACCTAAAGAACAAATTATCCAATCAAGAGATAAAGACATGAACAGACATCTATGCAAAGGAGACATCCAAATGGCCAACAGACACATGAAAAAATGCTCCACATCACTCGGCATCAGGGAAATATAAATCAAAACCACAGTGAGATACCACCTCACACCAGTCAGAATGGCTAAAATTAACAAGTCAGGAAATGACAGATGTTGGTGAGGATGTGGAGAAAGGGGACCATTCCTACACCGTTGGTGGGAATGCAAGCTGGTGCAACCACTCTGGAAAGCAGCATGGAGGTTCCTCAGAAAGTTGAAAATAGAGCTAACCTATGACCCAGGAATCGCACTACTGGGTATTTACCCCAAAGATACAAACGTAGTGATCTGAAGGGGCATGTGCACTCGAATGTTTATAGAAGCAATGTCCACAAAAGCCAAACTATGGAAAGAACCTAGATGTCCATGAATGGATGAATGGATAAAGAAGATGTGGTGTGTACACACACACACACACACACACACACACACACACACAGAGGAATACTATGCAGCCATCAAAAAACCCCTGAAATCTTGTCATTTGCAACAATGTGGATGGAACTAGAGGGTATTACAGTAAGTGAAATAAGTCAATCAGAGAAAGACAATGATCATATGCTCTCCCTGATATGAGGAATTTGAGAGGCAGGGTAGAGGGTCATGGGGGGAAGGGAGAGAAAAAAATGAAACAAGATGGGACCAGGGAGGGAGACAAACCATAAGAGACTCCTAATCTCAGGAAACAAACTGAGGGTTGCTGGGGGGTTGGGAGGGGAGGGATACGGTGGCTGGGTGATGGACACTGGGGAGGGTAGGGGCTATGGTGTGTGCTGTGAATTTTGTAAGACTGATGATTCACAGACCTGTACCCCTGAAGCAAACAATACAGCATATGTTAATTAAAAAACAAATAGAGAAAAAACCAAATCTCAGATGAGCATTTCTTTATGGCAGGCTTGGAGAGTCTGACAATCTGATGCAGATACTGACAGCCTTCCCACACGTAAATGCTGGTGTGTGTATATATAATTTAAAATACAACTTCAAAGGGTTCAGGCACCCTCTTAAATTCACCCATAAATTCCGAGTTAAGAATTCTTTTTTAAATCTTGTGTGGCTAATTCATCATAATTAATATCATACTCCCAATCAGACTGTCCTTGACATCTCTAATAAATTGTTCTCTATCAAAACAGTACTTCATAAGCTTTCTATTTTTTATTTTTAACCAGCCTACATGAAATCCTCCTATTACAGAAGCAACAATTAAGTTGATTATTGGTTGTCAAAGGTGTCCATTAACCTCTGTCTTCTACCTTATGAGCTTCCCTTTAGAAGCCCTTTCTCAAACTTTGTCAAACCTTAAATCTTCTATCCCAGATAAAGACATCACCACACCCCACACCTGGTAACAATGAATAAATATGCCTTTATACTATCTGTGTTTTTCCTGAGAAATAGTCTCATACAAAATTAATATATTATAAATACTTATACTAAATAATAATTTTATGGCTATATAAAAACTTAATAATTACAAATTTGGTTTCATTAAAAATCGAACCATTTGGTTAAAAATTACTCAACGAAGGTGTTTGGAAAATAACACCAGGGAATGTATGTGTGTATAAATACATACACAAATATATGTATGTATTTTATGATACACACATATAAACATACACATATATGTATAATTTAATACACATGTGTGTATGCATGTGTGTATACATACATACCCAAACACATGTAAAAAATCTATGGTAGACAGATGATTTAGAAAATGATGTTAGAACAATATGACCTATGCCATGCTCTGACAAACTGGTTCTTTACTGTGCGATGAAACTGCGTTGGGCACTCTGACAACTCAAACATCAGTGACAATTTGTTTCCAACATAAAACCTCTCAAACCAATTTATGTTGATTCTGAAGCCAGGTGGCTGGCAGGTGAATCTCTGCGTAAAGCAGTGTTTAGGAGCATGGAAGATCTCAGGGCCATCCCGGCCCCATCCCTTCCTAAGCGGTGAGGTCCTAGGCAACTCAGAGCTGCCATTGTAAACATTAGTTTCCTCATCTGTGAACTCTAGGAAATCATAGCATCTACCTAAAAGGCTGCTGTGAGGATTCAATGAACTATGCCTCGGTAGTCCATAATACAGTGTCTGCCACGCATATAAATGTTTGTCCTTATAAATGTTTCTTTTTTATATTTGATATTATTATTATGTAGGCAATGCTTTTCTCCATAATTATTATTACATAGGCAATGCTTTTCTCCATAATTATTACCTAGATAAAACTTCCTTTCTTTTAAAGATTTTATTTTATTTATTTATATGACAGACAGAGATCACAAGTAGGCAGAGAGGCAGGTAGAGAGAGAGGAAGGGAAGGAAGCTCCCCACTGGGCAGAGAGCCCGATGTGGGGCTCCATCCCAGGACACTGAGATCATGACCTGAGCCAAAAGCAGAGGCTTGCCCCACTGAGCCACCCAGGAGCCCTAAATAAAACTTTCTTAAAGCTCATATTCTTGTTGTCTATGCTTTCTACCATGAAGAGATATATATTCATAGAAATACTACAAGTGACCATTTATGAATCTTGTATGCACAGTGGCGAAAATATAAACTGATAATTTCAAGAACAGTGTAGACGTGACCATATCACATTAACTGAAAAAGGGGAAAATAAGATCCTGTTTTTTAAAGACTTGAAGTTAAATAACATTTATTAAAAATAAGATGTCAAAATTCCTACATAGTGCCATCATCACCTTCATTTCCCCTGCACCTCAAAACATTTATACCTTTTAGGGAAGACAATGCTATTGACAAGTAAATGCCAGACCTGAAAATTACTATTTTGTTTCTATCATGCAGAGTGGAGAAAAAGAATACATTGCAGTAAATGCCTCACTAAACTGACCACAGCATAAACAGTTGTCTTGGGGATCATATCGAGAGACTGTTCTCTTCAACGATAGAATAGATCGTGCAAGTTTTGGAACTGTCAGTAAAAGCAGTTGGACTATTAGGTTGATTGTAGTATTGGGAGTCTTTTTAAAAGTCATCTAGAAATGATCATGAACTCTAGTCAGGGCATACTCCTGAGCTCTATTTTCATCACACTGTGGCAGGCCTTAGGCAAGATTTATTCTGAACCGCTCTCTAAAGAAGTTGGCAGTGTTTGGCTGGGTGTCCGGCTGCCTGCTCCAAGTTCCTATCCTTCCACCAGCTCATGCTTTCCCTCATCTATCCCTTTGCTATTTTGGTAGTAATGATGAAAAGATAAGGGGTGTATTCAATCTGCGGAACTAGACCCACTGTTGCCACCTTGAGCTAAAATAAGATGTATCTGTCTTTTTTACTCTGTAGTAATTACAATAATGACAGTTAATAATTTCTGCTGTTTTTGATGTCTTCAATAAAAGGGTTATTTTCTAGTACTTAATACATTCTGATATGAATGCCAATATGTTTCAAAATTCCTTTAGATCGTTTAGGACATTCTCAAAGCTGCTCTGTCTAGCTGTGGTTCCAACATGCCCAAATGATTGAGGGTTTCATCACTGTTATTAGAATTCTATCACAAGGCAAGTAAGGGAGTTTCTGGGACAAAGAGGGAAGGGGAATTTAGACTAAATTGAAAACATATCCTTGCATTGCTCTTAATGATGCTCTTGGTTATTCTACAGACTGCTAGATTGTCCCTTTTCCTCCAGTTACTTACTCTACAAATGAAATACGTTTTCCTTGTTATCTAGAGCTTGGTTTCTCTTTGCATAAATGTATGATGAATAGTAATTTAATGAACACCTACACTTTTAAGTATCTTCAGAAAAAAAACAACAAAACCCCTGAGGTTTTAGTGCCCTGCTTTGAAATCTTTCATGCAAAACCCTACATTAACGAATACAGGAACCAACCGATACCATGGCCAGAAGGATGCCAGTATATCTTTCTATAATGAGTCAGAGTACTTTGTATAAAAGTAATATGACTGATCATGGGTTGTTTGTGAAAGTGTCTCTCAAGAAAGGCATTATGGGACTGTTTCAAAAGAACAAATCACAGATTTGGAGACAGAAATTGGTGATTTGTTAGGACATGAAGCACTAGATCTCTTTTTTCTTATGTGTTTTTTGGTGCTGGGTGTCCTACCTTTTGACTTTTTCATTTTTGTGTGAAATACATCACAGAAATCTACTTTAATGCTCACTCTTTGGCATGATATATAGTCTTCAAGAAAAATCTGAAGGTTACTCAATGGTTCTGTTCTAATAATACATATAAAAAAGAAAACTTACTGAAAAAATAGACATGTAGAAACCCAGAGGTCTTACATACAAAAGGAAAGCCAAATATTTGTGGTAGTTAGTCACCATTATAAATAGATTTCACAGCAGCAAATCAAATATAACATTAAATAATTCTGAAATAAAAATAAACATTTTGTTAAATTATGACATTATGGAGCAGAAGGTTAGTTCATTATGAGTGGATGTTAGATGTAGGTGTTCTTAGAATTTAATGTTTCTGTTTAATATTAAATTTGAAATTTTAGTTCCTGGTGAAAAGAAGGGCTTTGTAGGATACTGGGGCTTTCTCTATTTTCACAAAGTAACCAGACTGCCATTACACAAACAGATCATTTCCCAAGTTCCAAATTGAGGGGGAAAGTATCTGTTTACTCTTCCACAAAATAGGTAAAATTCTTTGTTCTAATATTCCTACCCAGAAAAAAACTGGAAACAGAATTGACCCCCACAGTCAAAGAATTATTTTCAAACTATAGTAAAAAAGAACTGTATTCAAAAGAAACAAAACCAATAATAACATGAAATTAAATACACACACACACACACACACACACACACACACACACTAACCCCCCCCCCAACCCCCGCAAAACAAAAGCCTGCTTTTCAAGCTATTTTCATTATTGGCCATTTTCTTTAAGAAATTTCCTAAAGGTCAGTTGTCTTTGACAGTGGAGTGTTTCTTTCTGGGTTCTTCTCAGGGCCTGCTAGAGAATTTTACTAAATTATAGTTCAGTAGCTGGACAGAGTTCCATGTACAGTTCTCTAATTGCCTGTGGTATTGGTCAAGATGGGTTAAGCAGTTTTTGGTTGTCTTGAAGTGGAATATTGTGTTTGGAGGCTCAGTCCCCCGCATAATGATTCTCAGTGCTCATTGACTAATGAGCGGTGGCATCACAATGAAGCCGTGATGGTATGCCCAGGTAACAAGACACACCTGAACAGCTGGGTAGACAGTCATAATTTTATGCAATATTTACAACTTTTCAGTAAATATTTGTCTTAGGGGCACGAAAAAGTATGTTTCTGTTCAACAATTTATTTTGGTGTTTCGTTTTTTAAAGATTTTATTTATTTGAGGGCTCCTGGGTGGCTCAGTGGGTTCAAGCCTCTGCCTTTGGCTTAGGTCATGGTCTCAGGGTCCTGGGATCGAGCCCCACATCGGGCTCTCTGCTCAGCAGGGAACCTGCTTTCCCCCCTGTCTGCCTTTCTGCCTACTTGTGATCTCTGTCAAATAAATAAATAAAATCTTCTAAAAAAAAAGATTTTATTTATTTGAGAGAGACAGAGCAGCAGTGGGGTGGGGGAGGTATGCAGGGGAAGAAGGAGAAGCAGGCTCCCCGCTGAACACAGAGCCTGATGTGGGGCTAGGTCCTAGGACCCTGAGATCATAACCTGAACTGAAGGCAGATGCTTAACCTACTGAGCCATCCAGGTGCCCCAATGTTAGTATTTCTTAATTTTGCCAGTGGGGTGAATAATTTGGTCAATCAATATGGCAAACATGAAAAATTTGAAAACAGACCCATCTTCAAGTATTTTAAAGGATTAAAGTCCCCAACACTGATGGTTTTATGTTTCTCATTCTAAAAATTTGCTGTAGATGGTTATCATAAAAATATACAGACATATCTCAGGGGAAATGCATTTATAAACATGAGCACATTTATAAATGTGGGAATACGTAAGAAAAATGACAGAACTGTGCATAAAGTGTATAAATTGTTACAAATTATAAGGTGACCACACACTAAAATATGTATGTTTTAAGGGAGAAGTAGCAGATACCAGTAGTAATTATTCTAAAGTAAAAGATGAACATGGAAAAATATGAGAGAAAAGAACTGCTCTTCAGGATAATAGCAGGTGCTTTAAAAAGATAATTTAAGCATAAGTACTTTTAACAAGGGAATTCAGCTTCCTTTCTACTTTTTCCTTGTATGTCAGCCCCATACCTATCCCAATGTTCAAAAAGCCAATGCTCCAATGATTCCCAAACCTTCAGGTTAAAGCTGCTGAGAGGATTTTACCTTTTACTTCAATAAGAATGTGATGAAGTGAGATCATCTGGTTTCCTATTTTAATTTTGCATTTGAACCTTCTTATCCATTATGAAAAAGAAGAGCATGAATTCATTGCAGTCTGCCTGTTGATACACATTATTTTTGATGCTGTTTTTTCACTGTACCCTACAATAGCATTATGTAGCAGGTCAGTAGTTCCTGATCTTTCCAACCTATACAGCCCTACCATAGAATATGATACTGCATTTCACTCTTTACTTGCCCACCCACCCTTGCTAGAGTGTGAGCTGTTTAAAGATGGAAAACATGTTTTTCTCCACTCCCACTCTTGCATTGAGCGTCCTGCATGACATGTAGCATGTAGTAGATGTTCAATAAATATTTGTTCTATTAGAAGTCTCTAGATATTCTTGCAGTTGAACATATCTACCATGTTTTAAATTCTGAGTATTCTCTTTTGAGTCCTATTTCAGATTTGCCTTTTATTTTAAAGTCAGGCAAACAAGTCATCCAAACTTGTTTCTCTGTGTTAAACTAACATGGGCATTTAAAAAAATAATACGCCACTTTGATTTTCACTAAACTAGGAAAGGTTATTTTGGATCTGCTGGGACTTCAGATATTTGAAGTAGTAATTACTTCCTCCATAAATGTTACCTTTTACAGTCAAATACTGCTTTCCTGTAGCTGTTCAACTTTTTTACTTAAAGAAAAATGCCTTTTATTTACAATTCACCCTGCTATATTATTATATGTGGTAATTCTCCTTTTATTTGTTTTGGTAGCACTGTAAAGTTGATGAAGCGTCATAATGATAATGATGGTAACTTACATTTACTCAGTATTTATTCTGTGCCAAGCATTTCACTAAGTGCTTTACCTGAGTTATGTCATTTAATACCCACAAAAAATCATGATGTATGTAAATTTCTATTTATCTATCTAGTCTTAGGTGATTTTCTGACTGGTAAGTGATGTGGTCAGGGTTATAATGCAGGGAGAATAATCTCTAGATTTTTTATTCTTAGTTTCTTAATGATCTGAGTATACAGCAACACAATTTGATATCATATTTTGCATAATTCTAGAACCATGACCTGTTTCAGTGAAATACTGTGTTATCAGTATAAAGCAAACAAACAAACAAAAAAACACATGCTGGATCGCACTTAATTGAATGCTATTAAGTCATTGCAACTCAGGCTCAAAGAGTATTTCTTCTATATTGAATGGATAAGATATCAACTCTTACCTTACGATCAGCAGCATTTCAGGTTAAAACTGACTGTTATTATTTATAACTTACCGTAGACTTGGGTTTGGTTCCAGAACTTGTCACTGGGGTGGAAGATGGTAAGTTGGTAGATTCAGTGTTAGATGACAAATTCATTTGTGTCTGATTTACTGAAATGGTATCTCCTCCACTCTCAGATCCCGACTCCAGATCCTATTAAAAAAATGCACTGATATGAAAGGCATGTACATGATCTCTGCAGGCCTTTTCCCCCTGTTACCAGCATCCTTCCACCTCCTCCTACTCCCAATACACACTGACATGCTAAAGGGTTGCTGACAAGTGACACTGACATGTCGCCCATAACCATGCTTGATTTTGTAATAAAGAACCATAACTCTTCAGAAGTTCTGATTTTAAAAGGCAAATACTGGAGAAACATCTTATTGAAAATTGGAAGGGGCAGTAGTGGGAGCTATCTGGGCACTGTAGGAAGTCAGGAGGTAGAAGCTCATAGATAACCCTTACTCACTAAATGACCTGAGTAACTCACTTAACTCTCCTATGTAACAGGGTCACTGCGCGCGTCGAATGAAAACACAGGTCTCATTTCTCCTCACCTCATTTTCTTCTATGTTCTCATCAGACCTCTGTGGTGACACTACAATGGCTTAGAATCATTTAGCTTAAATGTCTCTAATAAACTATGAGCTATTTGAGAGCTAAGAAACATACTTGACATGTATGATTCAATTTCCTCATTTAGAAATGGGTATACTAGAGTTCTGGTTCAAGACGGTGATGTAGGGCGCCTGGGTGGCTCAGTGGGTTAAGCCGCTGCCTTCAGCTCAGGTCATGATCTCAGAGTCCTGGGATCGAGGCCCGCATTGGGCTCTCTGCTCAGCAGGGAGCCTGCTTCCCTCTCTCTCTCTCTGCCTGCCTCTCTGTCTACTTGTGATCTCTCTCTGTCAAGTAAATAAATAAAATCTTAAAAAAAAAAAAAAAGACGGTGATGTAGGAAGACTGTGAAGTCACCTTCTCCACAGAATATACCAAACTACGCCTATTAATAGAACAATTCCTGTGAAGAACTACAAACTGACTGAACAGCTACTGAACAACAAAACACAGAGAGCAGGGCAAGAGAACAGCAAGAAAGATGGATGGTAACAAAGGGAACTTCCATTCCTAACACTGCAAATGGCAGTGGGGAGGAACAGCACTGAGGCACCAGGAACAGGCTCCTTTGTCTTGGGCACAGAAGAAAAAACAAAACAAAACAAAACAAAACAAACCCAAAAAACAAAACATGGTTTAAAAGAGCAACTAGCCAGAAAATTAGAACTCTGCCAAGTGCAGAGGAGCTGCAGGAAAGCTCTCTGGGTCAGAGGAGCTGGAGCACAAGCCGGTTTATATTCCCTTCCCACCTTAAAAGCCTGGAGTGCAGCGAGATCCAAACACCAAAATGGGAGTGTGCGGTCATGTCTGTGAGTTTGCAACTCCAGGAAGCCCAGAGTCTGCAACTCACACCAGCCCCATGCTGGGGCACAGAAAAGAGAAGCCAGAGTTTAAAAGGGCTGAGGAACTGTGGGAATGCTCTCTCCCCCTCAACCTTAAAAGTCTAGGCCAGAGCAGGATTTGGCTGCCAAGAGGAGAAGTTTCAGACATCATAAATGGAGGGTCCTAATGCCATACCAGGCAGGTGATAAAGCCATAACTGATGGGTCCAGTGGTCATAGAGAGTCTGTGGTCTAAAGGATACCAGGGTCCACCAGCTTATAGCAGTCACACTATGCCTAGGGCATAGGAAACAAGACAGCCATGGTTTTGTGTTTTGTTTTTTAAAATTTTTAATTACTCTAATTTTTTTTTAAATTTAAAAATTTCTTTTGTCTTGTTTTGATTTTATTCTTTTTTATTTTGTTCTTTCTTGTTCTCTTTTTTCTTTTATTCTTTTATTTCACTACTTTCATTTATTTATTTACTTATTTTCTTTTTCTTTTTTCTTTATTCTTTTCTGTTAAAGCCATGGTTTAAAAAATAACTAACATATACAGCCACAGCTCTGGCCCACCAGTAAGTCACAGCACACACAATCTGCATAAGGTATACCATACACAATAACACTCCTTCAACTTCAGGGGAAGCAGCTGTTTCACCTAATCCATAGAAACAAACCAAGGAGGTCAAGCAAACTAGGGAGCTAGGAATATGCTCCTAAAGAAAAAGAAAAAAACCTCAGAAAAATAAGTAAATGAAACAGACATAAGCAATATGCTTGATAAAGAATTTAAAGATCATAATCATGCTCACTGGGCTAGAGAAAGAGTGGAAGAGATCAGTAAGACCTTCAAAAAGAAACAGAAAATATTAAAAAGAACCAAGAAAAGTTGAAGAATACAATAACTGAAATTAAAAACAAAAACACTAGAGGGAATTAACAGTAGATGAGAGGATACAGAATAGATCAGTGATCCAAAAGAAAGGATAATGGAAAGCATACAAGCTTAACATCAAAAAGAGAAAATAATTTTAAACAATGGGGATAGACTAAGAGATCTCTTGGACAGTATCTTGTGCCTCTAAAGATTCACATTATAGGGATCCTTGAAAAAGAGAGAGAGAAAGGTGTAGAAAACTTATCTGAAGAAATAATAACTGAATACTTCCCTAACCTAGGAGGGAAATAGATATCTAAATCCAAGAAGCACAGTGCATTTCAAACAAGATGAATTTGGGCTTTCTCTCTTTTCTTTTGGATTAGTGTGGCCAGTGGCTTATCGATCTTAATTGATTCTTTCAAAAAACCAACTTCTAGTTTCATTGATATGTTCTACTGTATCTTTGGTTTCTACCTCATTGATCTCAGCTCTAATCTTGATGATTTCCCTTCTTATGTGTGGAGTTGGTATGATTAACCCAAGGAGGTCCATGCCAGGCACATAATAATTGAAATGTCAAAGGTAAGATAAAGAGAGTACCTTAAAAACAGCAAGAGAAAAACAGAAAGTTACCAGAAGGGAAAACCTGTAAGATTATCTGCTACATTTTCAACAGAAACTTTGCAAGCCAGAAGAGAGTGACATACCTGATATATTCAAAGAACTGAAGGGAGAAAAAAAAACCCTATAAATAAGAATACTCTATCTGGCAAGGTTATCATTCAGATTTGAAGGAGTAAAAAAGACTTTCCCAGACAAACAAAAGATAGAGGAATTTATCACCACTTTTTACCAGCCTTACAGGAAATGTTAGAGGAACTTTTTTAAGTGGAAAAGAAATGGCTATAATTAGACATAAGAAAAATATGAATAAAAAGATATAAAATATAACAACCTATAAATTTCCTTCCTTCCTTCCTTCCTTCCTTCCTTCCTTCCTTCCTTCCTTTCTGTTTAAACTGAAATGACATCATAGGACTATGGACTGCTATTAACTTAAGATGTTATATATGAACCTCATGAAAATCACAAACCCCAAACCTACGATAAATACACAAAAAATAAAGAGAAATAAAACCAAACAAAACACTACAGATATTCATCGATCACAAAGAAAGAGAGTAAGAGAAGAAAGGAACAAAGAAGAACTACAAAAGCAACCAGCAAACAAAATTTCAAAATAGCAATAAGTTATATACCTATCAATAACTACTTTAAATTGAGCCCAGATGTCCACTGACAGATGAATGGATAAAGCAGATACACAATGGAATATTACTTAGCCATCAGAAAGGATGAAATCTTACCATTTATGTTGAGGTGGATGGAACTGGAGGGTATTATGCTGAATGAAATAAGTCAATCAGAGAAAAACAATTATCATATGGTTTTACTCATATGTGGAATATAAGAAACAGTGCAGAGGATCATAGGGGAAGGAAGGGAAAACTGAATGGGAAGAAATCAGAGAGAGAGACAAACCATGAGAGACTCTTAACTATAGGAAACAAACCGAGGGCTGCTGGAGGGGAAGTGGCTGGGGGGATGGGGTAACTGGGTGTTCGGTATTAAGGAGGGCATATGATGTCATGAGCACTGGGTGTTACATGCAACTGATAAGTTACTGAACTCTACATTTGAAACTCATGATGTACTATATGTTGGCTAATTGAATTTAAATAAATAAAAATAATCATTTAAAATGTAAATGGCCTAAATATGCCAAACAAAAGACAAAGAGTGGTAGAATGGATAAAAAAACAAGACCCATCTATATTCTGCCTACAAGAAACTCACCTCAGACCTAAAAACACATATAGTCTGGAAGTGAAAGGGATGGAAAAGCATTCACCATGCAAATGGAAGTAGAAAAAAAAGGTAGGTGAGCAATACTTATATCAGACAAAACAGACTTTAAAGCAAAGACTAATGAAACATAGAGGGGCAAAATATAATGATAGATGGATCAATTTAACAAGATGATATAATATTTGTAAATATCTACACACCCAACACTGGAGCATCTAAATACAAAAAACAACTATTAAAGGACATAAAGAGAAAAACTGATGGTAATATAGTAATACTATGGAAATTTAAGACTTCATTTACATCAATGGATAGATAGATCATCCAGATAAAATTAATAATGAAACAATGTCTCTGAATGACACAATGGACCAAATGGACATAACAGATATATACAGAATATTCTACCCCAAAACAACAGAATACACATTCTTTTCAAGTGTACATGAAACATTTCTTCAGAATAGACCTACATATTAGGCCATAAAAAAAGCCTCAATAAATTAAAGAAGACTGATGCCATACCATGCATCTTTTCTGACCACAGTGGTATGGAACTAGAAACAAATCACAAGGAAAAAAAACTGGAAAAAACACAAACATATGGAGAACAAACATGATGATACTAAACAACCAATACATCGATGAAACAATCAAAGAATAAAAAAAAATAAAAAATATATGGAGACAAATGAAAATGAAAGTACATGCTCCCAGATCTCTGGGACAAGGCCAAAGCAGTTCCAAGAGGGAAATATAAAGCAATACAGCCCTACTTCAAGAAATAAAAAAAAAAAAAACCCAAAAAACCTAACCTTCTACCTAAAGGAACTAAAATAAGAACAAACAAAGCCCAAGGTGAACAGAAGAAAGAAAGTAATAAAGACCAGAGAAGAAATAAATGATATAGAAGCTAAAAAATAAATCTATCAATGAAAACAAGAGCTGGTTCTTTGGAAACAAAATTGACAAACCCTTAGCCACATTCATTAAGAAGAAAAAGGGAAATGACACAAATAAATAAAATCAGGAGGAGAAGTAACAACACACACCACAGAAATACAAAGGAATATAAGAGAATACTATGAAAAATTATATGCCAACAAATGGGACAATAGAAAAAATGGATAAATTCCTAGAAACATACAATCTTCCAAAAATAAACCAGGCAGAAATAGAAAATCTGAAAAGACCAGTAATATGTAATGAAAATGAGTTGGCAATTTAAAAAAACTACCAAAAAATAAAAGTTCAGGAACAGATATATTCACAACTGAATTCTACCAGACATTTAAAGAAGACTTAATACCTATTCTTCTCAAATGATTCCAAAAAAAATAGTAGAGGACGGAAAGCATCCCAATACATTTTACAAGGTGGGCATTACCCTGATACCCAAACCAGACAAAGATACCACAAAACAAACAAACAAAAAATCCAAACAAAAAACAAAAACAAACTACAGATCAATATCCCTGATGAACACAGATGTAAAAATCCTCAACAAAATATTAGCAAACCACATACAACAATGCATTAAAAAGATCATTCACCATGATCAGGTGGGATTTATTCCTGGAATGCAAAGATGGTTCATTTTTGCAATCAATCAACATCATACATTACTTCAACAAACTGAAGGATAAAAATCATGATCATCTCAATATATGCAGGAAAAGCATTTGACAATATTCAACATTGATGCATGATAAAAACTCTTAGCAAAATGGGATTAGAGGTGACATACCTCAATAGAATAAAAACCACATATGAAAAACCCTGCACTTGTATCATCCTCAAAGGGGAAAACTGAGAGTTTTTCCTCTATGATCAGGAACAAGCCAAGAATGTCCACTCTCAACACTTTTATTCAACATAGTGCTAGGAGTCCTAGCCACAGCAATTAGACAAGAAAAAGAAATGAGGCATTTATATTGGTAAAGAAGAAATTAAACTGTCACTATTTACAGGTGACATGATATTATACATAGATAAACCTAAAAATTCCATGAAAAACCTACTAGAAGTATAAATAACTTCAATAAAGTGGCAGGATTCAAAATTAATACCTGATAATTGGTAGTACTTCTATACACTAACTATGAAGTAGTAGAAAGAGAAACTAAAAAACACCACCACTTAGAATTGCACCAAACACAATAAAATACCTAGGAATAAATTTAACCAAAGAGGTGAAAGATCTGTAATCTGAAAACTATAAAGCACGATGAAAGAAATTAAATGTGACACAAAAAAATGGAAAGATATTCTGTACTTATGGATTAATATTGTCAAAATGTCCTTATTACCCAAAGTAATCTACACATTCAATGCAATCCCTAACAAATATACCAACAACATTCTTAACAAAACTAGAACAAATAATACTAACTTTTGTATGGAACCACAAAGACTCCCAAATAGTCAAAGCATTCCTGAGAAAGAACAAACCTGGAGGTATTACAATCCTAGATTACAAGTTATACTATAGAGCGGTAGTAATCAAAACAGTATGGTATTGGCACAAAATAAACCAAGAGTCTGAGATCAATAAAATGAATAGAGAGCCCAGAAATAAAGCCACATTTAAATGGTCAACTAATCTATGACAAAGGAGGCAATAATAAACAATGGGGGAAAAGACAGTCTTTTCAATAAATGGTGCTGGGAAAATGGAATAGTTACATCCGAAAGAATGACAACGGACCACTTTCTAACACCATACACAAAAATAAACTAAAAATGGATTAAATACCTAAATGAGACTCAAAACCATAAAAAGAAAAGAACACAGGCAGTAATTTTCTGACATCAGTCACAGAAACATTTTTCTAGGTATGTCTCCTAAGGCGAGGGAAACAAAAGCAAAAATAAAGTATCAGGACTACATAAAAATAAAAGTTTTGGCACAGAAAAGGAAACCATCAGGATGCTTAGGTGGCTCAGTTGGTTAAGCAGCTGCCTTCAGCTCAGGTCATGATCCCAGCATCCTGGGATCGAGTCCCACATCGGGCTCCTTGCTCGGCAGGGAGCCTGCTTCTCCCTCTCCCTCTGCCTGCCATTCTGTCTGCCTGTGCTCGCTCTCTCTCCCTCTCTCTCTCTCTGAAAAATAAATAAAATCTTTAAAAAAAAAAAAAGAAAAGGAAACCATCAACAAAACAAAAAAGATAACTGACTGAATGAGGGAAGATATTTGCAAATGATATATTTAATATCCAAAATATATAAAAAACATATATAATTTGACAACAAAAAACCAAACTTATTAAAAAATGAGCAGAGGAATTAAATAGGTATTATTCTAAAGACACATATATCACCAATAGACATGTGAAAAGATGCTAAACATCACTATTCATCAGGGAAATGTAAATCAAACCCATAATGAGATTTTACCCCATACGTGTTATCATAACTAAAATCAAGAAGACAAGGAACAGAAACTGTTGGCAAGAAAGTGGAATAAAAGGAACCCTTGTCCACTGTTCATGGGAATGTAAACTAGTGAAACTGCTGTGGAGAAGAATATGGAGATGCCTTAAAAAATTAAAAATAAATATATTATCTAGTGATCTAGTAATTCCACTACTGGGTTTTAATTCAGGGATAATGAAAACACTAACTCTAAAAGATATATGCATCCCTCTTATTGCAGCATTATTTACCACAGCCAAGACATGGAAGCAATCTAGGTGTCCATCAACAAATGAATGGATAAGGAAGATGTGATATATGCATATATATGGCCATGAAATATTTCATGGCCATAAAAAAGGATGAGGTCATGCCATTTGAATAACATGGATGGACTTAGAGGAATTTTGCTAAGTGAAATAAGTCAGACTGAGAAATACCACATGATTCTACTTATAAATGGAATCTAAGAAAAGTGAGTAAACAGGAAGAATCATGACTATAAATACAGAGAACATACTGATGGTTGCTTGATGGAAAAAAGGCGGGTAGTGAGCAAAATGGGTAATATGGAGAGGGAGATACAGGTGTTAAGTTATGGGAATAGAAGCAGAGCATAAGGAATATAGTCAATGATACTGGAATAGCAATGTAATGGAACAGATGATAGCTATGCTTGTGGTGAACATAACAAAATACATAAACTTGTCAAATCACTAAGTTGTACAACTGAAACTAATGTAAAATTGCATGTCAAACCAAACTCAAATTTAAAAAAGAAAAGGAGGTATAAATAATAGCATTCATCCATAGAGTCTCAAGAGGATTACACAAGATATATGCAAAGTACATGTTATTATTAGTATCATTAAGATATCTTAAAACTCATGGTACGTATATAAGACATGTCTGCTGAGTGAATGCAATTACATTGTAATCTCTCCAAAAGCAGTGCATTTAATCCATCAAATGTTCTGTTTATGTTATAAGGTAGCCTGAGAGCACAAAGGAAAATTGGAGGTGAGGGGAATCCCAAGAGGAGGCAGCAGAGGCACATTTCAGTCTATAACTATAACCTGAGAAAGCTATGAGTTAAATAACCTCTGCGCCTACTCTTTACATCTCAACCTTCTCATGGCTCATATGGTTGAATATCATCTACACTGCATTTATATGCTCTAGCCTTATATTCTACAATTCTCTTATTTCTTGGTAGGCTTTAGCCATACTTGTTGTTGTTTTTCAGTTCTTCTAAAACACTAAACTGATTTCTAGAGATGGAACTATGTCTTTCTTGTCTCTTGTCTTAGAATTTCCCTTTGCTGGCCCTTTCTTGTCAAACCAGATTTTGGCTTGAATATTCATTGACATTTCAAGCTAAAGGAGTGTTGTGTGTGTGTGTGTGTGTGTGTATGTGTATATATATATATATATATATATATATATATATATATATATATATAATCACCATGATATTCACTTTAAATAGCTTATAATTTTACTTATAAATTATAGCTTAATAATTATAACCTTAATAAAGTTGAAATTAAAAGAAAAAGATGAAGCAAGACTGAATCATGAAGAAACAGACCAATAATTAAGGAGATTAAAGTAGAATTAAAAATCTTCCAACAATGGAAAGGCCAGGATCAGATAGTTTCACTGAGGAATTCTATAAAACATTTAAAGAATTAATGTCAATATTTCTCAAACTCTTCCAAAAAAATGAACAGAAGGGAATACTCCCAAACTCAGTTTACAAGGCAGGATGACTCTGATACCAGAGCCAGATAAAGACACTGTAAGATAAACAAAAGAAAAAAAAAAACAAAAAAATAATAAAAAGAACCCTACAGGTCAATATCCCTGATATAGATGTAAATATTCTCAACAGAATTTTAGCAAACAAAATTCAACAGCACATTAAAAGCATGTTACACCATGATCAAATGGGATGCAAACATGTTTAACATACACAAATCAACAAATGTGATGCACTATATTAATAGAATAAAAAATAAAAATATAATCATCTCAATAGATAAAGTATTTGATGAAATTCAACACCTTCTCATAATAAAACCTCTCACCAAATTGTGTATAGAAGAAATATATCCCAATATAATAAGTACAATGTATGGCAAAGCCACAGCTAACATCCTATTCAATGGTGAAAAAATGAAAACTTTTCCTCTAAAATCAGGAATATGACAAGGGCGCCCACCCCCATCACTCTTTTTCAACATAGGAAATCCTAGCCAGAGCAATTAAGCATGAAAAATAAATAAAAGCCATCCTAATTGGAAGCAAAATTTCAAATTAAATCAACATCAAATTGACAGTTGTAAGTAGCAGGTAATTTACAAGTCATTTACAAGTCATTTATATATGACCTTCCTGTTTATAATTTGATTTGCTGATTAACAGGGTAACCTTCTACCTTTCTAACAATACAACAGTTCTGAGGAAAATTGAGAAACACTTTAAAAATCTACCTTTTATTGTGTTTTTATCTTTTAAAGACAATGCTATACATCATTTACCTGCTTCAATATTTACCGACCCTATATGGAGGGTATTATCATCGTCACTTGACAGATGTTGTAGTTAAGGCAAGTAATTTGACCAAATTCACATTATGCAGCATGGCTGACATTAAAAGTCATATTTGTCAGATCCCAGAGTTCAACTTCCTTATATAGTTGTGATATTCTTCTGGGGGCTTAAAACACAACTACGAAAGTGATTTAAGGGGGGTCACAAATATGTAATTCGGTACAAATCTTTACTATTTTGTTTGCTCTCTCTTCACTATGAGAAATCATATGCAAGCTCTCTCAGAATCTTTTACATCCATTCCTTCTTTTCTTTGTCCACTGCTACCATGCCCAAACCACGTGGTTAACAAGCCCTAAATTATCATTACAACTGCCATCTAATAATTTCCCTGACTCATCTTCATTTTGTATAATTCATCTTCCACATCATCTCCCTATGAGGCTCCACTCATCACTGTTACCCCATGCTTCAACTGTGCCAGGCAGTAGAAATAGAAAAATCTTGGAGTAGTTCCCAATATGGCAGGGAATACAGTATGATGTGCTATAGTAGAGATGCATACACAGTACAACTATGGCATAAAGAAATAGCTAGTGATCCACTGGATATACAGATATGGAGATAGCAAAAAGGGTCTCATTGGTGACCCTAAATATGAAGAATATCATGTAATCCATGATAATTTCCAGGGAGAATATTGTCAGACATAGAACTGAGTCTAAAATCTAGAAATAAGAATTAGGGGGTAAATATAGGAAAAAGAGTCACTTTAGTATATGAAAAGTAACTTCTGAGGATATGAAAGAAAAGAAAGAGAGGAACCAAAAGTCCAGGGCGTTGTGAAATCCAAGGATGAGAGGATATGCAATTGTATCAAATGCTACAGCGGAAGACTGAGGAGTTACTACTGGATTTTTCAGACAGGAGATGAGCTGCAGAGAAATGATGGAGCAATAGACAAGAATCAAATCACGAAATATATACTGAGTGAAGAGGAGCTTGGCTCATAGGGGAGGACATAGGAGGAAAAGAGATAAGAAAAGGAGTACCTACAGATATTTACAGTTGTGAGGCTGCCAAGTTCCTGTCAATGGTCCACTTTCTCTGTAAGGAGGAATGCAAGCATATTTGCTAAGAGATAGGTGTAAGAGTTGGGTAGGGTTTGGGGAGAATAGCAAAATTTTTGAATAGCTGCCTTAGACTATGGGAAAAGGTCCAGGAAGGCCAAAAAATACTGTAGAAGAGTACTAGAGGTTCAGTTAAAGGTAGTGAAATGGATTCTGGGTTGTATGTGTCTTAAGCTTCTTGAATGGCATAGATGAAATACCGAAATATATTATCAATATTGCCTTGTTTATACATTAATTCAAGCACAATTAGTAATTTAATATTCAGAATACCTTGTTATCAGGAAAAAAGTTCTTCATCTGTCAGAAAAGGCAATTCTGGTTCTGGAAATGGCACTTATTCCATTATGAATGAACAATTTCCATCTTGGGAAGAGTTATAATATAGTGGAATGAGCACAGGATTTTAAGTCTAACATATGTGGAAATAAATCTTACCACCTGTCTTTCAGTAAATTATTCCCCACTCCCCGCTTGTACAACCTTAGGTAAATTACTCTTCTCTGAAGCTCAGCTTATTTTAAGATTGTTGAGAGTAAATGAAGTAATATATTTAAATGTTAGTACTTAGTAAATACTATTGTCTTCTACTACTGTCTTCTCTATTTCCTACTTGCATTCATTCCATGAGATGAACCACCATTTGCAGCTCTATGAGACTGACAGGAAGTGGGCACTTCGACAGAATCAAGTATTTGGACTTCAGAGGAGAAAACTAGACCCTGGGCTGCGGTAAACCACCAACGTATAGCCAACTTGCAAGTCTCTATTAAGTCAGCCTCCTTCAAATCTTTATTTCTATTCTGTTTCAATTTCTATTCTTATTTTATTTATTCTTCCATCTTCAAACCATTTATTAAAGACTCTAGTTTATTATTTTTTATACCATTTATTATAGATAGAAAGCTCACTCCAGCATTTTCTCACAAATAATCTCAAAATGAGATGACTGTTTCTTTTTGTGTCTTGTCTTCCTGTTAAACTGTGAGTTCACAGTGGAGTATAAGGGTGTGAAAGAGGGAGTTTCTCCTCTGAATCTGGGACAGTGCTCCTTGCTAGGTGATCAAGGTCATAATCATGCTGCTATAATTCCTTTAGTCCATGCTGCAATTATCAAAAGAAATAGAAAGCGCCTGTTGGAAAAAATTTTGAATGACGAGAGAATTTTAAAATTAGCTTTAAATACCAATGAAGAGAAATAAAGAGTAAGGGATGACCAAAAGACCACAAAGCTGTTTTGAGCACTTCAGGCTTATTCCTCTTTAGCCCAGTGCCTGGTGTGAATACAAGGGGAGAAGGAAAGGGAATAACACGTTCTAAATATGTGCTCTGTGCCAGATCTGGGTAATATATCTTAACATATATTCTTTCATTTACTTCTCCCAACAAGCCATTAGATAGGAAATAATATTGCCTTTTTTTTCGCATGAACTTGAAATTGAGAAATCAAGTAATTTTCTTGTATTCTTAGATATTCAGTTGTAGAGCTAGTATTTGAACCCAGGCCTGCAAACTCTGAATTTCATAAGGATTCTATGGTATTATTTTGCCGATTCCAAGGATATACTGAACTGAAAACTGAAATATATATTGAACTGAAGTAGATCTTTATTCATATAATCAACCACTGCTCAGTAATGGTGGTGATATTCCACGAGATAGTGCATGTAGTTAAAATACAGTTTATACTTTAAATGGAGGCAGGAGATGTAGATGTAGGTGAATCCTAAAATCATTGTTCCTGTTTTTTTTTTTTTTTTTTTGTCTTTACCACTGAACAAAGAAACATACCTAGCAGATAAGAGCTGTCCTGCTTTCTGAGGTGGAGATGACAATATGGAGCTGCATTCAGCAGAAATCTAGGTTCAGTTTTTTCCTCTAAATACATGGGATTGAGGAAATTTCAATACAGATGGAAAAGGGGAGAAATTAAAAAGATAGGGAGATATTAACAATCATTACCAGACAACTTCCAAAGAGAAAAATGTATCCTGTGCCTACATCATGGTGAACTACTAAACATTACCTCTTATGGAAAAATATAGTTATTTGTGGCTTTAAAAGTAAATTGAGTACAATTGTTTTACAACCCTTCATATGTAAGAAAGATGAAAATACCCTTTTTGTTGGAAGGAGTAATTGATTCTCTATGGGAAGACAGAAGGAGATGTATGCAAGATTTCACCATAAAGATGAAATGAGATGAATCCTGAAGGGTAAGAAAAAAATCATCCAGAAGATCAGAGGCAAAAACAAAGATTTTATTCTACCAGATTTTAAGTTGAAGCATCTAATTTCCCTCCCTCCCCCTTCTTCCCTCCCTTCTTTTCTCCCTTCCTTCCTTCCTCTTCCTCTCTCTCTCTCTCTCTCTCTCTCTCTCTCCAGTGACCGATCATCTATCATTTTCTTAAGCTCTAAGATATCCACCATAGTCAACTAGAAAAAGCCGTGGTGTAGTGGTTAAATGACATGGCTCTAGATCAAGGCTCCCTGGGCATGTACTCCAGCTCTGACACACACGATTACAAACTTCTCCGTGTTCACTCACTTGAAAATGTGAGGAATAAATGTGTTAATATGTATAAATCATTTAGGATAATACCTAGCATATGCTAAGGTTAGCTATCATTTTGTTTTTTTACTTCGAAGAGTTCTGCCCCATAGTCAGAATAGGTCTTGAACAACTTCAGAATCAATGATAGAGCTATACTAATTAAAGAATTTGATACAAAATAGTTCTATTTTGGTAGGTTTATATACAGAGTTTTCCAGCCCTTTGATCACAGGTAAATATATAATTTCTTGACTTAATGTGTTGATTATTGCATAGTAAAAGTAATAGATTAATTGAAAAGGGATTCTTGACTTAATTAAATCTACCATCACATTTGCTTGATCTATACAAACAAGCCATTAAATATAAAGCTCATAGTAAATATGTAAAGTGTATAGTAAATCCTAGAATCTGAATTCAAAATTTTATTTTGAATATCAGAATCTCAGAGAAGTGTCTGTCTCATATGAAACTAATGCAGAGTAGAATAAAATTCTCCCCTCTGGCCTACTCATTGTGTTTCACAGAGTGAATTTTAGAGTGCTTTCAATTTAATCTCACCTATTATTTCTTAGAGTATGCTGGGTCGGTCCAGCATCCATTCATCCATTCACCCATCTATCCAAACATCCATGAATGCATGAGTGCAAGCAGCAAATATTTAGGCATCTTCTACATGCAGTGTAAATTTGTGGGATACTGGAAATGAAATACTAAACAACATAGACATAGCATTGCTAATGGTATTCACAGGATGTCAGAGGAGATGGACAATGAGAGAAATGACTACAGTAAAGATGTTTTGACCTTTAGGAAACATAATTTCCCCTGGTGACCCTCTTTTTTGTCCAACCGATAATCATCTCCTTTTTAATCATACTTCTCTTTTAAATAATATTGCATCAAGCATAGAATTACTTAAGAGATCTTTACAGAACACATATCAGGGTCACAAATAGGTAGTGCTCCCATCAAAGATGTTTCATTTGCAAGAGGGACTGTATGAAACAGAGGTAGCATTCTCATGGGGAAAGAAGTCGAAAGAGGAAAGCTCACAGGAATGTGCCGCCGCAGGTTCGCTGGTGTGCCGGATGGAGAGGAGCTGGTGCTGAGGGCATTCTCAATGTCCTGATCAAGTTGGTCCAGTTTCATAATTAGCAGCACCATGGAGTCCAGCCGCGCCCTATCTCGATCTTCTCTTATTTCCTGAGGAACAGAACAAGTTGTTACTGAATCTGAAAGGCCATTTCTTGGAAAGAATAAAAAGTTCCCTGTTCTTCAATGTGACAAAAAGGACACTGAATAATAGACAGCCTTCTACTCAAGGGGGCAAGGAAGTTCTATTCTGTATCATCAATGGGCTCTTCATTGGGAAGATACTAACCAACTGCCAAGGAAGCATTTTACTTGAATTTTAAATATACATCTTCTGGGAAAAAAGTGCAATGAAAAAGAAGTAAAACATCAGTGAGTACTGATATTTATTTACTATCTTTCAGCTCATTATTCTTGGGAAAAGTTATACAATACGTTTTTCATGGTACAAACCGACTATGACATACTAATAACTGTTTGTGGGGATCCATATAAGAGAATACTTTTGGAAGAATATTTCTGAGTATAGTTTAAAAAATGGGAAAATAACCAAAGAAGGCAGGATTTCAGTCTGTGTAGTAGGCAGGGTGTTTTTTGTTTGTTTTGTTTTGTTTTTGCATGGGGCCATTTGCCTACTGCTACTTCAATATTTCTTTTCAAGCTTCTTCTAATTTCACACATTTTTGAAAAGAGCCCCCACGATTGTGTATCTTTTTATAAATGATCACAGTTACTTATTCTAAATTTTCTGTAATACAGAGATATGTTTGTGGAAATATTGTTGCTTCCAGGAATACCCAAAGTTTCTCATTAACCATATGTAGTTATTTGGCCATGACTGCTTACTATAGCATATCCAAATCAAGTCAATTAATATTAGGAATCTTCCAGATTCCCTGTGTGTTGTGTAAGGTATCAAGGTTCGGTAAGGCACTGGGAGGGGTAAAAAGGCCATGGAAAGCACCGTAAGGTTCTTCAGAAGCAAAATCTAGTGAGAGATATAATAGACTCAGGGCTAGCCCTTTTGAGGAATATCATCATTTGTCACTCATGTTACCATCTTCTCATCTGTCTTTGATATTTATCTAGGTAAAATCAGCTTTGAAAGGAGAACCAGTGAAGACCTCAAAGGACAAATATATCACAACAGAAGACTGAGGAGTGCGGGTACAAGGGAGCAGGTGATGGTATTGGCAGTGGGATACTTAGAGGACTGCCTGAATCAGACCTTTTGTTTTGGGGATTTTTCTTTCAATCCCCTAAATTCTCTGGATATCATTAGAAGGGTTTCCCAAAGAACAAGGACTTACTAGGGTAATTTCATGGATTAAATAATTCTATAGGGGTCTCTGTACCCAAAGAGATAGAGCAGATTATTAATATTACAGAGCATCATTTTCCAGATGTCAAAGAATTGAATTAAGTTGTTAGAAGAATCATTAATTAAGCTAACTATAAGTTATTTGGGTAAGCTGAACTTGTGTTTGGTTTAACAGACTAATGCCAAATTGAAAGAGTCATACTTCCACAAAGACATCACTTTTGAGAATAAGTTAAGATTTTTTTTGTTGTGTTAGTTACTTCAGAATATTGTGCTGTGGTTATCACTTAAATTTCATTTCATCGTCCCTGCTGTCTAAAACATGTAATGAGGCTGACACAATTACAGACTCTTGTCATCATAAAGTTTTATGCTTTATGCTTAAAAATGTCCAGGATATTTGCAAACAGACTTTAAACTTTACTATATATCATATCCCTCAATGTTATAGAACTTTGTTTTATTCAAAAGAGTCTTATTGGGGTGCCTGGGTGGCTCAGTCAGTTGAGTGCCTGATTCTTGGTTTTGGCTTTTGTCATGATTTGAGGGTTGTGAGATCGAGACCCGTGGTGGGCTCCACAATGGGGCTGGAGAGTGCTTGGGATCTTCTCTCTCTCCCTCTTTGCTCACACCCCGACCCTGCTTGTGTGTGCAATTGTCCACTCTCTAAAAACCAAAAATACAGTAACAAAAGAATCAAAAGAGCTTTATAGTAAAATCCTGCTTCTATCTTAAAATGGAATCATAGAAATATTGGAGATTATTCAGTTTAATTCTCTTCTCAGAAGATGGAAAATCTGACTAATAGAAGGCGTGACATCCTCTTAATTACTTCTCCAATATATTTGCTTGTATAATTTCCTTCTTTTTTAAACCAAAGTTGGGTTTGGCAAGACAATGTTCTTTGCATCTCTATAACCACATATATTTTTGTGTGATTTTCATTTCCCATTTATAACATCCTCAAGCACAAAAATTATGTTTTTCTACCTGGCAGATGAGTCAAATTATACATTGCATATGCAATATGTTTTCAGGAATAATATGAAATCAATGCAAGCCAGTAAAATAACATCTCCTAAAGCCTTAGAAAGTATATCTTGATATTTTTCCACCTACTAAGTTAATACTAAGTATATCATGAGTTGTCCTAGCCCTACCAGCAGTGGTCTCAGAAACAATTTGTCTTTGAATTAACTGGATGCTGAGATTTGCTTTAAAAACATTTTCAAATCCATGGGCTGAGCATCAAATTATTTCAAATGCTCTGCCAAAACGAATAAAACCAAACATCCTTGGTCTACAATATTCCTTTAGAGAAATAAGCCTATTGCTTTCCCCTTCCTTCCTGGATGCTTCCTTATTCACCACGCATTACACTAGCCTGATGTGGCCAGTACACAGACCAGTATCCTGTGTTATACATTCATAAAACTTCACAAAATAGAGCTGACTATAAATCAGATGCCTTGGGTGAATTTTATTGTCTTTGTTTTTAAAGCCCAGATATTAATATTTTACTGTTCTAACCTTTCATAAGTCCATGGCTGAAGTCCAGCACACAGCTCATGCTTGAAAACAGAGCTGCATATTTGCAGGATTTGGCTAGGTTGACTTCTATAGTGAAACTTTTATTTCATGCTTTCCTTATCATCCCTGACTTCTTAATAAATCAAGCTACCTATTAATGAAGTTTTTGGTATTTCAATAACCCACTCAAATTGAGGCAAAAACACTAAATTCTCTCCCCTCCCATCTTTCCTTCCTTCTTTCCTGCGGTCATAGCTGTTACGGGCCAAGCACCATTAAAGGGACTAGACAGTGACCAGTGAATAAGAGATTTAAAAAAAAATCTCTGCTTTCCTGAATATTATAATCAACCATGAGAAGAAAAACAACAGATAATAACAAATTCATGAGTAGAATGGTTTCACATAGGAACAAGTGTAAGACGCAAATAAATAGGGTAAGAAACTACACAATCGGGCGCCTGGGTGGCTCAGTAGATTAAGCCGCTGCCTTCGGCTCAGGTCATGATCTCAGGGTCCTGGGATTGAGTCCCGCATCGGGCTCTCTGCTCAGCAGGGAGCCTGCTTCCCTCTCTCTCTCTCTCTCTGGCTGCCTCTCTGTCTACTTGTGATTTCTCTCTGTCAAATAAATAAATCTTAAAAAACAAACAAAAAAAAAGAAACTACACAATCACCGAAGAGGGGTTTCCCACGTGGTATAGGGTGGCTGGAAGAGAGTTTTCTGTGGAAGTGAGGGCTAAATCATGATCGGGAGAAAAAGAATAGGGTAGAAGAGAGAGATGGAGGTGGAGATGGAGAAAGAGAGAAGAGAAAGGAAGGAAGAAGGGGAGAAAGGAAGGAGGAGAATTGGGAAATTAGTATTCTACGTAGTGTTGAGTGACACCAAGATGCTGAGACAGCAATGAGTTGGATGAGTAAGAGGATCTGATAAAAGCTTGGGAACACCAGGAAGGTGAGTGACAGGGAAAGGAATGAGTGCTAGCACAATGAGGGTGAACAGAAAGACGAGCTGAATTATATTGTTATAAGTCACCGTAAAGAGGCCAATTTATTCTTTGAGTGGGGCCATTGGGAGGGTGCCAGCAAATAAGTGATCTACTATGCCTTTTATACTTTTAGGGTTCTTACCACATATTGACAACTAAACATTTTGGAAACCTCACCCTACTTTATATACATGATTAATAGTTCATGATAAATAGTCACATTGATCACATGATAAATAGTTCAATTTATCTTAAGATTATTTTCTAGTCCTATAGTCTTTTTCTCCCCCTGCAACCTGAATTGTACCCACATTGTGATAATTACAAGGAAATAACAAATTTAAGAGCACATTTATCTTGAGGAGCAATAAATAATACAAGGAATTGTTGAATCACTGTATGGTATATCTGAAACGAATATAACACTGTGTGCTAACTACAGTAGATTAAAAAAAAATACTTTCATAACATGGCTGTACATATTTTGAGATCAAAGCGAAAGAAGAAGGAGCTCTTGGGGAAGTTGTTTCTTGGAAGCAGGGAGTGGTATGTTGGTAAATGTCTAGAAACTGTATTGCACATAGAAAGAAAGTCCTGAATTGAAAAAAGGTCAATTTTTCTGTGACATAAATATTGCCATGGCTGGTTTCCAGCTACAAACTAGACATTACTGAATGCAGAACTGGAAGAGATGCTTCAGGTTTTCTCTTGTGAGCTTATGTGAGCTGGTGACCAATAGCTGTAACTATGGTTTAATCCATGTAATAATATATTGAAATAATGCACTCTAGTTACTTAATGCATTTACTTTCCTTAACTTTTGCTTTTGTTGCCCGAGCAGAGTTTAGTCTAAATGGTAGACTTAAACTTAGTGTTCTTCTGGAGACTTCTTTTTTCTTAGCAGTTCTCACTTATCTGCCTTCCTTGAACTATCCGTTATGTTCATAAAATACCTTAAAATTCATTATAATTAATGTATTCTTATACTTGTATTTTTGACAATAAGTCAAACATATTTCTTTGAGTAACTCATGATGGATGTTTTCTTCAAAATTTAAGACTTTAGAAATCTAGAACTCTAGAACCATGGCTATTAGTTCCATAGTGTCCTGACTTTGCAGAAGAAAGTGAATTCCAGGGAGTTTTAAGTCCAGATTACTTCTCTATTAATAAAACTGAATAGAATAGAGCCCAACTCTCCCAATTCCCTGTCCTGGTCTCTTTCCAATATTCCACTTTGCTGTCCTTTCATGGATACAAATTATTAAATTAATGCCACTTAGGTATCTTTACACTCTCCTCAACTCCTGCAACCTGATTCCATTCCTTCCAATATACAGAAACTATGTTTTGGAAGAACACCAATAACCACAATTAAATGTCAAAAATTTTGCATTCTGGGCTAATTCTTTCATACTTTAACAATAATTTGCTAGGTTTCCTGACCATATCCTGTATGCTATACACTCTTCCCTAGGAAGCTACCTATTTCATATTTGTACAGTTATAATGCTTAGAAATGCCACGGAGTCAAATTTTATTTAAACATTTAGTCAAATGTTTAGAAATGCCACGGAGTCTTCCTCTAACTTACCAGTTTCTCCCTCCAGAGCTAGATGACATAAAGTGGTGTCTATTCCATGAAAGAGTCTTTCAAATATTTGAAGAACTCTGGTCTGTTGTGCCTATTTTCTTCCTTTTCTAGGTGAATCATCCTTAGTTCCCCTGATTTCTCATGCATGTTTTCAAACCCTCACTAGTTCTGTTTACTCTTCTCTGCATATGACATAATTCTGTCAGTGACCCAATTAATGGTTGGTGCCCAGAATTAAATACATTACTCTATATGTTGTCTGATCAGGGCAGAGTAGGCAAGTATTTCCCCATGTTCTATACACCCTCTTTAACACAGTTAAGAATCAAGTGCCTGTTTAGAACATGAATAGGTTATTCTTAATGCGATCGCCATGATTTGCTTTTTTAATGAGGAAAAGCTATTTAGTTGCTTGTGAGCTGACCTTGAGTCAACAGTGTGATATATGTCTCCTTTCCCCAATATATGCAGTAAGAACAGAAACATCCTGTTGTCTTGACAGTGTAACTAGCTGTTGTCAAGGTACAGATAATATATGTCACTGTTGCGGAAGAAATTTCCAGTTGTATTTCTTTCTTAAGCTCAGCAGTGGATAGTTACGGAAATTTGGAGAAAACTGTCCCATTTGATTTGTTGTCAAAAGCCTAATATGGCCAACCCACACGGTTTTCCATTGGGAAATCTGCAAGATGTTCCTTATTTACCCCCAATAGCTATTTAGTCCCTGGGCAGAGGGACTGGGGGAGAGCTGGAGGATCTGGGGGAGATAAACAGGGTTTTAGGGAGTCATTCTCTCCAGGTCTCTGAGAAGGAATTCTCTGAACATGAGACTCCACTATTCTTCTTTTCTTCTATCTGGGGAAGATAATTCCAACCCTCCTACAGATGCCCTTTATTGAACAATACAGGACACAGAACACACATGGGGACACGGGAGAGGTAAAAATTACCAGACATTTTACAGACTGGGCAAATATCAAGTCCAGAGAAAAGGATGCTGCCCCCAGAGATGCAGGGGTTCTGTTTTCCTAATGCCAAGCATTTGGAAGAAAATAAAAAAAATTCAGTAAAAGACCTGAATGCTTCCAAGTAGTAGACATTTGGCTCAGCAAATTTAGCACTGCCTGAATGTTCTACTTGTCAATGAGTTGTGGCATCACAGAGACAGCCATAATAAATTAAAGGCTAGGCCAGGAATAGAACTAAGACTTCCTGATTCATAATCCAAGGTTCTGGCCCCTACACTGTCTTTGATTCTATACGCATCTTACTGGCTATTCTGGGCTGGTAATACTCCTCGTTCACCCACAGTAGAAAGGGACCTTTTAGCAAAAGACTTGGCCCAACTTCATTCTGAATTATTTGATCTGCAGCCAGCTGGAGTAGTATGAAATCTCGTATTAGTGTTATACATTTCATTGGACAATAAATTCCTCACTCTAGACTTTCCTTTCTTAAAATAATATCCTGCTTAAAGAACCAGAAAGTTGTTAATTTTTTTTCTTCAGAAGCAATGAAGATTTTCATCTGAACAGCCAGTCAGAAGCTAAAGAAAATATAGTTATCTTATGTCACAATTTCTAGGCAAGTTAAGCAAGTCAACTTTAATTTTTATTCTGGTATTTCAAGATGAAACCTATGTAGGTTAAGAGGTAGATAATAAAACAAACCCCAGAAATTATCTTCTATTTGCCATATTTTGGCCATATATTTGCCATATACAGTCTGTTCAACCACAAAATTTTTACATGTTATCTTTAATTAACAGCAAATAAGCATGTGCCAATATCATTTTAGTATTTGATGACAGAGAATGATAAATAATATCCTCCTTCAAAGTTACTACAAGGTATCTTTTAACTGATACTCACATCATAGCTTTATCTTAAGTGTGTGTGTTCATTTCCTATGTCTCTCCTCCCATTTATAAAGCATGGTGAAGAAAACTGGTCTCTCCTTTGCTGGATTTTTAAACTTCAACGAGGCTTCAGACAGAGCATTTTTAAACTAGGACTGCTGTAAATTGTTTACACAGTCTCCTGCACAGTTCCAAAGAACCTCTATGCAGCTGGTTCTACAGAGTGCTCAGAAGTGGCAGGTGTGAACTGGGAAGAGAACTGTGTGGGCAGCAATTCCTTTCTATTCCAGGGAAATCTGAGGACGATTTCCTCCACTAGGTTTAAAGGCCCATTTTGGGGGAGCGGGATATAATTTCTACTGAAATAATTTGGTAGACCGTATGAAATCAGTCTTTAAGTGCTAAAGTTGATTACAGACTTTCACGGTCACTTAGTACATCTGTAGATACAAAGTTAGCCTTTCTGGGTTGATTATTCTGTATCATCATGCCGACTTAATATCTGCAAATCTCTGTAGTGTTTACTTTTTTTTTTTTTAAACAATTCTCAGTAACTCTGTCCTTGGGCTCAGATATTTAAGGAGACATGACTTTTCCCAGTTAGAAAACAAGAAAAAAAATCCATTTAACGTTAAAATTTTGTTAACTGTTTTCAGGAATATTATTATTGTATTTCTGTAGGTGTGGATAACAAAGAGAGAAAAAAGTAAAAATTTCTTCCATAAAAATATATGACCTAATTTAAAAAAAAGTCTGTATTGGCCTGGCTTCTGTAAGCTTTTCTAGTTTTACCTCTCACACTTGTTCTGATAATGGCCAGTGTTCCTCAGATGTCCATCATATTGAGGACTACCACTGCATAATTCTTAGTATTTTTCTTTAATTAAGCTCAACTCTTTTTACAGTTAAAAATAAAATTAGTATGCCCAATACTATTTGCTGAAATATTATTTTTTCTTAGTGGCTAAAGAACAGGAAATAACTATGTGGCCATCAGTAGAAAACAGTTTAATGTAATAAATTACAGTACCATTATTTCTTAGAACACTACCCAGTAGTGACAAATACAAGGTAGGTTCACCTGCACTGACACATCCACAAGTAACCTAGTCATCTCTTCAATGTAAGTCAGAAATTGTGGCCCTTTGGAGGGATACAGCCTCATACCAGGTTCACTGCTTGACTAGTAAAACATGGTTGCCCAGGAGTTCTCACTTTAGTCTGGTGTCCTTGTGTGGGCAACAACTTGCAAAATTGTACTTAGGGCCCTGTCACTCATAAGGAAAGCACTCCAAGAAGGTTTGTTAAGTGGAGAAACAAAAGTGGAGGACAATATCCTATGGCATGAAATCTTTTAGGTATCAAATGAGCACACATATATGCATGCTTGCGTGCATACACAGGCACACACATAAAACGGACCTGAAGCAAAATTCTGTACTTCATATCATATATATAGATGCACAAACAAGGATCTGGAAAGATATCTAATCATTGGGAGTGGGGGTAGAACTGGGAGGAAGGAGACCTATATGTTTTTCCATATAGTTTGAAATTCCTATAGGGACGATATGATTGTAAATTATAACAGTGATTATTATTTTTTATTAGGTAAAAAAGTAAATATTTTATTTACTTTATTAAAATAAGAAAATAAAGCACCACAAATTACAACTTAAAAAGGTGACAAACATCACAAACATAAAATTGCCCAGAAGAAATTTTGTTAGTGAACTGTATAACACTCTTTATTAATAACTTTTCTTCTCCTTATCTCTGCTGTTATCATGAATGATTTTGAAAAGACTTGGTATATCCATATATTGTCATACTGTGAAAACTTTAACTTAGTGATTGAAAATCCTCATTAATGATATGGAAAGATGCCCACACATTCAGTAAATAAGTTTACTAAATTGTAAGGTTACTAAATTTTCACATGTGAAGAGATGATTTATCTTGCCCAGTGGTTCTACTTCTCTGAGTGCCGCTTCCTGCAGTCAGATTTGTTGAGATCTGGTGGTCATCTCTTCCTGTGACAATCACTTTCAATAAGTTGAACCTATTGTTCGACCTATTGGGAACCATGTGACATATACCCTGGTCTTCCTTGTTACTCTGTAAGTTACAATTCTCTTCTTACAGATTAGACAAGTTTCTGAATAGCTGCACTGTTTCTTTTTGCCCAGAGATAGAAAAAATTACCATTATGAACTTGGCTTTTTACCATAGAGCCATACCGACATTTTGTGAAAAATGATATAATGGTACTCCATACAGAAAAGGTAAGATTTACAGAGCTCTAGTCAGTAAGCATATAAAATAAAATTTAGATGATTCTGTATTTCTGATTTTAAGGCTAAGTTTTAAGGGACTAGCTACATACTTGCAATGAACTAAGAAAAATATTCTTATTTGACAACATTTTATTTTTTAAGTTAAATGGAAGCTAGTTCTATGCAATGTAACTTGATAGAATTTAATAAAATTGTTGATACTACTGATAAGCACTTAACCCAAATAGTGATTTAAGTAAACATGTTTCAGAGTTTTTAGGATATTATTAGGCAATCTGTTCTGAAGGCACAGCTACAGAATAGGAGAAACTATTGCAAATAATAAATTGATAAAGCTTTAATATCCCAAATATATCTAAAAAAGCTCATATAACTCAATAACCAAAAGCAAAATATATGATTAAAATATGGCAAAAGACCTGAAAAGGCACTGTTCCAAGAAGACATACAAATAGCCAATAGATATATGAAAAGGTGCTCAACATCGCTAATTATCAGGGAAATGCAAATCAAAACCACAATGAGATACTACCTCACACCTGTCAGAATGTCTAATATAGAAAGACAAGAGAAAACAAATGTCGGAGAGAATGCAAAAAACCTTATGTGCACTGTTGGTGGGAATGTAAATTGGTATAGCCTCTATGGAAAGCAATATGGTAGCTCCTTAAAAAATTAAAAATAGAACTCCTATATGATCCAGCAAAAAATATATCCAAAGGAAATAAAATCAGTATCCCATAGAGATATCTGTAGTTCCATGTTCACTGCAGCAATATTCACAATAGCCTAGATATGAAAATAACCTACATGTCCATTAAAGAATTAATGGACCACCACTAAGGAACTGACCACCCCTAAAGGAATATTATTCAGCCATAAAAAGAGGGAAGTCTTGCCATTTGTGACAACATGGATGAAGCTGGAGGACATTATTCTAAGTGAAAGAAGCCAGACAGGGAAAGACTAATACTGCATGGTACAATTTCTATGTGAAATTTAAAAAAAATACCTGATTTTATAGATTTTTAAAGATTTAAGAGATTTTAATGGATATGTAGATTTTATAGAATAGAACGGTGGGGTAGGGAAAATGGGGAAATGGAGGTCAAAGGTACAAACTTTCAGTTATAAGATAAGGAGTCTGAGAATCTAATGTACAACATGGTAACTATCGTTATTAGTAGAGAACTGCATATTTGAAAGTTGCTTAGAGTAGATCTTAAGCATTCCACACAGAGGCACACACACACACACACACACACACACACCACACACGAAGTTAACCAGGTGAGGTAATGGATATATATTAAGGTAATTATTTATGTATTTTAATCCTGGTAATCATTCCATAATGTATATTATATCATATCACCATGTTGTACATTTTCATTATACACAAATATATTTGTTAATTATTCCTTAATAAAGTTGGTCAAGATGAGCAAAAATCATTGACAATTAAATTCCAGCATGTATATAGTTTCCTTTTAGTATAGCTATTTCTTTCGTCTAATCTAATGTAGTAATCTTTAGTGATTACTAAGTTAAAAAGGAATAACTAGTCCGTAGTAGCTCCCTTATATTATTAAACATTTCACGCACATTCATCTCCCCATCATTTTGAAAGTCTGCATGAGAGGAGATGGGGCATCTGACTTCCCTGGAACCAGGGCATATTCAGCAGAGAGAAAGAATGTAGAGGCACTCAAAAGAATTTTTTGATTTATTAACAGTTGTCTACTAAGTCCCAGTCTTTAATGAGCATCTAGACAATATGATCAATCTCTAAAAGTCAGTTTCTACAGAAAGAAATATGTACAGCTGCTATGGAACTTTCCCTTTTCTTTTTAATCGAAGAGAACTTGTCAGATGCACTGATTAGAAAATGTGTTGGCCGTAGAATAGGTCATTATTCGTGTCCTTACAAGACTTAGTAGAAACTCAAAAACGTCTTTGTGGTATAAAGCTTCTGAGGGAAAGGGACATTTGAAAAATAGTCTTTCACTTCCAAAATATTGAGGTTACTCATCCTCCAATTCCCTGAGATCATTAAGACCTGTTTGTTTGCCTTTCTCTTGTGTGTAAGGAAACCAAACAATGCCTTCTTTTTTCCCAATATGGTAATAACTCTTAACCCAAATTTCTGCCTGGGGAATCTCTCCAGCACATTGAAGAAAAATTTTTCTTTATCTATATATCTTGTTTGTTCTCCATATAAACCATGTGCCCATAAAAGGGACCATTAAGTTGCTGTGGCTTTTAATTCAAATAGTTAAATTCCGTAATATATGAGTCTCCTGTGGTGTTGACTTGTACCTATTTCCTACAATGGGTAGTAATTCCTTGACTATCATTTGTATAATCAAAAATAAATATAAATAAAAATATGACTGATAAAGTCTGTGAGCTAAAGAGCTTAAGAATATTAAATAGCATTTAAATGGGATTCATGTTCCTTTAAAACATTGTTTGAAGTGTATATATAGAATATGTATGTAATGAGAGTTAAATAATTAAAAGTAATTTCTGTGTTTTCAAAAGGTGAGGTTTAAGAGAATACATATCACTCTCCTCAGAAGTCCAACGTAGATCGGACATTACTTAGTGATAAAATTCTGTTACTTTCAGGGTAAAATTATGAAACAAAACACAAAGTAGTAATTTAGAGCTGGTATTTAGTACTCACTTTAGATGTGGTATAGTTTTTTAACCAGTGGGGGGAAAATAGTCTAAGATTAGTAATATCAAGAAATAATTGGCTCACTAGGTTTTGACCATAGGAGAAGGTCAGCTGGAGAGAAAATTAAAATACCCCAAGGAAAACTCCACATGGTTCCTGCATATGATAGTTCACAAAAGGGTATTTTGGCACCTGTATATCTCTTCTTTTCAAGCAGTTACCTAACTCTTGGGGCAAATTTGGCTCATCTCTCTTTCTCTAGCCCTGGTTTCAAGGAGAGGTCTGTGTAATTTTTTTCCATATTTATTGAGCAACTATTAGATCAATTAACACTATGTTGTGTGCAAGAGATGAAACAAATCCTCTTTTCTTTAAAGTTTATATTACATCTTGTAGACTGACATGCAAACAAGCAACCAAAGGGCAAAAAGAAAGAGAGAGAGAGAGTGTGACTGGATGATAGGGGGTGAGCTTCACAAAGAAGACCACAGTTAAGCTGAGCCTTGATAACTGAGCAAGAATGGGAAGAATGGCAGGCATGAGGTGCAAGGTATGCTGGGAACAGGACAGGAAACATGTTAATAAAATAAGTTTGCATCTGATTGAATTGAAGGTGGTGTGAGATTAACAATGGCTAATATTTTAAACATAACATAACATAAACAAAGGCACAAAGTACAGTAAAAGATATAAACCAAACACACATAAAAAGTCATTCAAATAAGTTGAACTGTATAACTTTGCCCTGTCTGTCAAGCTTACCAGGCTTGTGTTTATCTATTTTTTTTGTCTTCACCCACTAACCCCACTTTTCCAGGTCTTTATTATGATACTATTATAAGGAAAACAATTGTATTTTTGTAAAAACATATTGAAAGTCAAAAAAGATAAATGAACCCTTTGTGCTCTCTCTGCAATCCCTACTGCCCCTGCAAGGGTCACCTCTGTATGGGGTCTTTAGTGGCACAATATTTCCTCTGTTTGTTTCAAGTGAACCTATATTTACCATTTAAGTAATCTGCAGACTTAGACATATTTTACAAGCTGGTAAAGAGGATACTCTGCTGGGTCAGGGAAGTTTTACCTCACTGTTTTTTGTGGCCAATAGTTGAGTCTAGTATAAAACAGTAAAGGTAATATATTGATATATATCAAATTAATGGGCACTTCTTAAACATTCTGTGACTATTTAAATAGAAATGTCATTTCCACAGAATTTCTGCTTTGGTATGTACCATTATTCAATTTGATTAAAATCTATTCAGACTGTATTCAACCACAAATGTTTGCTGATGACTAAAAGGCCAAATACATGAGAAAGCACAGATTTTACAATACAACCTCTCACCATTACTGATAAAACATTCATAGTACATGTTCTTCTACTGAGAGCAAGTTAAAGGACGCCTGGATATTTTTACTCTAAATGTCTCTTTGTAGATTGAAAGCATTGATCCATTTCAGACTTAGAAAGTCCAAACAAGGGGAAAATAAGAATTATGATCTCATTATTTTTAAGATTCTGTTATTTGCTCAGAAAAATACAACCCAAATGTAAATTTATAGCCATAAAAATGAGATAATGAGATAAATTAAATAATCCTAATAAATGTGTTTATTTCTTTTAATAGGAAATTAAGGAGCTATTACCTTATGTTATTGAAAATAGAAACACAGAACATTCTTCTGGTAGACAGTTCTCATGAACTTAGAAAAGTAAAAGAAAACAAAACAACTCATTGTCCCCCCCCACCCCGGAAAAAAATAGCAGTAGTAGCAAAAAAAAAAAGGAGAGAGAGAGATCTTTATTATTTGCCTTAAGCTTAAGATATCCCTTGTACTCTTGGTCAGAAATTAGTTAATAGAATTAACCTGCTTTTGAGCAAGTATTTATAACAACCTCTGCTGTATTCAGTAACACAATGCACCCATGCATAATGAATTTGAATGGCTATAAATATGATATTATGCCTTAACTGGTAAATTCTATGAGAGAATGAGTAGTAAGAATTCTATGGATTTTCTCACACAACACATCTCTAGGAATATTGTCTTAAAAGCCTTCTAAGCATTTAGAATGTGCTTCTTTCCACTTCCTGGAACACAATGTGCAGCAAAGGAAGAAGGGTTAGGAAGAAGGGGTCACTATCTCTAAGGGAAATATGCAAGCCCCACAGATGCAGGAATCAAGCTGCTGTTTCCCACAAACTCCACAGCTCCTCTTGAGCACAGGAAAGGGAAGAAAAATCCTCTAAAAAATTAACCACATGTTAGTATTGAAACGTTGCCAGGAACACAGACAGCCCTAGAGGGTTTGTTTCAAATCAATATTGATGGAGCCGTGTGGTGGGTCAAGAGAATGGCACATCTTGCTCCCAGAGTTCACAGGACTGAGTATTTTTATTCAGCCAAAGAGGAAAACTCAGAAAACAAACAAACAGCAGTGGGAATGATACCAGCAACACTAATGGTCTGGCATTTTTAGATTCATGTATAGTGAGAATCGATCTTTCATTTAATGCAATCCCGGCGAGCCAGAGGGGCTGGGTTTGGACAGAAAGTGACATGGGGTATTACAAAGTCCTCCTGGTGAATGAGGCTGCTGTACCTCGGTATAAATTTTGAAGTATCGCGTCAGTATTGTTATTATACTATGTCGAAGCAAAAATATGCCACAATATTATGGCCACACTGACTGTAGTTTAATGCATATAAAGCAAAAGCAATCTTATCTCCCTAAAAAAACCTAAAAACTATTTCTCCTCCTTTTCTGGAGTGGACCTATTTGTATACAAACTGAATTTTTTCCATAAAGAAATTACAGCTGTTAAATATATAACATCTAACATAAAGCTGGCAAGAAGGAGGCGTTTGTGGACTGTCTACTGCTTCTACGCCTCCCTTCTTTTCAGAGCCTCCATAGCCTTTTCTGAGTTACATACTGCTTTAGAGATGTGAAGCGGTTTGATTAGTGGTATAAGCAACAACTGCCTTGGTGATAGCAAACCAGTATCCTTTGGTTATCTCAATTCTTACTTCTACATTGTGATAAATGCCTTCTTTTTGTTTCTCAGGTAAAACACTTCTGACAACACTCTCTATGTTCAAGTGAAACTTTACCTGGCCTCTTTGCCCATTTTTTCACTCTACCATCTCTGTTCTGAGGATCACAGAATTTAAAGCTGAAGGAGAATTTGAAACTATTTAGAGTAACTTCATAGATGACAAATGAAGCGAAAGAGAGCCTTAGTAGAGACAAGGAAGATAGAGAAATCAGTCACTCCTGCTCTCAGGTCTGTGTCCCAACACTTTTCTAGATCCTTCATACCTCACAGGGACTCCTGTTTTTATAGGGCTATTGCCGAATTCTCTATTTTTCCTTCTCTTAAAGAGTTGCCTCTATTTGTCTTACTCTGGGATTTCCTTGAATTCCCCCTGCAGTCATTAGAACTTACCTCAAGATTACTTACAAGAAGAGACCCTATTAAAAAAAGTGTCATGTCATGGGTTTTTCTTAACTTTGACCAATTTTTGCCTACAACTAGTCACTTTGAAGTATTAATTCCCCTAGTTTTTTCTGAAGCAGATGTGGCTCAGAACTTTAATCTGCATTTAGGACTTTTTGCTATTTGCTTTGACCTACAGCACTTGCACTGTTCTTTTTTGATTGCATAAAGGTGGTGAGTGTCACTGGGCTTCCCTCCCTGTCTACTGAGTTCAGCACCCCTTTCTAGGTAAAGTCCCAAGTTTCCAGCTATTTTCCCAACTTTAATCAGCTATCAGTGCGCTGGCCCCTCTCTTCCAGCTTTTTCCACAGCTCTCTGTGGACTCCTGGCTCTTGGGGCCCTGTCCTAACCCAGGGGTGTTCTGTATGCCTTTGAGGCTTCCCAGCCAGGGGTAGCAGGCCAGCTCCAGAGAATCACACCCTCTTCACTCATTTCTCCTCTCTCTGAAGGTGCATCTCACTTAATGACAGCAACAGAATGTCACACCAATTGTTTCTAATTTCACAGAATCTGACTTTCTTTTCTTTTCTTTTTTTTTTTTTTTTTAAGATTTTATGGATTTATTTGACAGAGAGAAATCACAAGTAGATGGAGAGGCAGGCAGAGAGAGAGAGGGAAGCAGGCTCCCTGCTGAGCAGAGAGCCCGATGCGGGACTTGATCCCAGGACCCTGAGATCATGACCTGAGCTGAAGGGAGCGGCTTAACCTACTGAGCCACCCAGGTGCCCCAGAATCTGACTTTCTTAACATACATGAAAAACGAATCCTTCTTAATCTGTTTCTGTCTTGTCAGCTTGCAATCTATGCTACTCTTCAGCTCAGAATCTACCTCTTTTCCTGCTCTGTGTGAAAATAACTTATCCATTCTCTAGGACACAATTTATTAGTCATCTTCTCTATGACCCCTTTCTTAGTCCCTTCTCCATCAGAATTAATCAACCCTTTAGCACTGTCCTCATAGGCTTTTCGTTCTGACAGTCATTTTTGTCTATTTTCTTAAAAAAATGGTGAGTTCTTTGGGGTCAGGAATAAATCTTGTTCCTTTCAATTGTATGCTTTTCTCTAGAGCCTTTCACAATTTCTACCGTTGTCAGAAACAAACTCTTAATCCTTTATTAGACTGAAGCTCTGGGATGCAGGAATAATGTCTTCTTATGCTTTTGCACTCCTCGCAACTCCTAATAAAATGTTAAGTGCGTGGTGGTCACTTGATATACTGACTGCTTGACCATCTGGCCAGAAATCTGGTAGCAGAGTTTCCAGTTTGATCTCAGAGAGACAAAACCCTCTGTATAAACGGCTTCTCTGAGGACAAGGGAAGAGCTATGATTAAAATGTAGAGCTCAGGAAGGAAAGGCCTTTGTTTTTCTTATTAGTCTTTTAATCTCAGTGATTTCTAGGTCTTTGTGTGAGAGTGGCAAGAGGGACCAGAGGGATGGCAGATGCAAACACATTTGCTGGGTCCATGCAAGTCATGGGATAAGAAAATATGTCACTGGCAAGAGAGTCTGTGTACTTTAATCATAACTTTGTTTCAAGCACACACATGGGCCTTGCTTAATGTTCCCCAAATTGGTACTTGAGGATTTTAGCAGGGATTTTTTCACTCAAGATGTTAAGAGCTGTAACTTGAGAGAAATAGTTAGATAATGAAATAAATTTGTGAAATTCTGTTTTCTATGAGTTTTTGCTTTCTGTAATTATTTTCTGAATCATCATAATGTCCATAGGCATACTGAAAGCTTTCGAGAATTCCTGAAGTAAATAAAATCGTTTAGCTTTATTTAACTAAGCATTTCTCAAACATGTCTGAGCATCACACTTCTTTCTCCATTTGTTTGTTTTTCACAGACGAGTATTTTGAGGAATGCTGACCCAACTGCTCCATGGTGACTTGAGTTTGGAAGAAAAGATGCTCCCCAGGGGATTATGGGACACCCTCCATCTGTTGAGTCTCTGAGAGGTAAGAACTAAGCTGTCCAAGATGAATTTCCTACAGGGTAGACTTCTAAGTGGAAATAACCTCCAAAGAGTTCTCTAGAGACTAGCCATAGCTAATGCTAAAGTAAACCAATTTTAAGGATTTTATTTATTTTATTTGAGAGAAAGAAAGAGAGCGCACAGAGGGAGAGACTTTGAAGGAGAATGCACAATGACCATGGAACCCAACACAGGCTGGACCTCAAGACCCTAAGATCATGACCTGAGCCAAAATCAAGAGTCAAGAGTTGAACACTTTTAACAGACTGAGCCACCCAGGTGCCCTGAAGTTAATCAATTTTTAAAAAGCAGTGTTTTTCAAACTTGAAGGGACATACAAATATACTAGAGATCTTGTTAAAACAAAGATTCTAATTTAGTAGGTCTGTATTGGGACCTAAGATTCCAAATTTATAACAAATTTTAAGGTGGTACTAATGATGCTGATCTTTAAAAAGCCCCTTGAGTTGCAAGAGAGTAGAATGTGGAGATGGTGGAAAAGATCTGGAATTCACCGGGACTATCATGGACCCTAGCCCCATTATAATTCCAGGGAAAGGGCTGGTACTCCCCAAGGAAGGAATGCTGGGATGGTAAAACAAGGCTGGAGGCCAAAGGTTCTGCAATGTCATATGGCTGTTTGGCTCCAATTCCATTTTTTTTTTTTTTTTTTTCAGAATTTAATGTCTGTTTCAGCTGGATCCCAATGTATTGTAATTCAATGTAATGGACAATGGTGGAAATGCATGCTTGCTGCCACTTCTGAGTTTACCCCAATATATTCCATTCCAGAAAGCCAGTGAGTGTTCTGCTGGTTATTTGCTTCTATTTATTTGACAGCATTTTAGGATGATTTTTCTGAATAGAATCATAGAGGAATTGAGAACATTAAGAAATTAGGAAATAGGTTAGAAGGGAAATACTCATACTGTTCTTCAAAAGTTCTTTCATACACTGATCCTAAGCCATCATTCCAACTTGATTTTCCCTTTTCCTCAACCCAGAGCTTGTAGGCCTATGTAGCCTAGTCTCTTCCTTAGCGTACTCTATGCCATGCTAAGGTCCTCCTTCAAGCAAGGGCACATCCATATGTTCCCTTTCTTTATAATTCTTACTCCAATTCCAGCCTAGTTGAAGTTCTGCTTTCTTCATAAGGCCTGTTCTAATCATCTCAAAAGCACATACTACAGAATATAATTTGCACTAGTACTATCTGTTTCTTATTTTATTTCTGTCATTCTTGCCTCACAGTTACACTTTAGTTTCTTTGAGAACAGGAGACATCTTATTACTATTTTGTAAATTTTTATTTTATTTTCTTGTTTTCTGCTTTACTAGGCTCTCACATTTTCTAGCTTTGTGCTCATGGTTAGCAATAAAAACTTGTCTAAAGACTTGGTTATCTCATCTGCGAAATACAAACATTGGACTAATTTGTGGTTTTCAAATATCCTGAAGACGAAGAACCATTTCTTCAAAGACTGTATTATACAATAGCCCAATATACAGCAGAGATCAAAAGTAGGGCTCTAGAGCAACATAATGGGGTAAGGGAAGGTAGAGACTTTCCCCTTCTCGGTTGTTCTATTCTTGCTAGAGTCTCTGCCTAATCATAAAGTTACACAGGAATCCAGAAAAACCACTGGATTCAATGAAGGTTGAGGACTTTTATTATTCTGAAGGCTTTGATTTTAATCATTAGAGAAACTTTTCTGGCTTATGATAAAATGGTCAAACACGTCATAACAAATAAAATGATATGATAAGATAAAATGCACATCCCAGAGTGGTATTTAAGGCGTGGCTCATGGAACGGCTGTGGCAAAAACAGGGTGATGCTTTTTAGAACTGCCAGATCACAGGTCTCCTTCAAGGCTTACTAAATCACAGTGGGCAAGATTGGACATTCCAGATTACCAAGTGCCCTAGATGATTCTTACAAACACTGAGGTTTGAAACCCAGTGATGTAGAGGAGTGATTTTAAACAGCGGTTCACATAAGGTTCAACTACTGCTTTATACAATGTAAATACCTGGCCGTTATTCCTGTAAGTTCTGATTTAATAGATCTTGGATAAGGTCCAGGCATTTGTACTTAAAAAAAAAAAAAAATTCCCAGTGGTGATTCTCTGTGTACCTCTGGTTGAGACCACTGATATAGAGTGTGAAGAGAATTAAAATACCAAAAGTGTAGAGATACACAGTTGCTGCCATTATACAGCAAAGCTTTGAGCTTCCTAGCAGTGAAAGCATAAAAGAGACAGTTTGTGTCTCTCTCTTTTTTTTTTTTATCATGCCCACCATATGCAGGGCATACAGTAATACTCAGTAAGTCTATTTTTATTTATTGGAAGCAATCTTGCATTTCTTATGGTACTTCTTATAATGATAGGACATCTAGATTTTAAAAAAATTCTTCAGCTTGCCCAGAAAGTTCACATAAAAATATTATCAACTAAGAATAAGTCCAAAAAGGTCATAATATTTATTTGGAAAATATGCTGATATTTAATCATGCTTAAATACTTTATTAGTTACTAAGTAACAAAAAGTTCAAAGGTTAAGTCTCCAGTTGTTTTTGATAGCTTTCATTTTTTTTTAAATGCTACCTGATGCTTATATGAATACCTAAGTGATTCTTTTTTTTTTTTTTAAAGATTTTATTTATTTATTTGACACAGAGAGATCATGAGAGTGAGAGGTTGTGTGCACAAGCAGAGGGAGCAGCAGGAAGAGGGAGAGGGAGAAAAAGGCTACCTGCTGAGCCAGGAGCCCGATGTAGGGCTCCATCCCAGGACCCTGGGATCATGATCTGATCCGAACGCAGACACTTAACTGGCTGAGCCAGCCAGGTGCCCCCACCTAAGTGATTCTTAACCTTGACTAAATAGAATCACCCCCTGGATTTCAAAAGTTCTTTTAAAAATCCTGATGTTCAGGCTACAGTCTTGAATAATTACATCAAAAGTTCTGGAAGTGGGATTTAGGCATCAGAATTTTATGAAGTTCCCTAAGTAATTCCAATGTTAAACTAAGGTTCTTGCTTCCATCAATAGTTCTCAAATCAGAGAATGCATGATAGTTATGTGGGAAGTTTTTGGAAATGCAAATTCCCCACTCCCCTACAACTGAGATTCAGATCCAATAGTTTATCTGAAACAGTGGTCTTTGAGAAATAAAGACCAATACAAAAAATCAAATAGATTCTAAAAACAAAAATCTAAAAGTAAATGCTGGCATAAGAAACAAAAATGTGATCTATATTTCCAATTCTGCTGAATTACTCTTAATCAGTAGATATGAATACTGGACATTTAATTTGTGATAGGTGCTAATTATGCATTAGAATCCAAGAAGCTCCTCACTTACTCATTGGAGTATAGCAGGAAATACACTTGACGACCCCAGACCACTGAGATACCTTAAGTCAGTATTTTGAAAAATATCTTCTAGTGGTTCCTGGGTAGCTCAGTTGGTTAAGCGTCAGACTATTGATTTTGTTTCAAGTCATGATCTCTCAGAGTTGTGAGACTGAGCCCCAAGTCAGAACCCCCAGCATGGAGTCTGCTTAAGATTCTCTCTCACCCTTTGCCCCTCCCCACACCTCCATATATATGCACTTGGCTCTCTTTTAGGAAGAAAGAAAGAAAGAAAGAAAGAAAGAAAGAAAGAGAGGGAAGGAGGGATGGAAGGAAGGAAGGGAGGAAAAGAAAAAAGAAAAGAAAAGAGAGAGAGAGAAAGAATGAAAGAAAGGAAGGAAGGGAGAAATGCCTTTTAGGATTTGAGATTGTACTTACTAAAAATCTCTACCATAGTTTTTTTTTTTTTTTTTTAAGATTTTATTTATTTATTTGTCAGGGATAGAGGGAGAGAGAGCGAGCGAGCATAGGCAGACAGAGAGGCAGGCAGAGGCAGAGGTAGAGGGAGAAGCAGGCTCCCTGCCAAGCAAGGAGCCCGATGTGGGACTCGATCCCAGGACACTGGGATCATGACCTGAGCCGAAGGCAGCTGCTTAACCAACTGAGCCACCCAGGCGTCCCTCTACCATAGTTTTGAAGGTGAAAAGTAGAGGTTCAACTTGGAAATGCCCTTTTTCCACTGAATGAAAAATAGGTAAAATTAACTGAAACACTTCAGTTTAAGGAACTTAGTAACTGATCCTATACAATGGAAAGGCCGAGAAGAATCAATATCATATTTCTCAGAAATTCTCAATCTTAAAACTTAATGTTATAAAATATAGAAATTTATAAACTACTAGATTTTTTTGGTAAAATCTATTATATTGCCACAAATTCCCAACAATGGGTTATATGATGGATAGATAATTATTGAGATAGAAGAAAATTCACAATATAATTTGAAGCTTAAAAGCATTATAACATGGCATAAGCAATCAACTGCTGTTAAATCTAGTTGCATGAAGAACATTGATAAATGAAAAAGAGAGAGAATGAATACAAAACAAATAAGGATAAGCTATAAAATCTATAATTAATTCTTCCATGTCAGTCGAAACTCAAGTGAGGGCTGATTAGGTTATGGCATTAGTTTGAGTTATTTTATTTGTCCTCCATAGAAATATTACTCGAACCAGGTTAAGAGGGAAGAAAAAGTACTGAGGATATAACCGAGAAGTCCAATAGGTAGATTCTGGCACAGATGCATTTAGGAATCAAGCAAAGTTATCCACAGCTCTTTCTCTCTTGTCTGTGTGACAAATTCAAGTCCAGGTAAGCTTTCTCGATATGATGACAAACATGGCCACCTGGGGCTCAAGACTCAACCCTGAGCTCAAGATAATCTCAAAGCAATCTTTATTAGTAAAAATTCTTTCAGGAAGCTTTGCACAGTGGCAGTATTGTAGCCAATAAGGTGTGATTATTGTTAATTGAAAATTTCTCTCAGGAAAACAAAAACAAAAAACAAAACCCCAAACTGTCTAACCTTGGCCACGGTGATAAGATTTGTCTGGTCAGAAAGGGTGACATGCTTACCCATTTGTAAGGCACAAGAGAGGTAATTGTGGGAATGAGGGGGAGCAGAGTGGAGGGAAGGGAGACATGTGCTTGACAGTCTACTTGACAGTCTACTAAAGTCAAGTAGAGCATATACAGGAATTAAAAAAATTCTAAGCACATAAAAGGTAACAGATTTCCACTATAGTTAATATAGAAAATAAATCCAAAGGAAGCAATATTTTTCAACCGGATCTTAGAAACTGATACGCAACATTTTATTATAGCTCTTTTATTTGTATGCATGTAAGTTAGTGGGGGTTTTCTGTCTTCTTATCAAATGCCCTTGTTGTAGTTTTTGTTGTTTTCCTTAAGATTTTACTTGTTTACTTATTTGAGAGAGAGCAAAACTGAGAGAGATTACAGAGGGATAGGGAGAATCCAACTTGCAGCTGAGTGGAGAGCCTGACTCCCACTTTTGGCTGAGGTAATGATCTTAAGGTTTGGGGATTGAGCCTTGGTTACAGGTTCCTTGCTCAATGGGGAGTCTGCTTGAGATCTTCTCAAGATCTCACCCTCTCCACTCTCACTCTCTCTCTGGAATAAATAAATAAATCTTTACAAAAAAAACAAAACACAAGTGATTCTCACATAAACCAATCACAAATGTCTGTCCTGTGTGTGAAGAGTTAACAATGAAGTCTGTTTTTCTGATTAAATGTCAAATGTTTAAGTGGTAAATCCTATTAAAAGTTGCATGACTCAAGCTTTTTCCTTAGAAATGGCAAGTAAATGACTCATTTTATCTCTAAGACTCACATACTTAAATGCGATTATGTAGTTACATTCAGATTCAGGCTCTTATCTTCCATTATGTATGATGTCAGAGTACTTTGGTCCTATAAATTTTACAGGACTCTGCTCTGCTATCTCAAAAAACAAACAAAAACCCCACAAAAACCTCTTTTTGGGGAACAATTATAAAAAATGATAGTTTTCCCCAATTAGTCTGTGTTCACTGGAAGGAGAAAGTAAAGTGGATGTTCCTACAGAATCAAGAATTTGACTGGGCGCCTGGGTGGCTCAGTGGGTTAAGCCTCTGCCTTCAGCTCAGGTCATGATCCCAGGGTTCTGGGATTGAGCCCCGCATGGGGCTCTCTGCTCAGCAGGAAGACTGCTTCCTCATCTCTCTTTGCCTGCCTCTCTGCCTACTTGTGATCTCTCTCTCTGTCAAATAAATAAATAAAATCTTAAAAAAAAAAAAAGAATCAAGAATTTGATAACAAACTCTAATTTAATCATGGACTTGATAACAAAATGAGGATGATATTCCAGATAGTGCTCCTGTAACTAGCTAGCAACAGATTCAGCATATAATGACTTCTAAACCACTGTTCTCTTTACAAAAGAGATCTCCATAACCCAACATGTCACTGCTCTAGATTTTAAGCATAATTAGAAGAAGCCAGTAGTTTCAGTTCCCATTTTCAATCCAAAAAATTTATAAGCATTATCTTTGGAGCTGTAAAATTATGCAGGCACAGGAATAAACAATGGGAATGTACTGAGTGTGTGTGTGTGTGTGTGTGTGTGTGTGTGTGTTTGTGCACGCGCGTGCGTGCTCGGGTGCATGTACATGTACACGTGCATGGCAGCACAAGGAAGAAAGGGAGTGATGGAAAGATGATGTGGCTGAGGACTTTGGGTGGGTGTTGGCAAGATGAAATTGAATCCCATAATTATTGTGCTATTCTATCAACTGAGTCAATATTGAATATTTGTGGTATATAAGAAACCAGACTAGACTTGTAGGGAGAGGCAGATAAAAAGTATAATTCATTTTAAGATTGGGGAATCCAAGATATACTTGTATTTAATAAAAATGTACAGCAAGATTTGACAACTTATCAATTTATCAATCTTATCAATAATGAGTTGGAATAGACTGAGTTTCTCTCTGCCTCTGTCAACAAATCTAACTACTCCTTGAATTTGTAGGCTGCTTTATTGGACACGGCAAACAAGCGGGCATGAAATACAGACCAGAGAGTAAATATTCTAATTCCATCTCACTTAAACATAATCTTAGGTAGCTGAGTGGTTTCATACACATTGTTCTTGGCTGAACTGTGTTCCCCAGAGGATATCCTGAAGTCTTTATCCCTGGTACTACTATGCCTGACCTTATTTGGAAATAGGGTCTTTGCTGATATAATCAAGTTAAGATGAGGTCAGACTGGATTATGGTAAACCTTAATCCAATGACTGGTATCTTTATAATAAGTCAGAAATTTGTTTTAAGACACTCAGTTTGTGATACTTTCTTACACAGCCCTAGGAAACAAAAAGACACATTCTCTGATAAACCTACTGAGGGAGTACAAATGGAAAGTTAACCAAGAAAGAGCTTAGAGAGAAGGAATTTTAGAGCTCTGGTACAACTTTTTCAATTATAAATGAGGAAATTTAGGGCTACAGAAATAACAGTTACTTTTCCCAAACTGATTATGGGAAGCAGGGACCAGAATCCAGGTATCTTGCTTCCCACTTTTTTTTTTCCTTTCATATTGTCCAAATGTATATAGGAAACATGTGTTCTGCAGAGATAAATTGGAAAAAGAGACTAATACTCCTGATTTGGGCTTATTGTATTAGGTCAGTTGGTTTGTGCTTTTCTTGAAAATAACATTATATCAAATGTTACTGTCCTGTATTCAATTACCTAACAAGACTAATCCTTGAAATGAGAAACTGGGTCAGCACACCCAAAGCACTCACCCTTTTTCAGTCTTATTTTCACTTTTCCAGACTCTCTCATAAAAACAGATTCTTAGATTTTTTTAAATCATTGTCTGGACAAATGGGGCTTTATAAAATTTAAAAGTCCCTTTAGGAGTAACTAAAAAACTTTAAAAAAATTTTTTTAAGCAGCTTTTTAGCACACAGCAACTGGACAATGCAGAAAACAGACAAGCTGAAGAGGAAATTGTGTTTTCCCAAAGCTCTGTTCCATCGCTCTGTCTTTAAGATCCAGTGCCATGCAAAAGATGCTTGATGTTATAATGGCTTATTTGTTTGACACATTGCCAAAATGCATAAAACATTTTAAAAAAATCACATACTACTAGAAATATGAGAATGTATTTGGTCACTGGATGCTCACAGATTTAAGGTTTGAAAAAGGAAATTTCCCTGTGATTTGTACCTTTTAGGGGGAAAATTAGCATTAAATGACCCAGCTCTATGTTAAGGAGACTGAGGGTTTCTTACATAAAATAATCAATAAAAATCTGCATTTCTAAAAATATGTTAAAATACAAACTCTGAGAGAGTATATTTTAACTTATAGACACATAGGATTTGAGTGAATCATCTTGAGGCATGTACCCTAAAACACTGAAATCGTTTTCATCACATCACAAAGATTTCCCAAAAGCTCAGATGACCTGCTGAGCTATTTCGTCCTCAAAATTTCTGTAGTTCCCACCTCTTTTTGCCCTCTACTCCTATTGTTCCGTAAGTTGACAGGTGGAGAACTTAAGACTCTAGCAAACAGACCCAGTGTTTCCTTGAATGAAAGCATAATCAAGGTGAAACAAAAACAGGAAAGGGGAAGAAGGGGTGATTAGTGTATTTTAAAGGCCTGATCTTCATTAGTGATGCTGCTGGCTCTTTTAGGTCACACTGATTTCTTCTGTTTCCACGACATGTCTGTGAACATTTGAGTCAACAGAGCATCTTTCAAGTCAAAATATAATTTCTATTTTCTTACAGTCAAAACACAGAATTCTATCTCACACATGATCTAAGCCAAGTCAATTGTTTTCACAGTAAGTAAGAAGTTCTATGTTTATTTCTTTCAACAAATCACATCAGCACACATGACCTCACATAATGGCTATGCCTGAGGCTTAGAAGGTCCACATGCTTACGTATAGCAAATAATATTGTGGTATTGCTCTGGTAACTAGCTCCTAGGGACCCCTGTGTAGGCAGATCTGCAGGGGCCTCTGTGGCTATCATTAAGGGGGTTGTCTGGTCGCAGATGACTGTGTTTAAAACTTCCAACCTATGAAATTCCCTGCCAGAAAACACCATCAGGTCATAAATGTAGTACAAATTGATTCAAGTAACAGAATCAAGATGTTGCTTGGGATCTCCAAAGGGCATTTGATACTGACACATCTAAGAAGAGTTATGCCTGCTTCAGACAATGAGGTCCCCGATCTGATTTTAAAATTGTCCAGGGCACTGAGTAGTTTTGAGATTCTTATAAAGTCCCTAGGAAGAATGAACTTCTGGACAATTTATGTTACACATCAATTTGTTTTCTTTTACAGCACTGTATAATTAGCTATACTATAAAATTTACATTTTGTTGGTCTTCGATATTTTTCTCTAGAGCAATGGTTCTCAATCCTGATTGCACATTAGAGAGATCTGGAGAGCTTTAAACAAATAAGCAAACGAACAAATCAATGTCTCAAACCCCAGCCCAATCAAATTAAATCAGAATGTCTTTGGGTATTCCAGCACTTGCATTTTTAAAAACTACCAAGGAGATCGTCATGCTAGCAAAGTTGAAACTACGGTCCTCATGTATGGCCTTTACTGCTGACAGGTGATTGATTAATCAATAGCATCTCTGCAGTCTGATAGTAGAATATATATTATGGAGTTTTTTGTTTGTTTGTTTGTTTTAAAATTTAAAGTCACCCTACTTCATTCTTAGTTATTTCTCTGGAATGAGTTTTCAACAAAACAGGCAGAATGATTGTTTTATTATTTTTTAAATATTTTATTTATTTATTTGACAGAGAGAGATCACAAGTAGGCAGAGAGGCAGGCAGAGAGAGAGGAGGAAGCAGGTTCCCTGCCAAGCAGAGAGCCTGATGCAGGGCTCAATCCCAGGACCCTGGGACCATGACCTAAGCTGGAGGCAGAGGCTTTAACCCACTGAGCCACCCAGGCGCCCCCAGAATGATTGTTTTAAAACAAGTGAGTTCATGTTATTTCTCTAACTCCGAACAGTTCCAAGGCTTCCCACCAGTCACAGTCTGGCTCTACTTCAGCAAGAAGTAGTGATCTGGCCTAGTCCTAGGACCACATCTCCTACCACTCATGCATTTCCTATGTCACCCTCTGCCCACTGCATCTCCAGCTGTTTCAAAATGCTAGGCAGGGTACCTCCTGTCAAGTAGACTATTGCCAGAAGTTCACAGGTTGGCTTTCTCACTTTTTTTTCAGGTATGTCTATGCTCAAATATCATCCCTGTGCAGAAGCATTTCCTGTCCAAAACAGCCACCTCCTCTCCATGATTATTTTTCATCCACTGACCCTGATTCATTACACTTATCAATACACACATCAATAACCTTTGCAAACCAAGAGGAAGCAAACTTTTTCTATAATTGGCCAGAAAGTAAATCTGCAAGGTTTTGCATGTCTTATAGTCTCTGTTACAACTACTCAATTCTGTTCCAGTGCAAAAGTGGCTATAGACAGTATGTAAACAAATTAACATGATCGTGTTCCAATAAAACTTTATTTAAAGAAAAGGCAGAGGATCAGAGTTGGCAGGCTGGCAGTACTTTACTGACTTTGCTGAAGAAGTTCTGCCACATATTTGGGTTGCAGTACTGCATTTTCTGTTATTTATACAACCCTCTCTATCTGAAAAAATTCCAGATTAATAATGCACCCAAGGGTAAATTAGCAAACTTTAAGTTTCATTAGTATTTGCACCAATCTTAGCATTCTTTCAAATTCTAAAAGGAACATATCCCTTGTATGTTCTTTTTGAGTCAAAATTCCTTTGAAAGATAAAAGCCTAATTAAAACTCAAATTTTTGGGTCTAGCACTTTGGGGGACTTGTAGTAGATCTGACATCAAAAAGCGACAACTGGTTGATTGCAGTTTCACAGAAAGAAGCATTACAACATCTCCCAAGTACCATTAACCAGTTGAGACACTCTTGGTGTTTTGTCTTTCTTAAATCTGTTTAGTACAGGAAAGAGAGTCTTTTCTTTCACAATTCTTTATGATGAAGAAGCTTATGATAGCTCTGAACACAAGCACCTGGTAGAAACAATTTTTCTTTTTTTTTCGGGACTAAACTGTTTTTTGAACTTACTCTAAGAATAACCTTCCCAGCAGGAGAATAACATGACCATAAAAACAGTTCAATGTTCCTAGAAGTGTATCTTAGTGAACACTGATCTGTAGGATGATCATAGGTATCAAAATGGAAAAAGCCTCTGTTCAAATAAATTTGGGAGACACTAGCTTCTCTACTGCAGGATTTTCAGAACATCCTAGATAAAAGTGTATCTATAGGTACATTACCAGTATCTATAAATTTTCAAGAAAGTTTATAAATACTCTAGCTTGAGCTACAGTGTGCCCAAGTTTCTTATTCTGTTTTGATCACAGAAATCTATTTTTACCTATAGGTGATCTTGCAGAAACAGGACTCCATGGAATCTAACTGAGAAAAACAATTAAATTCTATGCTCACTAAACGTTATATAGTAATCTCTGGAGGCTTCCCTTGGTATTACTGAATTTCACAAGTACTACTGATTATTATTGTTATTGTTATTGTTATTGTTATTATTGTTATTATTATTGTTATTGTTATTATTATTATTATTATTTGAAGACATATTAGCAACTATAAGGAGATATGTAGTTTGCCTATAAAAATCTTAACATTCTTATCTCAGCTTTTGTTGATTAACTACGTATCTCAATGTAAGGTCTACAAAGAGTGATGTTACTTTTACATACTTAAAATTTCAACAGAATGTTAAAGGAGTCCTGCTTATTTTTTTCTGAAATGAATCATTTAGTTCTTTTCTCAAATAATATAGAAATACTTTAAGCCATAATGGCAAGTCCCAATAAAAGCTCAGTAAGAAAGGACTTTAGATGAAAAAGCACACCTAGGGAATGCTGTAACTAGTAAGAAGAAAGGAAGTCAATTTAAAACGACAGAAGTGACTACTTCTCTTCAACAATACTTTCCTTGTCACTTTACTACTTAGCATTTTGTGTTGAACTACTTTTACTCTACTCACTATCCACATATATGCCTGGAAATATTTTGCAAGAACAGTGCTTTATTCATACCTCCTCAGAAAGCAAATTCTAATTCTGATATGTGAGATTAACAAAGAGTTCAAGCTTAATATATGCCCTGGGACAATTCTATCAAACTACCATTATGAAAACTTTTATTAATCTTCAATATACTCAAAGTCCCCAAATGGACAAATGTAGGATTTGGAAACCAGAAGAAACATGGTATTCTCTACACACTTCCTTCATCCCCATTTCGTTCTAATGCCCAGTTTGAGTGGAAACTAAAGGAGAATATGAGGGTAATTCCAGGAGCATAGAAACTAGCTTTGCTTTCCCCTTAACATTAATTATCTATACTTCTTCTAGTAGTTATAAAAATAGAGCAAAAATCTGAGCTAAAAACAAAACTCCCCAAAAACTATAACAAAAAACTCAAGAGAAACAATATATGAACATGTTACAATTCTAATGTCTTGAATTTGTTCCTACACACATTGGTCTGCCATGATTTGTTAAATTATGTTGAACTGATATGAAAGAACCTCCAATGGCCATTGAAAGCTTCAAGTTTCTAGACTAATTCGTGCTTTATCAAAGTGTTCAAGCAAATGTTATTTTCAAAGAATATCAGTACTATTGGGGAGAGTATGTGCTATGGTGAGTGCTGTGAAGTGTGTAAACCAGGCGATTCACAGACCTCTACCCCTCGGGCTAATAATACATTATATGTTAATGAAAAATTTAAAAAAAAGAATATCAGTATTATCTAAGAACTAATATGAAGGATTCTATTGGCTACTTAATTAGAGAAACACAGGCAAAAAGATCTTCTTGGGGAAAATTTAATACTTCTCTCAGCCTGTGTATGACAGTGAGCATTGTGAATATCCAAAAGGCAGCTGTTGCATTGCATTTCTATAACATGTCTTTGCTGAAGAGTGGCTCTGTTTCTTAAACTAATGTCAAATGTTTGGCATTTCTCTCCTTCCCCTTTACCCAGGATTTACTGTTCTTATTTAGATGCAAGCTTAGCCAGCAATATCCTGCAGTTATCCAGAATCTGCAAAGCATTGTATTAGTCAAGTCTGTGATATAAATACAGCAATATATTTTTAAGCTTTAGTGTAGATTCATAATGCACAAATTCTTCTTAACAAGCAAAGAAAAAATATTTCAAAATCATAAACTCAGAGGATAGGTTTAGAATTTCCAGTCTTATATAGACAGAATCAAATGAATGAACAAAGAAAAGTTTGCAATGATTGATGTAGATTTAGGTGCATTCTACACTTCCAAAGGGATGAAGAAAATCACTGTTTAAAAACTTTAATGTGTTATTTTTAAGACAAGCATAATAACTACTCTAATTAATACAAGCAACCATATTTTTCTTTTCACAAATTTGTCTTAATCCAGTTATTTTTATTATAAAATATTATTCCACTGTACTCTGTGCTTTTAAAATTGTAAGAATACAACCAAGTATTATTCAGTGTTAGAAGAGATTCAGAGTGATTATCTGCAGTATTTAGTGACAGTTGTAGTTTATGAAAATTTTCAATGTAATTTGAAAAACTGTCATCTTACCTCAATAATAAATTTTTGCTTTATCCCTTCAATTACATTCTTATTTCCATTTTCTTCATTTCTTTAACTGGAGGCTCTATAAAAGTTAGTTCCATTTTTTTTATTGACATGGCATTAATAAACCAGTAGTCATAATACTCATACACAATTCTAGACTTTTCCCTTATTTTTCCTCAAATGTGTACTCCATTGTATCTGACTAATACAGTGCAGGACTACATTTTTAATCATTGCCGAGACACTTGTTCTTTTAGGTCTTAATGTTCACCTTTTGATTGTAAGTCTGTTTTTTTTTTTCTACTTGCTTTTAAAAGTATCCTTCTGAATTTTAAGTTTTATTGTAACTTCTCTAAAAGTGAGTATCATTTTATTTATTATTTGTATTTGTAGCATTCTTGAAATTGTCTCTCAGCCTGTTCTGGAAATTATTTTAGATTTTAAAAATTTATTCATTTGAGAGAGAGAGAAAGAGAGAGCATGAGCAGGGTGAGGTACAGAGGGAGAAGCAGACTCCTCACTGAACAGGGAGCCCGAGGTGGGGCTCAGGCCTGGATCACGACCTTAGCCCAAGGCAGACACTTAACTGACTGAGCTACCCAGGCGCCCCTGTTTTGGAAATTCCTTCCTTCCTTCCTTCCTTCCTTCCTTCCTTCCTTCCTTCCTTCTTTCCTCCCCCCTCTCTCTCTTTCTTTCTTTTAGGAATTAACAGAGGAGTCCATAGGTCTTGAGGACCTCTGTCTATTTGTCAATTTTCTTCTCTGCATTCTTTTTGGCCCATTTCCATGGTCTCATTAGGTGCTTTTCCTTCTGGTAATGGATCTTGGCCTTCTCCTTCATTTTCTCTTCCCGGGTGGCTGTTACTACCTGGTATTTCCAGCAAACCTCATGAGACAGGCACCCCAGGTAAGTAAACTTCCCTGAAAGCTTCAGGTGCATCACTTTGAGGGCAGCAGGAACCACCATCCATTTTTTCTTGTCATGGGCTGGCAGGATCCCATCAGACATCTTGAGGTGGTCCAGGGCAGCCTGGCCTCACTCAGTCTTGTGAGGCAGCATGCCTCTCACTATCCACCAAAAGACTTGGCTGGGTACTTGGAAGTGTAGGGGCCACAGGATGAGTTGGTGTTCCTGCATTTACAGAGAAAGGCCCGGTACTTCTACTTGTTTCTGCAGAAATTCCCTGAAATGTGGATGCCCTCACAGCACACGACTACAACCTTTCAGCCCAGAAACACCTGTCTGGCCACCATGGCTGCCAGGCAGCCCAGGAGATGGCCTCAGCCACAGAGCACCAGGACCTGCCTTCCGCCATCCTCCACAGCCTCCTGGGAAAGGTGTTTTGGAAAATTCTTGACCATATTCTCTTCAATTATTGCTTCTGTCCTTTTTTCTATCAACTAGCCTCTGGAAATCCAATTACTTGTTGTTAATATTTTTTTAAAAAAGATTTTATTTATTTGACACAGAGAGAGAGAGAGAGAGAGAGAGAGAGCGCGCGCACGCGCACAAGCAGGCAGAGTGGCAGGCAGAGGGAGAAGCAGGCTCCCCACTGGAGCAGAGCACCTGATACCCAGCTGGATCCCAGGACTCTGGAATCATGACCTGAGCTGAGGGTAGACACTTAACAACTGAGCCATCCTGGTGCCCCAGTAACTGATAACTTAAATATCTAGATCACTTGTGCCTCTGTTTCTGTTATTTGATTTTCTTTGCTCTTGTTTCTCAGTATGCTTGGATATATATTTTTTTAATGTACTGAAGATTTTATTGTTTTTATGGTGTTTTTGGCAAAATTAATTGTAGAAAAGATAGACATGCACTGTATTATGTCTTTGTAGGCATGTAGTATAAATAGCTCTTGTATAGTTTACTCAGCATGTGCAAACATAAGATTTTAGAAAAAGGTGTTAGAAGCCTATCAGATTAAATACGCTTTCTATTGTTTACCCAGATATTAAAAACTCTAGCCTTTATATATAGATGCCATTCTGTAGCACCCAGAAGTTAATTTGTTTTTCATAGTAATTTTAGATAGGAGATAACTCCAGTGTGAGTTTTCCAGAGGTACCTAGATATTTTTGATCATCTGTTAGAAATTCTGAATGAAATATTGTAGAGACTCAGGATAATATTTTCTTCCTTCAGAGAAAGTTCAGTCTATTTGCTGGTAAGCATCTATACTGGGGGCCAATCATATTAATTCGATTGGGTTTTGAATTACCTTTTGGTAATTACCTTTTGGCTGGGTTGAAATCTTGGTAAGATTTACTGTTTCTGGTTCACTTCCCTTCCAAGAGTGTTACCCTCCAGGAATCCCAAGTGAGAGCTGAGGAGTTGACTAATCAACTTCTCCTAAGTTAGACTTGAACTTCAGTTTTTATCTCAGCACCATATGGCTGCTGAAAGCTCTTCTTGGCTTCTTGTTCTTTGGTCCTGCACAGGCTTAGAATTCAGTAATGCCCTAAATGCAAAACCTTGAGTATCAGGCCCACTTTCCTGGGCTCCCTCTTCCATGGCATATATTCCTCATCCTGGCTGTTGTGACACTTCTCTTTGACAATATTTGTCTCTCTTTAATATGGAGACTGGGACGCCTGGGCGGCTCAGGGGGTTAAAGCCTCCGCCTTCAGCTCAGGTCATGATCCCAGGGTCCTGGGGTTGAGTCCCACATCAGGTTCTCTGCTCAGTTGGGAGCCTGCTTCCTCCTCTCTCTGCCTGCCTTTCTGCCTACTTGTGATCTCTGTCAAATAAATAAATAAATAAATAAATAAATAAAATCTTAACATGGAGACTTGCTGAAAACTCTGTTGCCTTCTTGCCTTTTAGCAGTGCCTTATTGCCTTATTCTCTGTTTCTTTTCTCTCTTCAAATGCTGGAGAGGATGAGAAAATAGTCTGAGAAGAATGTCACTTCACAGTCGTTGGGGCCACCACTCTGCAATTCCCTTGTTTCTGGTATCTTGAACACTAATCCCTACCTGCTTCAATAGCTTCTGACGCCTTCATTTATAGTTTCTTTTGTATTTATTTTTTGGATTACTATTATTTTTAGTGGGAACACTGGTTTGCTATGAGCTATTCTATCGTAGGCAGAATTTGAAATCTCTATTTGGTTTTAAGTTGGCAGATTCTCAAAGACTCCATGAAAATTGAAAAATTAAACTCTCTGTCATAGTTTCAGAAAAAGTTGGAATGAGGCTCCTGAGCCATTTATAGATGTATCAAACTGATGTTTCAAAAGAGCATGCATATATATATGTGTATATATATACATATATATATATATATATATATGTATATATATTCCTAAAATGTAGTAAAGAGGAGACCTAAAGCATAAATATATTGTATCTTTAGGAAAAATTTACCAGAAAAACTGAAACTAGGGAACACAAAAGCAAAATATGAAAAATATATGAAAATATAATTGGAGAAAAAAAATTAATTGCTTGATATTTTTGAAGACAATATTCAAGTAATTGGTGATCTTTCAATATCTTTATTTTGGCTTTTACAGAAATTCAGTTGAATCAACATCATTAAAAGTGTGTGCTGGGAGGCACAAACTATAACTAAGTCTAAGTAGTGTTAGCCCGTCTCCAAGAAGGCTTTGACTTTCACTTAGTTTAAATAACGGAATTTGGAAAATACATGACTTTATACATGAATATCCTAGTCCCTTCATTTTATTTTGTGGCACTTGTGAACTGAGTGATTTTAATTTGGGGACTGTATGAGGACAGAGGAAGCAGGAAGAGAGACTGAGAGACAGTTGTTGATCTGCTTCATGGTTTGAGCTTACTGAAGCTCTTGGTATCTTTCCTCTTCTATACAAATCAGTAAGCAGTGGGCCCCAGGTTGCTACATTCATTTCATCTATAAGCAGGAAAAGAAAGCAGAACTGTTTTGGAGAAGAGGAGGAAGGATAAATCAGTGATCTAAAGAAGGAAGGAGGAAGCTCTGGGCACTAACAAACACAAGCTTGTGCTTCAGAGATAAAAGTACAAATACATAGTCTATAACATCACAGAAACTTGTAAACCAGAGAATGGATCAACAGCTGTGGAACTTAAAGTATTTGGCTTTCTACCCTAAACATAGGCACGAAGTTTAAGGAGCCACTAATTATTAAAGTTATCACCTAGAACAACCCCCCAAAAGTAGAACATCTGGTTAATTCCACAAAAACCACAGTAATGAGTAGGGACAAGATTAGTATCTATGACATGCCAGTGACTACAGACTTAACTAGACATTATTGTAGGGAGGCCTCCTTTTTGAGTGATATCATCCCACTCTGAGGTGCAACAGCTAAAAAAGGAAAACAAAACAAAAATAACCCAGACATCCCTCCTTTCTAGACTTAAAATCCTGAGGAATCTGCATACTCAGCACCCAAGAGTTTTGTAGGGAGCCAGACTTAATTCAGCATATCAGTGTGTTACTGAGAAATACAAACAGGGACACATTTCAAACCCCTGTGTCCATATTTAACATACTTCTTCTCTAAGTTTGACTTAGGGAATCCTAAGAAAAAAGCTGAGGAATGGTTGAAGTCATTATGGAATGGGAGGGTGATTAACTGAAATAATGATCAATCCACTGGTAAAATCACTATAGGGAAAGATTTGGTAGTATATCAATTACAAATCAGAAAAGTCACATCAACACATTCAGTGAGAGAATGGTAAACTTCCCTGTGGAAAGAATAATAACACAGACAAGTCTTCCATAACCGAGAACAAAGAAACGTGAGAAATGAGACATAAAGTAGTATTTGCCCTCAATACCAATGAAATTTGTACTGTGCTCATCATATGGTCCTGGTACCACTTAGGCAACAATCCTCAGGGATGTAAAATATAGGATATAATGTATTTCACAAGACTGTCACAGAATTTAATCTCATGCATAATATACTACTTTTGGGGTTAAAATATGTTGATTTGTTTTCTTTCTCTGTTACTTCCAAATTGTGAGAACTGAAAAAGTAACACTCATTTCTCGCTTTCATCTTCTGATCTCCACAAAACCTTCCCAAAGGGCAAAACTTATTGGAAACCATGGCCTAGGCCTGTTCCTTTAGTTATGACTAAGATTTAAATCATCATACGCTGAAGGCAGAAACCTTTGGCCCTATGTAAATTAAACAAAGCTAGGACTCAGCTCTCATGTCTCTTGGACTTTAAAGCATTCCTCCAACTTTTACTACGTTCTGGGCTCAAGCTTTTAGCTGCATTAACTGAGATGTATGCTATGAGTCTTTACTTGCTAGAGACATTTTCTCCAAATGTTGATTTCTGGAATCAGAAAACAGTTTATTTCTTGTAGAAATAAAATGATCACCCTAGAAGTCTTCTCATCTCCCATACTGAGGTTAAAATATATGCTGTTTTTTACTGAACAGTTTTGTGTATGAATTTGCTGTTAATATTATCCTATTCTTACATTTTCTTATTAGGTATATGATTTATGGTATCAACTCTTTTTGTGACATTGAGTAGTATCTCTTTGGCATAAAACTAGATTTGGTTTAGGTGAATGTGTGGTTGTAAAAAGTTGGTTTGTGATACATTTTCAAATATTTTATCTTTATTGACCTGACTGACTCAACTAGTAACTGGTGGAGACAGGATTATTGTCCAGGCCATCTGATTTCCAGAACTTTTACTCTTCACTAATTCTCAAAACTATTTCAAAAAAGAAAAATGTAAGTTGTTTACTATAGATATAAGGTCTTTATTTCCTCCAAGTCATAAACTTACAATACAATCTTTTCCCTAGATTTTGTCAATTTTGGTGTATGTAGAGAATAGGCTAAGAATTAAAGTACAAGATCATATAGAAAAACTTGAATATTGGCTATCATTTTGGAATAGGTGTTTTTGTAGTTTACTTGTCCCTTTATTTTTTCTTTTTACATTTTTTTCAGTCAATCCCAGCTAAAGTGGTATTCCTGGTTCTTTGAGAATATACTGTAAATTATGACAACATGAAAGTGTCCTGCTTACTTATTTAACATTTTTCAAAAGACGCCTATGTTCACTGTTCCAGGTTTTAAGAGATTTTAGAATATTGTACACTTAAATCCTTTTAAACTCTGCCCCCAGTACACTGAGGTATGGGTCCAGGGTATTGACAGCATGGATAAGTAAGTGTTAATAATTTTTTTTTTTTTTTTACTTTAAAGAACAGAAATTTAAAAATAAAACTCATCTTGAAAACTACTTCTAGCTGAGTTGGTCAACATCAGTGATTACGGCTGGGCAGGCTGCTTACCAGGTGACTCAGCCCCTTTGCAATTGCTCAGTCCATGGTATGCCACTGTGGGTATCTACTTACACTCACATGGAAAAAAGGTTGGTAATGAATCATGAAACCCTGAAATATAAGCATACTTTTAAGAAAAATGCATGGGATTTCCCAGGATTTAAAAAAGAGTTTCTCTCCTTTATCTCCTAAAATGTTTTTTCAGAATATTATCTACATTATTCTTAAAATTAATCCCACCCCCATCCTTTCTCCATGATGCTCAGTATATTTGATTTTTCCCTTTAATTTCAGAAACATTCTATCTCAGTTTGGAGCATTTTTGGCACAGATGATGTAGTTTTTAATATGCTGCCATGTACAATACCAGATTTGACAACAAGGGGAACAACATAGTTTCTTGATCATTTTCTGGGAGCTACTGGGTGTGTGTGAGAGAAATCTATGCTTTCCTATTATGGGTCTCTTTAGCCATTTTTTTTTTTTTGAGACCAGGATGGCACAGGCAACTGAGGCTGCTTTGCAGGCATTTCATAGATTACTGAGGAAGCCAATTTAATGAGCATCCACAATCATTCCAGAGGTTAACCTTATGAGGCAATTAAGAAAAATCATCCCAGTATTGTGAAATGACCTAGAATCAGAGATCACTGGCCTTAACAAAGACTCTTTTTATGTAGAAAGTTAAGTATACACTTGGACTTGAGTAAATAATAGTCTTTGGAGATGTGGAGATTGGCACATAGCTCAGCTCCAATGAAGTTGATATAATAGAAAGAAATAGAGGTAACCTTTGCCTTTTTAAGAACAAGGAAGGGACATTTGGAATTCATGAGACAATATTTCCAGTGTCATTTAAGGGAAAACTGTCCTTTTCAAAGAGGAGATTGTCTTGATATTTGTTTTACTTAATGCAGGGAATGCAATTTCCAAATTTTATCTATTATTTACTGGTTATTGTATACATCACAGTTAAATGCAGGACAGAAATCAACACAGAAGACATGAATTCTGGATTGCCTCTTGGCATGCTAATACCAAGTTGCGATATCATGTGAAAAAAAATAGAAATCTTGATCAAAAACACAATGGAGTATTCTAACTGAAGAAAACTTTTCAACTTAGTAAGAGATATAACTTTGTAATACCAGATTACAGGTTTCTCCAACTCTACATTTATTGTGGAAGTCTCAATAATTATGTGCTATTGAAATTGTCAGTTTTTACTCCCCAAATCTTATCATAATTCACAACTCTTAATATCATTTTCTTATAAAGTTAAAAACATGTTTTTTAAAAAATCAAACACAAATTCTACAACAAAGCATTAAAATGAAAGGTAATGAAACTTGGGTTTAGTTTTAAAATGGGATTCGAATTTAAAAAGTAAATATTTTTAACTGAAATTGTACACTTTATTTTATGAAATTTTTTTCTTTTTCTAGTATTTAACTTAATGATTTTTTTAAAAGATTTTATTTATTTATTTGCCAGACAGAGATCACAAGTAGGCAGAGAGGCAGGCAGAGAGAGAGAGAGAGAGAGAGAGAGAGAGAGAGAAGCAGGCTCCCTGCTGAGCAGAGAGCCCAATGCGGGGCTCGATCCCAGGACCCTGAGATCATGACCTGAGCGGAAGGCAGCGGCTTAACCCACGGAGCCACCCAGGCGCCCCACTTAATGATGTTTTGATGACTTTTACTTTAAGGCTAAAAAGTTATCCTTAATAAGTCTTGCAACATCAATGGCTATGAACAAATTTTTCCAAATAAAATGATCATCCCAACAAAAAGAAAAGGTATGCATATATGTATGTCAGATTTTCTTAAGATTTGAGACAAAGAAAAACAGATGAAATAAATTTGAGAAAACAAGGTGTATAATTATCTTTTGCCTTCCTTAGGTCACATTACATTCATTTACTGGCGATTTCTTAATCAGACTTTGCTGATATTAAGTCTGACTTGTTTTCAGTTGCATCCAGCATCCAATTTTGTTTGAAATAGCTTTAGAAAACTTACATAAAAGATGAAAGAAGACTGTAGCAGTAGTTGAAGAGTTATCTAATGAAAAGAGTTAAATTTAAGATACAAAATAACTTTTCTTTCTTCTTCTTCTTCTTTTTTTTTTTAAGAGTGCGAGGGGTGTGGAGGAGAACCTTAACCAGACTCTAAGCATGGAGCCTGAGGCAGGGCTTGATCTCACAACACTGATATCATGACTGAACCAAAATCAAGAGTCAGATGCTTAACCAACTGAGCCACCAAAGCACCCCCAAATAACTTTTTTAAATACAAATATCTGTATAGTTATATTAAAATTAAAAATTAGTTTATTTTTTAAAAACGGTATCAGATCACACCTATACCTATATCTTACCATAATCTGACTAAGCTTACCATTTAACATCTGTTCTGAAATCTAACCATCGCCCAAAATAAAAGTGTTAGTCAACTCATGTTATTCTATGTTTGGCTAGAGGAGATACTGAAACATTAAAGTATCTAGATATCCTCATGTCAAATTGACAATATGATGGCTAGAGTTTTTACTTTTCAACTATTTCCGGAAGCATTAGATAAAATAGTCATCATATAATTACCAGAAGAAAACAAAATGGCTAATTGAAATTATTTTTCTCTTCTCCAACTTGGACTGCTTTGGTATACTACAGGGATCCCAAATGATCTTAGAATTCAAGCATGCTTTCTCTGGAAACTTGCATATAGCAACAGTGGTAACCAAGACCTGGGAATGCTGACTTTGCTGTACATATGATCAGTCCAAACCAGGCTGATCTCACCTGACCAAATCTAGAGTCTCACAGTTAGTGTAAACCTACAATCATACATGCTTGGTGGTTCTGGCACTGCTGGGTCACCTCAGTGGGACATTCCAATGACAAATTCATCAATCACAGCTGTATCTGCTCAACTTCAACCACAGCTAAATTGACTGCATCTTCCAAACAAGAGTGACTGTGATATGAGTAATAATAGTGAAATGACAATACTGGTTTATACTTTCTTGCTTTTTTTATTCCTTTCATAACGAATTCAGTTATTACCTTAATTGTTCTTTATAGTAACCTATCAGGCAATTTAGTCCTTATTTTAACAGAAAAACTGAAAAATAGTTCAGTGACTAGCTCACATCACAATGAATCTCTTCAGTATTTCTATCAGAATCAGTAGATGAAATATTTTTAAGATATATATCTACTTGTAGAATAAAAAGGAATGAAATATAATTATGTACATGTAATAACTAAGATATTTGTTTTATCAAAAGAGATTAATAAAGCAGTCATTTATATTTCAGTTGTTTGTTATAATTATGAAAATAGATAAATTCCTTATATGCTTACTAACAGAGGAGATGGCCCAGAGCATTTTGGTTTTTTTTTCAGAGAGAAATGTTTAGTGAGTCTAAACTAAACCACCAATTCATTTGTCTGGTTTAAGAAAGCATATCTCATTGGAAATCTCATGACTATCCTCAAAAGAATTTATAGAAATGCCACTACCCTGGGTTAGGTTTTCTTTTTATTCAACTTCCTATAATTTGAAATGTAATAGTGCTTCAATACCATTGTAGAAATGCTATTATTTTATAGTTAAATATAATTATAAAATGACTTCTTTATCTGTTGAAATATATTTTAGAATATCTGATACGATATGTAGCAGATGTAAAAGATACAGAGTCCAGCTAATTGTTTAAGCAAATAAATACATTCTGAGGTTGCAAAATATGACTGCCTTCATTTTTCTTCCCATCCATTCAGCTGACAACCAAAAATTGGGAACACACTGCAAAGCCTTTCTTAGATTGTCAAATTATTTTGTTCTGTGTAACCAAGGTTTGAAATCCTTCTCATGGTTAAATGATAAAATTAAAATGTCTCAGTTGCCATTATACTACTATTTCTTGGATATGGCATTTTAAAAGAGTGTGGTGAAGAAGACGGAATTATTTTTTCGACTACGTGCAGTTTGGCTTGTTCATGTAGTTACAAAAAAACAAATGTTTGTCCAACAAAATGCTGAGAACCATGTCTCCTGGGAAACTTATACAAGGTCATAGTTTCATGAGCATAAAAAAAAAAAATCTTGTAAAAGCAAACTAGCATGTAATATGAGAAAGTAAAAAGAGTGGTTGGGGAAAAGTCTGATTCTGTTGGTTGAAACATCTATTAAGAAAAAATAAGTTACTGTCTTCTTAAAATACTATATTTGCAAACACACTCATAGAGTAGTGATCAATTTCCAGCAATATTACAGAGAAGGGAGAAGTCGACTTGGAACAAAACTGTTTAATAGAAAAGGGAGTGTGAAAATGCTTAATATTGTAGAATGTGCAGTCCTGGGATAATTTGCTGAAGGGTACATAGGTGATAGAGATCATGAAGGATAGACAAGCGTGGCTGTGACTTCTATCAACTCTACGATCCTGCTGGTTTCATTCACTACTGAATCCCCATGTGCCAAGTGCTTGACACATAGAGGACTCTCAACAATTACTTCCTGAATGATTGAATTAGTACACAGTAAACAATCTAGACAAAGCTATAATCATTGATTTGATATCAGAATTTGTAGAGAGTTTATCGCCTCAAATTAGGTGAAATGACTCCCCTGTTTATAAACTGAACAAAATGACTCCTTTGTTAGTAACAGCAAGTATTACAAACAAGTATCTCAAGCATGAAAATATTTTCCCTTGGTAAAGGAAAAGGGAGGAGATGACATGGTGTGCAAACAGAATCATTTGTGTTTAGATACCCACATTGTACACACCTTGCCCACACAGAAACATACTTGACTGGCATGTTAAAATATGAGCATTGCATCATGTTATTCTTCCCTTCAAAACTTCCTGAAGGCTCACATGACATTCAGGGTAAGAGCCCTAGATCCCAAAGATCGTCACTTCTTGGAGCTTATCTCCTGCAGGCTTCATCCACCTTACTCTGCTCCAGCCACACTGCGTACCATCCCCCCACAGGTCCTGTTTTAAGCCCTTCCTGCTAGTTGTGTCCACTGACTCTGCAACTTCTTCACACACACCCACAGCAGCAAAGCCGGCTCACTCTGTTGTGTCCTTTAGGTCTTTATTCCAATGTCACCTCAATGGGGCATTCTTTGGCAACCTTGTCTAAATTTGCATTTCCTCTATTTTTCCTGTCTTATTTTCATGTATTATTATATACTTTCCTACATATTGTATTTATACATTATTTATATTATCTGTTTGTCTCTCTCTCTACAATGTAAGCTTCACGACGGTAGGAATTTTTGTCTGTTTCGTTGTTGATTTGTCTTTTGTTTATATCCTAAACCAAACACTGTTTGGAATACAATATATGTTGTATTAATGAATGAACAAATGAACAAGTTAACCAAATTTTTTTAAAATTGGGGATTTTCTGGTTAGCTTTTATTTCCAAAATTTTAAAAGATGCAAATTGATTGAAATGATAAATATTAAATGAAGTGGCAACTATTAAAAAGGGAAAAGAGAAAAGCTTTGCATCCCAAAAAGGAAAAAACATCATTTCTTTTCCAGATATCACACAACAGAGTTTTTGGTAACAGAAGAATTTTAGATTAGGTGCTCTTAATCTGGAGTTCATGGGTCCCTAAAAATTTCAGAAGGGGTCTCTGAACCTGTATATTTTTAGGCCAGTTTGTGTTACGTACAGTACTTATTTCACTGGTAAGAAGGACTATAGCCTCTGTCACATACTGAAAGACAATGTTTACCAAAGTATTGTCTCTTTACCATCCATGTTGCTATAATCAGGGTGAGAGGAGGTGCTTACAAAAGTTGTATATTCCTGGGCCCCTCTCCAGACATACCAAAACCAGAATCTCTGTATGACTGACCCAAGACATTATGTTTTGAAGTAAGTTTCCAGCTAGGTTTTCATCAAAATTTGACTTTAGGATTCACTACGTCCAGCAGGTGGCAATCCCCAGAATATGATAAGCATTCCATATGGTGGTATCCCAGGTTACACAGCATCACTTCCATTTGCCTGTCTCAGTAGACCAGTGAGGTCTCCACAAAGGTAGATAGCTCTTCTCTACATTTCCCTGGCAAGGGGACTGATGTTCAGGGAGAAGTTATTTGACCTAGTTCTCAAAGTTAAGTCCAGTTTTTTATCACTACCTTTTTACTTTCTGAAAATGAGCAACTTCCACAAAGAATTCAAAGGGGTCTTCCTAATAGTGTAGACAAAGCATTTCTAGTAGCACTCAAGACATTTTCTGAATTTTTCAATACTATCAAGTATGTGTATCGAGCAAGGTTGATAAAACAGCCCAGGTAAAATGAAACTGTAGAAGCGCTGCAGGGTACCTCTATATAGCTGATAGACATTTGGGCCTCTTATTCTCTAGGTGGCCCCTTTATACTGCATCCCTCTACTGTTCTTGTTCACTATGCCGTTTGCTTTGCAATGATTTTTGCTTTCACGACCAGCATCACACAGCAGTGCTTGCAGGCCAACAGTTTCATGTGAAACTATTTTTTTTAGCCTTGACTACATTGCCCTTGAAAGCAGAATTTATGTGCTCATTTTTCTGTTTTTATGGGATTTGACCTCAAATAAGATGGTTTCTCTGGCCCCTTAGGTCTGAAACCTGGGATCATACCCATACAGGTTTCCACTAACGTTGACTGAGCACATACTATAGTACTGTTCTAGGTACTTGCACAGACTGTTCCACCTTTATACTAAGCTGCAGAAAATCAGTTTATGACAACATAATTAAATCTGGAGTGTTATCAATAGGCTTGAATGGCTGCACAGCTTATTTTGTAGTTGTCATAACTGAAAACACTGTCCATTTTCAGAACATGACCTTAATTGTGGCTTAGATGATCAGCACTAAACTCAAAAATTGCATTTAAAAATCTTTGTTCTTGGTACATTTCTATTTCTGTGCACAATTCTTTGGTTGCATTCAGCATTTTATTTAATTTACTTATTTGAGAGAGAGCGAGAGTGGGAGGGACAGGGAGAGAGAACCCGAAGCAGACTCCATGCTGAACACAGAGCCCAACATGGGGCTGGATCCCACAACTGCAAGACTGTGACTTGAGCAGAAACCAAGAGCTGGATGCTCAATTCACTGAGCAACCCAGGTGCCCTGCACCCAGCACTTAAAAATGCATTCCCCCCTTCCTCAGAGTATTGTAACCCCTTATCTAAATCCTACACTATGACCCACTCACACTGTTTGAGAAATGTTTACTGAATAAAAGAATAAAACAAAATTATTTATTTATTTTGAAAGATTGCATTTATTTATTTTAGAGAGAAAGAACACTAGAGAGAGGGAGGAACAGAGAGGAAGGAAAAGGAAGAAAGAATCTTAAGCAGACTCCGTGCTGAGCTAAAACCAAGAATCATTCACTGACTGAGCCCCCCAGGCACCCCAAAACAAAATTACTTTAGTCACCATTTCTGGGGTACCTGGGTGGCTCAGTGGGTTAAAGCCTCTGCCTTCGGCTCAGGTAATGATCCCCGAGGCCTGGGATCGAGTCCTGCATCAGGCTCTCTGCTTGTTGGGGAGCCTGCTTCTTCCTCTCTCTCTCTGCCTGCCTCTCTGCTTACTTGTGGTCTCTCTCTGGTCAAATAAATAAATAAATCTTTATTTATTTATTTATTTGACAGAGAGAAATCACGAGTAGATGGAGAGGCAGGCAGAGAGAGAGGGAAGCAGGCTCCCTGCTGAGCAGAGAGCCCGATGCGGGACTCGATCCCAGGACCCTGAGATCATGACCTGAGCTGAAGGCAGCAGCTTAACCCACTGAGCCACCCAGGCGCCCCAATAAGTAAATAAATCTTTAAAAGTCATCATTTCTGTGGCCATTTTGTTGGGTTATTTAAAACATGGTCCTGTCAAACAAGTAAGATTATATATGACGAATTATGCTCCTGTCAAGTTATAGTATTACAATAATGACTAGAAGATTCTTAGATATTTAAATCAGGAATGATGAAGGCAGAGATGTATCTTACAAAAGATATACAGTGAAGTAGAAAATTATTTTATAAATATCAGCCATGAGAGAAAAAAAGAGAGAGAAGCAGTATAATATTAATTTGTTTTTAAGGGAGTGGGGCAGCTGTAGTTACTTTACTTGAAGAATTCGGTGTTAGAGGAAATTCTAAGGATACTAAGGAGAGTAAAATACAAGGAGCTTTCCAGAGGGAATGCATGGATAAACAAACAATGCTAAGTGGGACTGAAAGTAAAAACAAAGTTCACACAAACCCTCACTGGGAATCTAGCAGTTTTAGCCACACTCTTCCTCCTCCCCCACCAACAAGTAATTCAACCTTTACTTTTTGCCTCTGTATTATGATACAGCATGAGGATAGTTGAAAAGAGGAATTATTCATCATTTCTCCAAATTATCATCATTGACCATTTCTCCACAACCCTTTATTAAAGTACAGAATTGGCTCAAGGAGAACCAACACAAACCACAAGGTCGAACAATAAAGCAACAGTTTTATCAGAGTTGTGACCCTTGTGCAAGTCCCTAGGTCACCAGTGGACGCTAGAAAAGTCCTCCAATGTTGGGAGGGCTATATCACAAAGCCCTTAAAAAAACAAAGCAGAATGATTTGAGGGATTACAAAAGACAAAGTTTAAGTTGTATGCATATACAACCATCAAATGTCATCAATTAAGAATTTAAATTCTGGCCAAAATGTAAGCAGCAGAAGCCCATTACCATTAGGTGTGGTGGGCAACTTCAGCGGAGCAATTCTGACAAGATCCGTAATTTTAGAGTTGGAGGGAGCTTTAATAATCATCTAGTCTCACTCCCTTGCTTTATTGATAAGGGATATATCTATATGAGAGATAAAGTGAGTTTCCCAAGGTCAAATTAGGTAAAAAAACACATTACCTCTAACTCCCAGCCCACCACAATTTCTACTAACTGAAGTTTTGATTTTTTTGGAGCCTTGATAAGATAGAGTCAGTAAAATGTTCTAACACGGGGTGAACCTGTTAAAGAATTCCCTTTTTATTTGAAATGCTAAGTTGGCATTTGTGAAAACTCCAAAGTAATACTTTGTTCCCCGCTGCACAGAGCTCGTGCTGTACAATATGCAAAAACAGTGATCTGGGATTCAGTCACTACCACAATTTTGACATCACGGATGTTGCTGACACTTCAAATGACCTTTTGAAATAGGGGCTATATCTATCATTCCATTTTTTCCCCTCAGACCAGATTTGGTGACACTTCTACCACTACCCTACTCATGTCATGCGTAAATACTAAAATGCAAGGACACAGTTTTTCTTCACTTACCAAAAAAAGGTGTGCTTATTACTTTTGGTAAAAATCCTCAAAAAGGATAGTTGTTATTAATTTGGTAACCAATTTTATAAAACAGCATGTTATATAAAAATATGAAGTCTTCCCTCGAAGAATAAAATTCAACTAACACACTAATCAGCTAAAAATGTTAGCCTTCAATGCAGTTCCGTTACCACAGATCAATCTATTTCTTGTGTCTAGCTATGAATAAGAATTCTTTCCTAATAGAATATGATTTTAAATGACCAACAAATTATAGTTTGATTTTCTAAATGCAGCACTTCTAAGAGTTCTCTAAAAAGCAGTTCTTTTGAAAGTCCTCCCTTTTCTTGTTTTATCTCTGGAGAATTTCTAAGTTCTGTGAAGCTCTATGTTTTTCATAGTTCTTTCTTTCCCTCCCCCTCTTTCATTCTCTGTCTCTTTTCTTTCTTTCTCTGGGACAGGAAGTTGAGGGTGTTGACCTCATCTGGATCTTTCCCAATGTCAGAAGGTGGTCTTTTCAAAAAGATTCCTAGTTGTGGATTTCTTTCTTCCGGATTTTATTTTTCAGATAACTGTGTCAATAAATGAGCTCTAATTTTTTTTTTCCCCTCCGCTCCTCATAGTTGTAAAATGACCAAGTGACTCCTTTGAGGCTAATTACTGGGCAGACTCTCAGAGAATTAAGTATTATCTCTTTGTTCATAGACAGCACACTATGCTTTCCAGACCGGGCAGGGTTGTGGGCTGGGAGTGCAAGCAACAAGCTCTCCTGTTCCTAAGACACTCAGCTCACAGGCATCAGCACACGGGATGCTGATACTCTGGACCTACTTCTCCTGCACAGCGAAGTTAATGAAGGGCTGCTATTATGATTTCCTTTTCCTATCCAGTCTAAATAGTAACCTCTTTGATCTCTAGAAAAGGGAAATGTTATGGAAAAACTGCTTCCTGTGAATTAGTATACTAAAACTAGAATGCCACATAACATCTTCTATAAAAAGATTTTTGTGTCCAATTCTTTTTACAAGTTTATGAGGAAGAAGAGGGGTTGGGGAACACCCCCTCCACTCACCCAGTACTTCTTTGGGTACCTGTGTCTGGAATGCCAACATCTGTCTGTTCCTGAACCTACCCATCCTTCAATCAAATTGAAATTCTTCATCTTGCCCCCTCTAAAACTTGCCCAGATGATTCTGCTCATTGCCATGGCTTAGTATCTAGGATTGTACTGGAATTTATTGGACGCTCAATAAAGAACTGATGAGCACATGAAGAAATGAATGAATGTCAGCAGCCAGTGAGGCTGCCTCACCCCGAAACAGTCTATAACCCTTGCAGGTTTTTAACATATGCTACCTTGTACTCATTTATATCTGAAAAGGTCTGGCCTATCTGTCTAATTGTCTCATAGCATTTAAAGAGCTGTGTTTCTTCTCTTCATAGCAGTTTTTAATCTCCTGCAGCTCCTTGTGAAGTGCCTTCTTTGTTCATGATAAAAGCTCAGCAAATGTTGGTTGTCTAATTAAAAGACTTCCATAACCTTCCTCAAACTCTGTGGAAATGTTCTATGCAACCATTCATTTCGTCATCATGACACAGTTATTCGGATCTGATTAGGCACTGGAGTCATAAAGCCAAAGAAAAAAGTCTCTAGCGTGGAGGATCTACCAGGGAATGGGCAAAGCAAATAAACATTTATAGCTCAAGATAAAGAGCGTCGCTCTAAAGGCATGAGAATACAGTCATGGGAGAACAGGGTTCTGAGAACAGACAAAAGAAGGCCTAGGGAGATACTTGGGGAGGTGATGGTACGGATCAAAATTAAGGAACAAAGGGAGAGACTTTCCTCCCATGTTTTCTGATAGCACGCTTCTGTTATTCGAAAGATAAAAGGGATTACCAATTATGAGTGGATATCTGTTACTGAGGCCAGGCATTTTTAGGAATCACAATCTAAACAGCAACCTCTAGTACTATGAGCACTGATTCTGAAGACATATTCCATTCCTTGCTTCTTTGGAATACGCTGGTCATGTTTCATAGTGTGAGTGGAAAACAGGGTCCCCTGGATGTAAAAATATGTGTAGAAACAATGTGATAATAATGAAATACATCTTACCACCAAAACAGCATCTCATACCAAGGTGTCTTGGAATGAATTCACCATCTCTTTAGGTGAAAATTCAGCCCATCAGTCCACACAGTATTTCTTCACATTAATTAGAAGTAGTTACTTCTCCCACACCTTTAACAAACATTCACATCTTCAGCCTCTTCTTGACCTTCCCTCTCAACCCCTATACTGTCCTGGGTATGTTTCTGCCTTCAGGTGATAATCACTAAGTATCCTATCACTATCCATCAGGCTAGATTTCTGTAGAGTTTATCTTTCGTAGTTTTTAACAATTATAAGTTTAAAAAATGGGGGTTCCTGAGTAGCACAGTCAGTTAAGTGTCACACTCTTACTTTCAACTCAAGTAGTGATCTCAGGGTAGTGAGATCAATCCCCGTGTCCAGCTCCATGCTCTGCAGGAAGTCTGCTTGGGAGTCTCTCTCACTCTTCTTCTACCCCTCCCACCTGTGATCTCTCTCTTTCTAAAATAAATAAAAATAAACTTAAAAAAAAAAGAACAGTATTTAGTTGTCCCCTTCTCAAATACAAAATTTATTACTGATTTCAAACTATACATGGTCCTTCAGAGAAGGCATTTCTCCCAGCCTGTGCCATCCCCTTGCAAAGTATTATATTCAGTCCCCTTTTCCTAAGATTACAGTGCAAGTTAGTGGTAGAGCGGGCACGGAGCTCATTTCTTCTCTCTGATGCCAATGTGCTTTCTATCACACCATAATAGCTTCTTGTTTACATATTAAGTAAATAGACATGGTATGCAAAGATGCTACCAAAGACCTACTGTGCTATGCTTCTGTGCGCCTAGAAGCAACAATATCAGGAAGACACTTTTATCTGATAACATCTAGCTCATCTGCCTTAGGAATAGTGGAGAGAAAGCCCCGTGCTGGGAGCTTTCTTCCTTTTCCATCCTACTCTGTATCTGCACTACATGGGAGAAAGCCACATTACAGAGATAGATAGGACAAAATGAGACTCTTACTGTTGTTTGACTCTAGACTTTTCCTAGGAAAACACGTAACTACTTGCTGCCAGGCTGTTCGGTACATATGTCTTATCAATCAGCAAATAAATTTTCAAATTAGTCTATATACATTCTACCCAAATCTACATAAGATAATTTTATTAAAAATATACCAATGTTTCAGCTGCTATTTCATCCTGTAGTCTAGAATAACAGCACACATGCCAAAAGTAATTAAAGTCCACATTCACTGGGGACCCTTCCTTTGAGAACTTAGCTGGCACTCCATCTTGAACAGGAAGAATAAAATACTTCTGCATTTTTGTTTTTGGTAACTCATTCTGACTGCAGATGTGTCTGTCCTTTTTTTTTTTTTTTTTTTTTTGAGATTTTATTTATTTATTTGTCAGAGAAAGAAAGAGAGAAGGAGAAAGGGAAGGAGAGAGAGAGAGAGGAAGGTAGAGGAAGAACCAGGCTCCCTGCTGAGCAAGGGAGCTAGAATTGGAATCAGGACTCGATTCCAGAACCCTGGGATCATGACTTGAGCCAAAGGCACACACTAAAATGACTGAACCACCAGGTGTCCCAGATGTGTCTGTTCTTTACATCTCAATATACTAGGCTTCTGAAGCAGAAATTAACAGGGTTGTATGTAATAAAGGAACTTTTACAAGGTGTTGAAGCTCACGCTACCACAGTCTTTAGAGAAGAGCACTGAACACGTTTTATCAGCTGCAGAACTACTTCTGGGCTCCCATAGCCCCATTGTTTTATTGTTGCTCATTATGATACATTGGTAGCATTAAGCATAAAGAATAACAATAAATCAGAAATAACACTTTCTTCTTTTTGTCACTGAAGACAAGGTACATCTGACAATTTTGAACTGAAATATTTGACTATCAAAGATAGCCTCTTACACATTAGAAAAACAAGCAAAGGAGTTCAGGAGATGCTTTTTATCTGGTTGTCAGCATTCAAGAAACTTCACAAAAAAGACTGTTATCTAGCATGGAAATTTTGTATGACTGAATATGTATCAGGTTTTCCATGCTGTGGGAATATGATCATTGGAATGTGGGCCATGATTATGACTAAAAATTTCAGATTCCATTAGTTGCAAAGAACAACTGCTTTTGGGTGATTCTGACTTCTTTGCTATAAAATAACAGAGTAATTGCAGAAACAGAATGTTTTAAAAATCTGACCTGAAAAAAACGTAGATTAATTTATTCAGATCTATTTCAAAAGTAAAAAGACTGTAATCTGGTATGTATTCCTACTACACGGATGTTCACTATTTTGTTTTTCCCTTTAATTTGTTATAGATAACTTGCTTATGAAAAAGCTTTAGTTTTGTTTATGGTTGGAGAGGTCTGTTGAAACTAGTCAATTGATAGATTTCATGTAGATTAGATAAAAGAGCTTTGTGTGCTCAATTGTCTCCAAGTTAGGACTGGTCATTTCTGGTCATGAGGAAGCAACATTGTTCTAATAGTTGTTTAGAGTTATTATTTTTGGCTTATTATTCTCTGATGAGGAAACAGAAACCTGACATTTTGCTGGATTCCCAGGACCTATGTCTTTAAAGACTGGGATTATCAACCTTCCCCAGAGAGTTGTCCGTGAGGGAAAGAGAGCCATCTGGGACTAGAGTTGCTGTTCTATTTGTGGGGACATGAAAGAGTCCAGAAGAGCTAGAAGGAGAAAAATGGCAGCTAACTCACTTCCTTTTCTGCAGTCCAAAGGATAAAATAAATGAAAGAGATAAACTAAAAGAAAAGGAAGAAAAAAAGATGAAATTTGAATACAGAAAGTTTTCCCCCAGAGCCAGACTCAAAGTCAAGGCCATGAGTGAAGTGGGGTGAGGCCTTGGGGCAAATTACAGAGCTGGTGTTGGAGGACACAATGAATAAAAGCTTCTTGAAGCCCTGAGAGCCTTGAGAAGAAGGACCTTTGTCATCTTCTAGAGGGGTAGTTGTGCTGTGGCCAAGTGGTCAGATGTAATCCAGACTCACACAAGAGAAAAAGCAACACAAGTAAACAAAAGGAAATGGATGCTCTCTTTCTTTTCATCAACTTGATGCATTCATGTATCATATTTACCAAGAGTCACTGAGAATTCTGTCAACCCTTCGCTTTGAGCAGTTTCCAATCGAATCAAGGAAGATAGATCTTAAACAAGGTAATTTAGAACGCCACAATAAAAATTTCTCTAAATCTTTATGAATATGGTAAAAACATATTGGCATTTGTCATTGCATTTAAGTATCTCTTTATTGTATTTTAATATATCTGTTGATAAGAAATGTGTGCCCCAGATATATAAATTATAAAGCATACTATTACAGTGACTCCCCTGTGAACCCACCACCTCACTCTGGACCTGGAGTATTACCAGCGATTTGAATCCATTTATATGCTCCTTTCCTATCTCATCCTTGTCTTCCTCCACTTTGCCAAGTTATTTCACTTTTGTTTCTTATTCCCTTGCTTTTTTTTTTTTTTTAAAGAGGAATTGTGTATATATATGTGTGTGTTTGTGTGTGTGTGTGCGTGTGTGAACCTAAATAAGATACTATTTAGTTGTCTTTTTGAGCTCTATAAACATATTGAACTCTATAATTTTCTGAAACTTGCTTCCTTTATTCTCAGCAACATTATTTTACAAACATCTAGTGTTATGGGTTGAGGTGCTTAATTTATTTTAGACCTGAACAATACGCCATTATGTTGATATGTGACAATGTATTTATCCATTTTCTCACAGGTGCATATTTGGCTTATATCCAATTTTTTGCTATTATGAACATTAATACAATGTATAGTCTTGTTCACATTTCTTGTGAAGATTGTGTCTGAGGGTATATGTTTAGGAGTGAGAGTATTTTTAGAGTACATGAATGTTTAACTTTAAGATAAAATGCCAACTTGTTTTCTAAAATTGTTCTATCAATCATATTGATACCCAGAATGTACTTTAGTTCCTATTGATCCTAATCAACTCTGATACTTAGTATGTTAGAATTTTTAATTAGTGCAAATCTAGAGGCTGTAAAAATGGCATTTCTCTGATTTGAAGGCACTTTGTTTAAAGATTTTATTTATTTATCTGACAGAGAGAGATCACAAGTAGGCAGAGAGGCAGGCAGAGAGAGAGAGAGGAGGAAGCAGGCTCCCTGCCGAGCAGAGAGCCCGATGCGGGACTCGATCCCAGGACCCTGAGATCATGACCTGAGCCGAAGGCAGCGGCTTAACCCACTGAGCCACCCAGGCGCCCCTGAAGGCACTTTGTTTAAAGTGCTTTCTTTATACTGTGTTTTAACATATAAAATATATCCATCTTTTCTTAATAGTGTTCTGTCTTGCTTATGAATTTCTTATTATTCTACTTTGTCAAAAATTTGTCTGTTCATATTTTCATCTAAAATATTTCAAGTTCTTTCATATTTAAATCATTAATCCTCCATCTAAAACTATAGAGGGGGAGGAGGGAGGAAGGAAAGGGAAGGGAGGGAAGGGGAAAGTGCCATGGATGAAGTTTTATTCTTTTCCAGATAGATAACCAATTTTTCATGCATCAGCTCCCTTTCCCTCAAGGACAGCATTGCATACTATTGAATTTCTACCTACATGGGCTTGTTCTAGGCTTTCTCTTCTGTTTCATTAGTTATTTTGTCTATTCCTTCATAAATATCACATTATATTAATTCAATATGTTTAAAATTTTTTGACATTTGGGTGGGCCAGCTCTCCCACCTTGCATGACTTCTTCAATAATCTCTTGATTATACTCTGCCCATTGATTTTACATAGATATTTTACAATCCATTTGTCACATTTCTTGAAAAACAGAACTTTTTACTTTAACTATATGGAGTCTATGGACCAATTTGGGGACCACTGGAAGCTTTTACAATATTGAGTCTTTATATTTGTCAGTATAATATATCCCTCTACATATTTAGATTTTCCTTAATATCTTTCAGTGAAGTTTTATAATTTCCTGCATATGGTATAACATGTAAAGTTACATAATATAAAAACTTACTTCTTTGTAATTCATAGTTCTTGTTTTTTTCATAAACAGTAAATTTTAAAATATACATTTTCTAAATTTTCATGGGTTTCCTAAATTCTTATTTTTAATATTTTCACTATTTCTGTCAAATGCTCTTAGTAGAAAATCACAGCATCTGCAAAAATCTAATTCTTAGACTTTACTGCCACTGTCCTCCCTATATTGGTATAGATCTCTACCATAAAGTTGAAGAAAGAACATCACTGTGTCCCTATTAAAAATGCTGTTTGTTGGGGCACCTGGATGGCTCAGTGGGTTAAGCCTCTGCCTTTGCCTCAGGTCATGATCTCAGGCTCCTGGGTTTGAGCCCCACATTGGGGCTCTCTGCTCGTTGGGGGGACTGCTTCCCTCCTCTCTCTCTGTCTGACTCTCTGCCTACTTGTGATCTGTCAAATAAATAAATAAAATCTTGAAGAAAAAAAAAAAGAAATGCTGTTTGCTGTAGGCTTTTCTTTTCAAAATAAGTGGGATTTTATTATGTTAAAATAGCTCTAGTCTGTTCCTACTTTCTCAATTAAAAAAAATAGATGTTGGATTTTGCCAAATGTTTTCTGCGAATCTGTTAAGATGATCATACTTTTTTCCCCTTTAACCCACAAATTATTATTTAAAATAACATACAAAGATTTTTTTAAATATCAAACCACCCTTTTTATTCCTAGGATTAAGCTAATTTGGTTAAGGTGTTTTATCTTGTTTTATATTGATGAATTGCTCAGATTTTAACATCTATGTTCATAAATGAAATTTATTCTTTTCTATTCTCTGGAAGAGTTTATACAGAGATTGAAATAATTTGTTCCTTGAAAGTGAAGTACAATTTGCTTATAAAATCACGTGTTGGGTGTTTCTTTTGTAGGAGAATTTTAAAAGCTTTTTGCTTTTAAAAGGGTTTTAAGATTATTATTTTTTTGGTTAAGTGAATTTTTTTTTTTTAGTAACTTCCTATGTCATCTAATTTTTCAAGTTTATTAATCTAAAGTTATACATTAGAGTCCCTAATCTTTATCAGAGATTCTCTGGTTTGTATTTTTAATATTATTTGTTCTTTCTATTTTTAATATTAATTGTTCTCTCTCTCTCTTGACCTTATAGGTCAATATACTAACTTTTAGGTTTTCCAAATAATCAATTTATCGCTTAACTTTATGTTTGCTTTTATCCTGATTTTTTCTTTTTATCTTAATTATTTCCTCTCTTGAACTGGGTTTCTATATCTATTCTGTATCTATTCTATATATATATATTCTATAGAATATATCTACATTCTTTTTCTTAATTCTTAGACACATGCCTTATATTATCTTTCAGCTTTTCTTCTTTTATAATGGCATTTAAGGTTTTTATATTTCCCTACAAATATCTTTTTTTTTGGCAACGCACATGTTTAGACATACACAATCTGTTTTATCATTTAATTATTTTTAAAATTTCAATTATGAGAGCTTACTTCTGAATTATCAGTATGAATATGTTTTAATTTCCAAATATGTGGGAATTTCTATTATTAAATTCTCACCTAATTGTCTAATTTAATTGCATTGTGGTTTAAGTATGTGGCAGCAATTTTTTGAAATTTTTTGAGACATACTTCATACTTCTATAGTATCAATTCCCCAAATGCTCCACAGGTGATGAGACCAGTATGTATGTTCTAATTGTTGGGTGCAGAGTTCTATATGTGCATCAGATTAAGCTTGATTATTATGCTGCTTAAATCATCTGGAGCTTTATTAATTTTTTTACTTGCATTTTCATTATTTAAGATAGCTCCCACCAAAACTGTAGATTTTTAAAAATTTCCATCTAGTTTATTAGTGTTTTACTTATATATTTTTAGTCCATTTTAGTTGTATACAGTTTAAACTTCTTATATTTTCATGGCAAACTGAAACTTTTATCAATCAATATTGATTTATAATTTTATGCGGTGATTTTAATAATTTATCTTAAATGCTTGCATTTCATTTGTATTTACCTTTTCTTTTCCTTTACCTTGCAACCTTTAAAAATCCTTAAATATGGGACGCCTGGGTGGCTCAGTTGGTTAAGCGGCTGCCTTCGGCTCAGGTCATGATCCCAGCATCCTGGGATCGAGTCCCACATCGGGCTCCTTGCTCGGCAGGGAGCCTGCTTCTCCCTCTGCCTCTGCCTGCCTCTCTGTCTGCCTGTGCTTGCTTGCTTTCTCTCCCTCTATCACTGGCAAATAAATAAATAATCTTAAAAAAAAAAAAAAAAAAAAATCCTTAAATATTACATATGTTTGTAAACAGCATTTGACTGGAGTGTTTTCCATACAATAAACTTTTAATTGATTATTGAAATCTGCTTCCCTTTGTGATTAGTGATACAGTTGGATTTTTTGTTATAACATTTTTCTTTCTTTAAAGATTTTATTTATTGATGTGAGAGAGAGAGAAAGCAAGGACAAGGTGGGGGTAAAGAGGCAGAGCTGAAGGCAGCCGCTTAACTGACTGAGCTACCCAAGCACTCTAGTATCCCATTTTGTTTTTTTAAACTTACTCATCCAAGTTATATTCTTTATCCTTGAAATTTCATCAGTTATTTTTAGCCTGACAAATTTACATTATAATAACATCTAAAGTTAAAAAAATACCTACAAAGGTATAAGGAACTTGGACCTTTTTAAATCTGATCACCACCCCCCACTTCTGACCTACCCCCAGCTCTAGCAGCTGACTTCTGTTTTGTAATCTGCAACTGAAGCACATTGCTTGATCTTAACAGATGGGAACTCTGGGGGCCCAAGTTGGGGACTGGAAACACTTTTTTTTTCTTTATTTTTTGCCAGAGAGATATTTTGCTTCTGCCACCGCTAGAAGAACAACTAAAGTCGAGAGGCTTGGCTCAGGTTGGTCTGGCTCAGGACTTAGCGTCCCAGTTGCCATGCTGACCAGGCAGCTCTGTTCATCCTGTCTGCCCACTACTCAGGTTCCTATCAGATTTCTGGGTCTTCTCTCTACCCTTAGTTCATGTTGATGTGTTTTTAGAAGAGTACTTCATTAGTGATCTTACTCTTTGTGAGACTAATGGCATCTGAATCTGTTCTTTCTGGAGTTTAGTTTAACTAAAAAAGGAAGTTTCTTCAGGGCAAATCCTGTAAGCAGAAATATCCTTTTCAAGCATTTTAATAATGTAGTAAAGTTGGAATTATTACCGCTACATTTACTTTGAAGAAACTTTGACATGGAGAGGTTAATCTGCACAAGATATAACAGCAATTTAAGTGGGAGACTGGACTCTTGATTTTGTTTTATACTTCAATTTTATATTCTTTTTACCTTAAAACTATTACAAAACATGAAAAATAGTGCACAAAGCAGTAACACATGAATGCTGAGGGGAGGCAGAATAAGGACAAGATCAGAGTTTTTGTTCTTGTAGGAGCAACTATTGTTTTCTTAGATGTTCAGTCACACATGTACTACTTCCCATATTTTTCTAGTACTACCTACCCCTGCCCCCTCAGTTTCCATGAGTCAGATCATCATCAGCTTTGCTACCATTTGTTTGCCTCCTTTGTGACAGACTTCATGATAATCACCTCCCATACTTATGTCTCATTGTTTCTCCAACCATATAGACAGATGACTGAGACCAACAGATTGAATTACTTTCTCAGTGTCCCTATCTAAACATATGGTGAGATCCAGGAATCAAACTGAATTTTGTCTATTTCCAGAATCCACTCTCTTGCGCTTTCTTCTATGAATTGTATGCAGCAGCACAGCTTTCTGGGAACAAGAAAGAACTGGACAGGGATTGTAAATCTGAATAGCAGCACTGCTTTTTAAATTTTTCACAGGCCCACTTTTCAATGCATAGGTCAAAGAGTAAAAGTGCCATCCTTTCAATACTGTAAGTAAACAATACTCTTGGAAGTTCTTATGTCTTCTATATTTTAAATAAAGTCTTAAAAGCTGAGATCAAGACTGCTGCTCTAAAAAATCTTATGTATTCCATTAGAATTGAGTTTTTCACCTTAATACCTAATCTTAAAGCCTACAGAAAGGCCAGAACAATGGGCATCAGAGGTGTGACTTGCTGAGCTCTGAAAAACAGCTCCAACACTTATTTGCTTTGTGGCCTGGAAGTACGTTACTTCCTTGTCGAGGCCTTCATTTTTACATTTACCAATTTTTAGCAAATTTGTAAGTTTAGTGATGATTAAATGAGATAATGCATTTAAGGGTCCAGGTCTGGTGCTGGCACATAGTTAATGCTGAAACAGTAGAAATTACAGGAATTCACAAAAGGTAAATTTTAGATAGGTAGTGTGATTTCCCATATCCTAAAGTTTTGAAATCTATGCTTGAATGTTAAAATTAACATCAAAATTCACAATCAGAAAAGGCTGAAAGCTATTATTGAAATACATACCCTACATAATTTGACATGATTTTGACCTTCTAATAGTTGTTAACATTGACTGTCTAGAGAAGTGTGAGACTGCTTTGCTAAACTAACATCTATACAGATATACAAATGGTCCAAAACTGTTGGGTTTTCTTGAAAGGAAAGCATAAATTGTGAAGACAATTAAATATATATAGCAACTCCAGTTTCTGTCCTCCGGGATAATGGTGTAATAGCTCAATATTGTAGGAAGATATCCGGGCAGGGCAGCTTATTTTGTATAATATGTGGGAACTGGATTTCCCTTGATTTTTCTGCAGTTTATATAAAGCATGGCCGAACAATAAATCCACTTGTGTTCAGCCACCCATTCAACCTCATTTTTTCCCCCTCAGTGAACAAAGTTACTTCCTCTTGTGGAAAAATTTAATAAAACATTTGAATAAAATATTCCTTTGATACAGCTGAAAAAGAGGAAAGCACATTTGTCTTATCTGACTACATAACTTAAAAGCAATTCAGGAAGAAGTCATTCATTGCCCAGGGGACTTTTATTTTTATTTTATTTTGTTTTATTTTATTTTATTTATTTATTTTTAAGATTTTATTTATTTATTTGACAGAGAGAGATCACAAGTAGGCAGAGAGGCAGGCAGAGAGAGAGAGAGGAGGAAGCAGGCTCCCTGCTGAGCAGAGAGCCCCATGCGGGACTCGATCCCAGGACCCTGAGATCATGACCTGAGCCGAAGGCAGTGGCTTAACCCATTGAGCCACCCAGGCACCCTATTTTATTTTATTTTATTTTATTTTATTTTATTATTTGAACATAATGTCTAGGTAACTGTTCTAAAGGCCATTTAAAATAAAGAATGCCTTTCAGCATAGCCCCTGGAATGCTCCTTAGTAGATCCTCCCACCCCTTCTACCCCAAACTGAAGTCACTGGTGACATCAGCCTGGGGCCTGTCTTCAGAAGGAGATCTTGGACCTAAGGAGCAGTCAAAGGGCTCTCCCACCCTGGGGACCACAAAAATCCCCAAAGTTTCTTCGTTAACACCCTTTAAAAAAATTGAGGGCTGTGGAAAACCTACGCATGGAAAGTCTGTTTCTATTTCAGTTGTGTATCAGTTAAGATGGAAAAATTTTAAAGTCCACACAGATGGTAAATAAATTTCTGCTACATGAGGCAGTTCCTGGAATAAAGCAATTTTCTCAAATAACAAGTGCCAACTTATTTTTTCAACAGGACTTATTTTTAACTTTCCCAGGGAATAGTTGAGAGACTGGGAGCAGTGTCCTTCACCTTAGGAATCTGAGTCTCCTTCCCGAAGAAACTAACGCTGTTCTCACTACAGACTTACGTGTATGCATACATACATATGTACATTGAATGAAGGGAGTGGTTGTTCATTTTCTTGGGGGAAGGGACTGAGAGAGAGGCTGAGAAATTGGAAATTTTGCAGAAATATTTACGATTTAATTAAACATTTAATTTTCTATAACTTACTCTAAAAAGTATGAAATTAACCCATGCTTGCTTAAGAATTCATTAATATCTTGAACGAATGGCCATTAATCCTTGGGAATTTTTTATACACTATTAGAGTTGGCCCATGTCTCCAGAAATCTTTAGTGCTTAAGTCTCCTAGGACATAGCTGGAGCCTCTAACGGTTTGCTGGGTCATTCTTCATTGGGGAGAACCACCCCTGGACTGCAACTGGCAGGAAATTCTGGTGTCTTAAATAAAACTGTGCCATTTGCTAAATCAGGTTGATGCAAACACTTCTTTTAGTAGCAGAGATTCCTTATTCATAAGATACACAAACACTGGCTATTAAATAATTAAATTGCTTTAACAAAGTTTCAGTGAGGATATTACAGCACAGTGCTAAGTGCTGGCCTTTATATATTTATTAACTTTTTTTTTTTAAAGATTTTATTTATTATTTGACAGACAGTGATCACAAGTAGGCACAGAGGCAGACAGAGAGAGAGGTGAAAGCAGGCTCCCCGCCGAACAGAGAGCCTGATGTGGGGCTTGATCCCAGGACCCTGGGATCACGACCTGAGCCAAAGGCAGAGGCATTAACCCACTGAGCCACCCAGGTGCCCCAACTTTTTTTTTAGTAAAATATTTTACTCAGCAATACAGAGGTATCAATCTATCACTCTATCAATAAATTACTTCCTGAATGCCTAAATAGTAGTCACTGTAAAAGTAAGGAAGAAAGGCAAACCTGTCTTGCCTTAGAGAGGTTATAGTTGAAGAGACAAACATGAGGAATTTGAGAACCACCAAGAGCCAGACTGTGTGATGCTGAACATCAGAGTGTGGGGTGGAGGGTGATATGCTGATCTGATACATCAAGAGAGATATTTCTGTGGACTGAATATTTGTGTCCTTCCCACCCCTCACCACCACCCAATAATGTTGAAGCCTTAATCCTCAGCACAAGAGTATTACAAGGTGAGGTCTTTGGGAATTAGTTAGTTTTAGGTGAGATCATGAGGGTAGGGCGCCAGGATGGAATCAGCATCCTCATTAAAAAAGGGAGAGAAACCAGAGTTTCCTCTCTCCTCTATGTAAGGACACAGTAAATTGGCCATTCATTAACCAGGAAGAGAGTTCTCATCAAAGCGTGAGCATGCTGGCCCCCAGATCTCCGACTTCTAGCCTCTAGGACTTTAGGAAAACAAATGTTTATCGTTCAGACCCCCTAACCTATGGTATTTTGTTTCAACAGCCTGAACAGACTAAGACAGACATTCAGTGCTCAGCTGACCTATGAGTAAACCATCCACATAGGACAGAAAGACAGGTCTTTAGAAGGAAATTTTTGAAGGACTCCTTTTTTTAGGGATATGGTTATCATCTTTCCATTGCAGTGAGAACTTTGTGTGACAAATTCTAATGTCTGAAAGCAAACACTGACAAATAAATAACACTCACTATATTGAGACCCAAACACAATTTACTAACAGACAAGTATGTGGAAATTAGAAAACTGGGGGGTTGTGAGGAATAGAAAGATATCCTAATTCAATACCTCCCTTAAACAATGAGGAAACAATCCTGAAGAGGAAAAAGTATTGCTCTCCGTCACTGGTATTGTCAGAGCTAGAATGAGAATCCGACTCTTCCAGGAGCTAACTGTGCCCCCACTCCAATATAATATAAATACAATAACAGGTTCCATGTTACTCTTCTGTAGTATTTATTCAAAAATTTGCCAATTTGGCTTACTGGGAATAAAAGACCTCTGAGAATAATTGCCCAAGTTTTCCATCTTGGTTTTATTTGGTCACTAAATCTCTTGTGGTTCTATACCAAATCAAAGTGCAGGTCTAAACAATTAAATGAGAACATATTTTGATAGTGATATAATTATAATAGCATTTTTAATAGACAAAACCAGAGTATAATTTCAGTTTAAAAAAGTAGTAAATTTTGGGATGCCTGGGTGGCTCAGCTGGTTAAGTGACTGCCTTTGGCTCAGGTCATGATCCTAGGTCCTGGGACTGAGTCCCGCATCTGGCTCCCTGCTTCTCAAGGATCCTGCTTCTCCCTCACCCTCTGCCTGCCATTCCCCTACTGTGCTCTCTCTCTGTCAAAAAATAAATAAAATCTTAAAAAAATAAATAAAATAAAATAAAAAAGGAGTAAATGTCTAAATATTTGTAACTGGTTTTCTTTTTTTTGACTTAAATGTGTTTTATCAGGGTTGAATTTTTTTTAAGATTTTATTTATTTATTTGACAATTTATTTATTTCACAAGCAGGCAGAGAGGCAGGCAGAGAGAGAGGAGGAAGCAGGCTCCTTGCTAAGCAGAGAGCCTGATGCGGGGCTCGATTCCAGGACCCTTCGACCATGACCCGAGCCCAAGGCCGAGGCCCAACCCACTGAGCAACCCAGGCACCCCAAGGATTGAATTTGTTTTTAAAAGACTCAGAAAAAAAGGAGCTTTTTACAATACGGTGAAGATATCTTAATAATTAAAGTTTATTTCTAAAAACCTTAAGTTTGAAGAAAACCTTGATGTTCATTTTGATTCAAAAGGACTATAGTCTTCTGATTTTGAGGGCCCAGCAAAGGCCATCTTTTCTATCCGGGCTTTGGCTAAAACATAGTGGTTGTAATAATGAATTTCCTGTTATTCTTAGCATGTGCCCAGAAACCATGGAGATTTTTGGACTTACTTAGTGAATTAAAGAAAGAAAATGAAAAAAGACGCTTTTATGAATAGCAACCATAGAAAATAGAGATTATAAACAGTAGTAGTTTAAAAATGAAAAGAAAAGTACAACCACAACCTTAGAATCTCTTCCAGAGATGGGGAGACTCCTTGGTGTATTTCAGTTCTCAGGTACGTTTGGGGAAATGTAAGCCCTGAGGCTGACTGACAAGTACTGGGTATGTGGTGTTAAGAACTGAGCCTGTGATGTGAAAGAGACCGGGGACACTCTCTCAGAAAACTTATTGGCATTGAATGAAATTAGTCTCTAAAAAGAGAATGAAACCAAACTCATCATTACCTTCAATCTTGTGTGTTTTGTGGTTCCCACATGGTTGGGTCATTAATAATTTCACAACCAGTTCTCCACTGAATTATGAATGGATAATGTAGACACTTCAATGAGATAATCAGTTCTTAGTATATTTACCATTTCCAAGGGAAGAAGGCAAGAGTAGGTTGCTTCCCAAAGCAAAAAGAAGCTATAGGGAAGATTTGTGATGGGTGAAATGATCAATTTAAAACTCGTTAAGTAGGGGCGCCTGGGTGGCTCAGTGGTTTAAAACCTCTCTGCCTTTGGCTCAGGTCATGATCCCAGAGTCCTGGGATTGAGCCCCACATCGGGGGGGGGGGTGTCTCTGCTCAGTGGGGGGCCAGCTTTAAATAGAATACATAATTAGTTATTTTAGTATTGCCCCAGAAACATAATTAGTATCATATATAGCTTGGTGAATATTTGCATTTCCAAGCTTTCTGTGAACATCCAGATGTAAGAACCTTATTTTTCACGATATTTTTAAAGCATTATATCAGTCACCTAAAGCTTAATCTCTATTAAAACAGACTGGATTGAGGCTTTCAAAAAATGAGGAAAATTGAAAACAAAAGCAAATATATTCTACTAATTTCAGCAGGATTTTTTTAATGCCACTAAGAATTTCAAATTTAGAAGAGAAGACAAGGCAGGTTTTCATTTTTACATACACATCCACAGCCCAATTCTTTTTGGTATGGCTAGTACATAAGTTGATGATGTAATTTGTCGCCTAAATGAGACATTTCAGGAAGTGAAAGAGGGAGCAAAGCAGGCAGGAGGTGGGGACAGCAGGCATAAATCAGAGTGGCCAGACAAACCAGGATGAATGGTCATCACACTAATGGCCCATTTTCCTTAAAAGATGGAGTTATGGGGGTGCCTGGGTGGCTCAGTCTATTAAGCATCTCCCTTTGGCTCAGGTCATGATCCCAGGGACTTGGGATGGAGACCTGCATCAGGCTCCCAGCTCAGCAGGAAGCCTGCTTCTCTCTCTCCCACTCCCTCCTGCTATATTCCCTCTCTCTATCATATAAATAAAAATTTTTTTTTTAAAAAAAGAGCTGGAGTTATGAAAGTTTATCCTTCAAGTTTTTTTGAGTTTCTTAAGGGGAATGATAATAACTTTTTCATCTTTGATAACCAGGCAGCTAACATCATGCCTAAATATTAGATGGTGCAAACAATGCTAAATGACTGAATGAGTATGAATACATTAACAACATATATACCCACATAAACATTTGTAATTACACCCCTTCCTGTTCATAAAACCAAAGAAGATTAACATAGTAGACTTGAAGATACGAGAAGACATCACCATAACAGAATCTTTCTCCCTTCATCCAGCCACATAGGAAGAGAAGGCATTCTTTTCTCAAACATCAAACAAACTGAAAATGGACACAACTCTGTAGTCAGCCATGGCTGGGGGAGAGCACACTCACCCATCCCATCCATTCATCTACCTGCTAGACAACTCCCTGTTTCTCACTACAGCATACCAATCACTGAGACTACACAAGGGATGTACAGAGTCTCTGACATCATTGTGCGTATGGTACCACCAAATCAGGGCATTTATTATGTTCACCTTCAAATAAAAATTTTAAAACAACTAATTTCCATTCATTTTACTTCTTTCCTCAGTGAAGATATTTTCAGGGAGGAAGAGGTAGCTTTGGGAACTTAAAGAATGTGGAATGAGTTTGAAACAGTTATGTGGCAAATACTAGAATGAGGCAACTAGGTGTATAGAGTGACTAAGACTCTCAGAGTCCATGGTGGCCAGAGAGCATGGATTTGTAGTGCGTCTCTATAAGATTCATTAGAATAGTAAGAGTAAGCTTAAAATTTAAATGGCATTGCACTCCTGGGTATTTACCCCAAAGATTACAGATGTCGTGAAAAGAAGAGCCATCTGTACCCCAATGTTTATAGCAGCAATGGCCACGGTTGCCAAACTATGGAAATAACCAAGATGCCCTTCAACGGATGAATGGATAAGGAAGATGTGGTCCATATACACTATGGAGTATTATGCCTCCTTCAGAAAGGATGAATACCCAACTTTTGCAGCAACATGGACGGGACTGGAAGAGATTATGCTGAGTGAAATAAGTCAAGCAGAGAGAGTCAATTATCATATGATTTCACTTATTTGTGGAGCATAACAAATATCATGGAGGACAAGGGGTGTTAGAGAGGAGAAGGGAGTTGGGGTCAATTGGAAGGGGAGGTGAATCATGAGAGACCATGAACTCTGAAAAACAATCTGAGGGGTTTGAAGTGGCGGGGGGCTGGGAGGTTGGGGTACCAGGTGGTGGGTATTATAGAGGGCATGGATTGCATGGAGCACTGGGTGTGGTGAAAAAATAATGAATACTGTTTTTCTGAAAATAAATAAATTAATTTAATTAAAAAAAATGTTTAACGGCAACTGGAGAATTTTACAGGTAGGAGATAGTGTCCTCATCTGATAAAAACCAAGAATTAGGTTAGCTTTTTCATGAAAGAAAGTAACCTGGTTTTCTTAGCAAGTTTATATCAGACTACACTATGCAGAATAAAATACAATAGGAGAAAAAAAAACTGGATCCGAGGAGATAGCAAGGAATTTATCATAGAGCCTCCTATTGCTGAGATGAGTGTGTAGGTAGGATGGAAACATGAGAAGCGGAAATACATGATTCCTACAAGAATCATGGATTCCTACAAAAATCATCAGGAGATCACATACCAGTCACCTATGCTACCCTATGTTCCTTAGTCATAACAAGGAAGGGGAACAAAAATCATTAAATTGTTAAGAAAAATCAACAGCAGGGAAACAGATGCTGCACAGAAAGAAGCAATTCAGGTAATATCAACTACACATTAAAGACCTCTAAACCCCAGCTCCATCTAAACCCAATCCCTCCACTGGCGACTGCCTCCTCCCTTATCAGTTCAAGGACATCATTGTTAGAGCTGCTTCCTTTCCTGCAGCAATATTTCTTCTACTAGGTCATTTTTTTGAGCTTCCATATATGACACTCAAATATCTCCCATTAAACATTAAAAACAATTCTCTCTTGACTCCACATTCTCTTCTTTCATTTTCTTTTACAGCAAATATTAAATCATTATTTAATACCTGGCTCTGCTTACTTTCTTCAATTCCTGTCCTCCCTTTTGCTCGTGAACCCTCTGAAAGCAAGCATCTCTCCCCTACCCCCACCAAATTATGAACAAGTCAGCCAGTGGACTTTATGTTGTTAAATGCCACATTTCTTCTTGATCTACCCACAGCATTTGAAACATTTGACTTCATTCCCCTTTTAGAAACAGTTCCTTCACATGGCTTCTAAGATCCCACTCTTTGATTCTGGTCATTCTTTTGTTCATTCTAATCCTTAGTTGGCTTACTATTCATTTTCTGCTTTCCTATATTAGAAAGTAAGTCATTGATAGCAAAGATATTATTTTGTATCTCTCACAACCAGAATAGTGCTTGGCACACAGTAAGTGCACAATAACTGTTTATCAACTAGGTAACTAACAAAAAGAAAGAGCTATCTAAGTTAAAAATAGAATTGAAATAACAAATATTTTAATGGACAGTGAATGATAAAATGAATCTATCTGGAAGATTCAAGTTGCTGATTTGGTCCACTGAGTCAAGGAAATTTCTGATTAAATAATGCAAAAATAAAAGAAGTGTCAAATAATAGATAGAAGTTAAGAGACATAGATACAGATTATTCAAAAACATCTAATAGGAATCCTGGGCAGAAACAACAGAAACAAGGGGAGGTGGCAGTACTCATTAAAATACTGTCAGAGGGGCGCCTGGGTGGCTCAGTGGGTTAAGCCTGAGCCTTCAGCTCAGGTCATGATCCCAGAGTTCTAGGATCGAGTCCCACATCGGGCTCTCTGCTCGGCGGGGAGCCTGCTTCCTCCTCTCTCTCTCTCTGCCTGCCTCTCTGCCTACATGTGATCTCTTTCTGTCAAATAAATAAATAAAATCTTTAAAAAATATATACTGTCAGAAATATTTCTCTACACTGATGAAAGATGTAGTTTCAGATTGAATGATCTTAGCAAACAATATGTTGCATTCAAAAGAAGCAAAAATATTTATAGTCACAGCCTAGTAAATTTTATAACTCCAAGGATAAAGAATATACCTTAAGAACATTCAGAGATTTAAAAATAAGTTACAAAAACCAAGTTATCAGGGTGGCATAGATATTCATATCTTAAATACTTGGTCACAGGAGAGTCAAGGAATGTCATCAAATTTCTCAAGGCAAAAAAAAAAAAAAAAAGAAAAAGAAAGAGTGAAGGAGAAAAAAAGAGAAAAGAAAAAAAGAAAAGAGCTTGGAATTCTAAACCTGCTTAATGATTAATTAAAAGATGGGAAGAATAACAACCCTTATGGATATAAAAGAACTTAAAAATAATCATAACTATATGATAAAGTTATTCAGGGACATATGTCAACCAAATAAATAAGAAAGCCAAAGAACATGGATACACAAAGGATGTGTGACATACGAAGTGGGAGCAAATTGGGATTTTAAAATAAAATCTATTAGACCTTGATGCCTGGGTGATTTCTCTTTTAATGACAAGACATATCTGCTTCTCTGTGGTCCAATTTCACTGTTTTATTATTTTTTTTTCTGGAGTGGATATTTACATATTATAAAGCCTTTCATGGATTTTGAATTTTATAATTAAACATGGAACAATTAGTATGAAGTCACTAAATTCCATTGAAAGTAAGTTTTTGATGATAGAAAATATGTCAGCCATCGTTTTAGTCTATTACATCGACTATGCTTACTATAATACAAGCAATTGTTATGGGCTGAATTGTGTCTGCCCCACATTGACAATTTATGAAGTTGTAGTAGAGTAAGATGGACCTCCAACCCCATTTGACTAGTGTCCTTACAAAAAAGAGGAAATCTGGACAGAGACACACAACACCATGTGGACCTTAAGGCAGAGGTCAGGTGATGGTCCACAAGCCAAGAACACTAAAAATTACCAGCGGACCACAGAAGCTAGAAGAGAGGCATGGAACAGCCAACGGAAGGAATTAACCATGTTGACACCTCGATCTCAGACTTTTGGTTTTCAGAATCGTGACAATAAGATTTTACTGTTGAAGCATACAGTTTGAGGTACTGTGTTACAACACCCCTAGGAAACTGTTTTGGCAGTCAAAAAATATTTGTTAAATACATGAATGAAATATCTTTCATGAGTGAACATCATAAATACTACGTACTGTAACTAATTTGTAAATATTTAAAAAGCCTACATTTATAGTTATTTAGGTGTGAACCAGAATTGGAGACAGTTGACAATGGTAGTCTTTGGAAAAATGGGGGACTCGTCAGCGAGGAAATTGAACTTTCATTTTACACTTTTTTTTTTTGGCCATGTGCAAGTATCACTTATACTTATAAAAAGATAAAAATATGGAGCTGGTAAATAAACCAATGCTGTCTTACCAGAAGCATTGCATTTTTTTCTCGAGTTAAGCAGTGAGACAATTTAAGGCTTGGAATTGATTCAGGGATTTTTACTTCATATAATTATGGGAAACATGCTAGCTCTCAAACAAAATAAGCTACATTCTCTGTAGACGTGCCCTCACCTTACTGGCTACCGTTCATGGTTATTTTTATTACAATTTCCAAAGAACTATCAGATAAAATTAAGAATGAGGAAATATACTAATGTGAGGTGATTCAGTGATTTAATGGGAACAAGAAAAGTGAAAAGGTAGTGTGAATTATTACTGTACACTAAAGTAATGCTCAGTGTCCTGTGCCTGTCTTCCCTCAACCACCTGTTCCGCAGAAATGCAGTAAGTGCATCCTATATACCACGCACGCTCTAGGCACTAGGAAGAGAAAATGGTGAATCAACTGAGTATGCTAGTCCCTGCTTTCAGGGAATTTACTATAATGCGTAGGTTTGCGTACTACAGAAGTCTCCCCACTTATCCACGGGGAAACGTTCTAAAAGGCTCCGTGGATTCCTAAAACGCCGTAGAACACCGAACCCCTCCGGTACTGTTTTTCCCTGTACATACATACATAGCTCTTATAGATTTTAATTTATAAATTAGGCAGAGTAAGAAATTAACAACAATTAATAATGAAATAGGACAATTCTAACAATATAATACTGTCCCTTTCTGATCATATCTTATTGTGCCGTACTCACCCTTCCTGTGAGGACGTGAGAGGATGAAATGCCCGCAGGGTGAGTCTGCGAGGTGATGACGTCGTTCTTGGGGCCTACGCCGGCGACTGCTGACGTCAAGATTCTGCGTCAGAGGGAGGAGCCTTGGCTTTGAAAGGCAACTGGCCACAGGTAACCAAAACCGCAGATAAGGGGAGATTACCTAGTTTACTGATGCTGTCTCTAATAAATAAGCACGAACTTAGTGCCTTACAAGTACAATTGTTTTTTTGTTGTTGTTGGTTTGTTTGTGGGTTTTTTTTTTTGGGGGGGGGGGGAGCTGGGGGGAGGGGAAGAGGGAGAGGAAGAGAGAGAATCTTAAGCAGGTCCCATGCTGCTCAACGCGGAGCCCGAGTAGGGGCTTGATCCTACCACCCTGAGACCATCACCTGAGCTGAAATTGAATGTCGGCCACTGACTGAGCCACCAGGCGCCCTCAAAGTACAGTTTCTTTCTCTCACAGTTCCTGACGCTAGAAATCAAAGTGGGTTGGCAGGGCTGTGCTCTCTCAGAAGACAGAGAGATGACCCTTCCCTGCCTTTTCAAGCTTCCGGCAGCTCCAGGTGTTCCTTGGCTGCATCATTCCAGTCTCTGTCCCCATCTTCTCAGGGTCTCCTGCTCTGTGGTCTCTTCTGTTATGTACAAGGACCCATCTCATCTTGAGATTCCTAATTACATCTCCAAAGACCCATTTCCCCCATTAGGTCACATTCACAGGTTCCCGGATTAGGATATGCACATACTGTTTGGGGGCTCCGCAGTTGGATCACTACAATATGGATAAGGGAATAGGTTAAGTCCAACACAGTGTGATAAGGGCTGGGCTACGGTATGTACAGGGGGTTATAGCATGCACAGATGACACCTGGAAAGAAGGAGAACCCAGTTCAGTTGGAGGGGTTCAGGGGCGACGGTCTGAGTGAAGTGACACGTGAGATGCGACCTGAAGAATGCCAGGGGCGGGAAGATGAGCTTTCTGGAGGAGAGCTAGGGTATACTGAATTTAGGTCACTGAGAGGAGCTATAAAATATGAGATGAGGAGAAGCACAGAAGAAACTACAAAGGTGAACAGCGCCCGGAATGGGACTGTCCTTGAAAGGCACGTCTAGCATATTGGAATGTTAAAGCTATGGAGGAGAACGGGGCAGATCTGCATTGGATGATGATAATTTGGAGTGCAGTATGAAGTGTGGATTTGTGGGGTTTAGGACTGGAATCCAAGGAAATCAGTTAGGATGATGTTGCAGTAACTTGAGCAAGAGATATTGAGGGGATTAAGGGGAGAGAGATGGAAAATACTGAGGATGGAGAAATATTATATTCATAACTATTGTTAGTTACCGCTAAACTCACAGGTGTATTTCTACAGTGTTTCTAAAATGAAGATGGGTTCCAAAGCTCTCAACTTTTCCTCTGAGCTTTCTTTCTGGCACTAGGACTAACCCACAGAGAGAGAGAGAAATGGAGAGAGAGAGAGAGAGAGAGAGAGGGAGGAGAGGTAACAGTAAGGTTCTAGCAACTGTTTTTAATAAACATTTTGAATTTCTGAAACACATCTTTTACTAATGGATGGATTTCCTTCTGTTCTTAGAGTCATGGTTACACTTTGATTGGCACTGCTCCAAAGTAAATCTGACTTTTTAAACCCCTTCCTAAGTGAAGGAGAGCAGTCTACATTTGGGTGGCGGATACTCCTTATGACTCACTCTTAATTCTATGTACCTGTTTAGTTCTTTCAGTTTCAAAAAGTTTCATGATGAGGTTAGGAATGCAGAAGGGTGTTATCAAAGTGGCAGTGGAATCCTGTGCAGAAAGAACGGAGGCGGCCACAGGGGGAGAAGGTAAATATGTCACTTTGAACATAAGCAGTCCCTCGAGGCAAACAGCAGTGCGCTTCAGGAAAACTCTGCCTGCTGCTTCTCACCTGGGTGCCCACTGCTCCTGCAGGAGTGGTACCTAATGACTGACATGTGCAAGCAAGATCACAGGCATCTGCAAGTGGACTGGCCAGCAACCTCAGGAGAAAATACTTGTGAATTTGCTAATAAATCTTTCAGAATAAGTTTTATTGTTAAGTGGTTAAAATGGTAACAATTACTTGAAAACACTATGTCAAGGATAGCGCTCAGGATTTGAAATGCAGAACCACCACCACCAAAGTCCCTTGTCAGGCTATTTTTCACTGGAAGTGTATCACCTCCATCTCTTTGGTAGTTTAAGCATGACTTTGTGGCTCCTTTGATTCCCTTCCAACAGCAGTGGTTCCTAGGTTCTATTAACACGCTTGTACTGTTTGTTTCTTAGTAGAGACTAGATTGACTCTTAACATTTCTTCCACGAGCCCTCGTATGTATTACGTAGGAAATCAAACCACAGCATGGGCATTTTTATTATTTGCAGTATTCTGTTTTAGTCTCCCAATATAAATTGTGGATTTTACATGGCTTCAGTGTGTGTTGATAAAGCAGAGTGGCATGCAAATGTTCCTTCTTTGAGGCTGCGGCTCTTCCTGCCCTTCTACACCCTCCTCACCCATCCTTCCTTACCTCCAACAACTGGATGTCACCAAGTTTTGCTCCAGTGATTTGCACAGTAACCAGAGCTCCAGCTAAGTATTGTATAGTGCTCCGACTTTAGAAGGGAATACCAGAGGCACAAAATATTGGGCAGCAGCTCACATGTATAAGTCACTGTATCAGCATAGTGACTTACCTATTGACATCTCCTGAGTAGATCTGGTCCCCTTAAAAATGAAAAATTTGGGGGTGCGTGGGTGGCTCAGTGGGTTAAAGCCTCTGCCTTCGGCTCAGATCATGATCTCACGGGATCAAGCCCCCGCATCTGGCTCTCTGCTCAGCAGGGAGCCTGCTACCTCTACCCTTACCTCTCTCTGCCTGCCTCTCTGCCTACTTGTGATCTCTGTCTGTCAAACAAATAAATAAAATCTTTTTAAAAAAATGAAAAATTCTATGTGAAAGTTAGAATTTCAAGTTTGTAATCAACTAGCTTCCTGTAAGCAATATGAATATTTCCTATTTATTTTCTATCAATAAAATAAATGATCTTAGTGTTCAGATTTGGAAATTTAGGATTACAATAACTATAATGTATTGCATATGAAGGACAAATTTATTTCCATTTTAAGTTGCCCAAAATAGGCTGAGGGACAACTTTGCATGCTTTTTATTTCTAGTCTATGTCCAATTTTAAGTATAAAAATTTAGTGCTTTAACTAATATGTTTTCAAAAATTTGCATGAAGATTATACTGAAATCTGCTGGCTAATTTCCTTTCTCTCCTTGCCTCCTTAATGATCGCTCACAGTATGGAACTTGTTTGAAATACTTTTCAGCTTGTTTAAAATTTATCATGCCTCAACCCAAACACTGAAGACATCTGAGAGAAACCACTTTGTAACTTCTAAGTGGATAGAGATAATATTTATGATAAAAGTCTGTGTTGCTCAGAGGGAAAGAGTACAGAATAATTGAATTAAATGAAAATTCATGCCTCAGGAAAAGAGTAACTTTTCAGTATAAAACTAGAAACCAGGAGAAGCTGAGAAAAATAAACTTTATTTTAGGCTCTATTTTCAGTTTTTAAAAATTTATTTTATATTCTGGTCAGCAGATACCTGAAATGATAGTTAAGTTCTTAAAGCTGTGGGTTTTTTTTTTTCTTTTTTGCACACCAAGTGGACAAATGTCTGAAATAGAAGGATAAAACATTTCCTTTCATCATTCAAAAAAACCTTAATATTAGGTTTGTGTTACATTTTGATGTTGGCCAATTCTTTCTGATTACTTTTAAATTACAGCTTCTCCAAGATAATATGCATAACTCAGCATCTTCTCCGTGGGGCGGCAACTTTACATTGGTAACAGGACATACCACTATTAACACTCTAAATTATAGCCCCTTGGCCTTGTCAATATACACACATTATTCCAGTTAATGTGAAATGCAACGATGTTCAAAGTCTCTTCCAGCTGGAACATTCCATGAGCCTATGAAAAGCAAACTCTATCTCTCATCCCATATTTGTAGGATGCTGCCTACAACAGTTTAGTCAAGCATACAATGTCTTGCTTGTTGGGTAAATGGACATGTGACAGGACATTAAACATCATGCTACCATCTTACAGCAAAATGAAGACAAAATGCAAGGAATATTATTGAGACGTGGGTCAAAATTAAAGTCCTAATACCCGATGGCAAATACATGCTGTGGGACATAACAACTCAGAGCTCAGCTATTCATTTCTTAATGTAGGTGCTGGTCTGCTGTGCTGACCAAATTTCACTTCCCTGTGCCTTTGGTGGGAGGGTGGAGGGGGTAAGAAATGGTGCATTGACCTTGAAGGTGATATTTACCACAGAGGCCTCGCCTGCATCTGGTTTCCTTTTACATCTCCCTTGGAAACATGTGGGAGTAGAACACCACCGGCCAACTTGCAAATGTCCCTGTGGTAGTGACCACTTACTTCCTCTGCGTTTTGTCACATCCTCTACTCCAAGTCTCAATAAAGCCTGCATTGTTGCAGGGAGCCAAATACAGCATCTCAGATTGTGCCTGATTATTGCAGACATTGAAAATTAATTTATACAGGTATGTAATTTTTATATATGTATTATATATATTAACTTACATCTATGTATATACCCATGTAATATTTTTGTTCAGTAAACTTATTTTATCCTTAATATTCCTGCTATAGGCTTTATACACTTCACAATACTCTTAAGAAAAAGTTTAACTCATTCAAAAACTCAAAGAATAGATTTTGTGGCACAAATTGACACTTAATTGAAATAATATTTAAACCACAGTGTTGAAAATGAAGGTTCTCAACAGCACACTGAGCATGAGCCCCAATCTTTCACCGTGAAACAACAGAGGTGGAACAGCATGGTCTCAGAGTGCTGTCCTCTGCACACATTGTCATCCATCAGACAACTCACATCACTCAGAGAGACTATGGGCTTATTATTAAAGAATTCCTGTATTTAAACTCAAGGAAAATGAAAATTGAAATTTGACCTTTTATCAAATATTCATGAGTACTTTTTTCATCTGTTATACTCTGAGTGAAATACCTTTGGGTATCACTTCAAAGTAACTCTAAAGAAAATTTCCGATGGTGCATGAGGCCAATATGTGAGTAGAATGTGAAACACACTGTAACCAGAATTGAATTTTTAACATACAAGGAATTATTCTCTTGCTTTTTTACTTATAATGTTTTTAGTCAATTATGTTTTAAATCACTTTGTTATGATTGCCCATCATAAAAAATTAATTGGTAGCACTCCATAGATGATTCTTCCATATCTGTGAGAGTACAAAAATTATCGATATTCACTGTCTCCTCATCATTTTATAGTTGAGCCATTTTGTAAGTACATGTCCCAATAAAGATTTAGTCATCAAGCAAATGTCCATGTTCTTCATTTCACTTTTCTGCTCACCAAATACTAGCTGGGAGGAAATTAACACAATTAGCATTTTTTTTTTCAGGACTCATTAGTATGCTGAAATCTGATACTTATTTATTTATTTATTTAATGTAAAGTGAGTGAGCCGGAAGCTAAAAACCCAAGTTTGAAAACAGAAAGTTGCTTTGCCTAAGCTAAAGTATGGCATATGAAGTACTGTCTTCCCCTTTTGATGTTTATATCACCATGAAAGAGTTTGCAAAAGACACCTTAGCTTTTAAAAGTGATGGTTTAGGGGCACCTGGGTGGCTCAGTGGGTTAAAGCCTCTAGCTTCAGTTCAGGTCAAGATCCCAGGGTCCTGGGATCGAGGCCCATGTCAGGCTCTCTGCTCTGCGGGGAGCCTGCTTCCTCCTCTCTTTCTCTCTCTCTCTGCCTGCCTCTCTGCCTACTTGTGATCATTATCAAATAAATAAATAAAATCTTTAAAAAAAATAAAAAATAAAAGTGATGGTTTACAAAATGGCTTTCTTGAAGTATTTGTTTATTTTATTTACCTCCTAAGACTGAAATCTGTGTATCTAAAGAAAATAAAGTTTTACTTCTCAAGAACAGTTAAAGTAGGGACAGAGAGATTCCTCTCCTTTGTTCTCATAAGGGCACTGTCTTTGCATCCTTGAAAGCCCAGCTCAGGCATCACTTGGTGAAACCTTCTCTGACTTCCTCACAGGGACTAGGTCCCTTTCCTAGCTGGTAATGCTCCTACCTCCATAGACTTAGATACTTTCCACCTTCGGTTAGTTTGAATCATGATTTTACTCTCCTTGGGGTTCCAAACTTAGTATCATATTAGGTTTTAAAGGAATAGTTACTGAAGTTAATTTAACTATTCTCTTGTTATTTATGTTACATTGCCCTTTCAACACGTAAACTATTTTACGTAGGGATGCATATGATTTTTATTTGGATCTTATACACACATAACAGAGTGTTGGGAAAATGAAGGTACTTAATATTTATTTAGTTAATGAGTGCATATTCCAGGCTCTATTATATAATGATATTTAGATAGCAAAAATGTCCATGAGGGTGGACTTATCTTCTAAATCCTCCCTCAAATTTTGTCAGTCTTTCCCCACACCTGTTCTCAGACAGTTCAGCTTACTCAGATCTATAGAACGATTGAGTCAAACCAATTAACCAACCAACCAACCAACCAGCCAACCACAACAGCTACTTCTAAAGTCCATAGTGTTGTCTATGTGTCAGGCACTGTTTTCATTATTTCTTTATATTAACATTCAATCTTCCTAACAACAGAGTGGAGTATTCCATTATACATATGAAAAAACTGAGGCACAGAGAAAATCAGTAACATACACACAAGATTTCAAAGCTACAAGTGAACTAAGCAGCTTGGTTGCAGAGTCCATTGGCTTAATTACTTGGTTCTATGCATACCCATAGGGTAGACAGTGTGGAGGCTAACCACAGGCCAAGCAGCACTCCAGAAATCTCTAACTAAAGTAGCTACTGACCCTGGCTGTTATTTATGCTGTGAATATAGATTCTGCCTGCAATTTTTCAGTTATGTAATTGTCAATTCACCTTGAATTTGAGTTAAAAAATGTATTGTTTCCTAGTACAGGAATTGTACTAGGCAGTTTGTTTAATCACATTTTCTATCTCATTTAATGTTCTAGCAAACTTGTGATATAGGGAATGTTGTCTTCATTTTTCTTTTTAGATATATATAAGCTTTACAAAGATTAAATGATACCCTTCAATTTAGACTGTGCTCTTTCTCCTCATCAACAGCTTATTCTCTTGGTTAGAAAATCAAGGCGAGACCAGGGCACCTAGGTAGCTCATTTGGTTAAGCATCTGCCATCTGCCTGGGTCTTGATCCCAGGTCCTGGGACTGAGCCACATATCAGGGTCCTGCTCAGTGGAGAGCCTGCTTCTCCCTCTCCACCCCTCCCCCTGCTTGTGCTTTCTCTCTCTCTCAAGTAAACAAACAAAATAAAGAAAAAAGAAAAAGAAAATCAAGGTCAGACCAAGCCATTCATTTTCTAGACCAAATAGTAATGCTATTTCAACTTCTTTTTTTTAAACCTCTGGGTTAACTTTTATTGTATATGAAACCCTTAATGTATATAAAACCCTTTTCAAGTTCCAGTGGCTCAAAAAATGGAACCTCAAATCTAAGAGTTTCATGAATCACTAGTTTTATTCCTGTGCCAATGTAGAAACAGAACTGAAAAAAAAAAGAAGAAAAGTGTATTTTCCTATTTGCTTATGTTTCCTTTGAAAATTGTAAGGTTATCTCTAAAGTAGCACTATAATTTTCTTGACAGTTAGAACATTATCTGTGGAATAGAGACCTTGTTGGCAGCAAGGATAAGTACTTTAGTTCTAAGAACACGAGCCAGAGAGTGAACGGGTCTGTTGGCATCACTGCAGTTAGTGCCCAGATAACAGAGGCAGGGCCCTGTTCTGTAGGCTATGTGAGTTCTCCCAGCTCTTGTGGATATTGGCATTTCTTGAAGGGAAGCAGCCAAAACCTATGCTGGTTTTGTTGGTATTAAGAGATTAATAAATTGGTCCTGGTTTATAGTAACAGAAATCCACAAGGAAGAAATGTTTAATCAGTTTCACTATTACGATAGCCTCTAATTGCATTTGGCTCTGAAATACCCATTAATTATTTAAAATAACATCATAAACATGTATTAATTCTTGCTCCAATAAAAGCTGATGTTGGGTTAATGTGAGTTTATTAATGATCTTGTTACTAATAACGTAAATTTGCAGTTTGGGTCCAAGTCACAACTTGGATCAGAGGCCCATCACACATCATAACTACTTAAAAAAAAAAAATCTGGAACAAGAAACATCCAAATCTAATTGCTCTCATTCAAAGTATATTTTTCTGCCTTAGAGGCACCTGGCAGCAAATCTCCCTACTTTATGTGGTTTTCATGATATAAATTACAAAGAAATTTACTATTGTCTGACACTCTCTAAACAAATCCCTTAATCTCTCCTACTTGTTTGTCTTTCAATCTCTTACTCTATTTTTCCTGTCATTTCCCATCCATTCCACCCCCAAATTCCTCAGAATGACATGAACCAGAAAAGTTGAAAAATTTCTGAACCAGTGGCTTCCCAACATTTTTGATCCTGTGCTTCTCAGTGACAATGTGTACGTTATTTAATTATAAACTATAACATATATACTTTTCTATTAATATATATCTTACAGAATATATATAAAATTAAAGGATAAATTAAAAGTCACTGTGAATGGACATTCTAACATTTTCCTCCTTTGAAACAACATTAATCCCTCAGCGCTCTCTGCACTGGGTTAGGGAGAATGAATTAGTTGTTTTGAGATGAACGGTAATAATAATCAAACTTGAGGTTGCCTCAGAGACCCAGATTTTACATAGTTCTTTTCTCCCTCTTCCCTCATGCTCTGTTTTAGCATGGTACTAGCAGGAAGCACAGATAAGAGATTATGGTACAAAGCAGGGGATATCTGGTTTCGGATGTGGGTTGTATGGGTCCATTTCTTCTGCATTTTTATAAGTAGGCTCTAGACATCTGACTTTGTCTTCTGAAAATAAATCCTTAACCATGACAGGAATATCCATTCATTCAAACACCTATGAATAGAGTTCTAAGCCCTGGGCTGAAGGATCTAGACGTAAATTTGAAAAAACTGTCCCCACCAAGGTTATGCTTTAGTAAGCAATGGAGTGATCAAATGATTTTATAGTAAACATTATAAAAGAGATAAGTCTTCTATTAGTGAAGAGAGAATCAAGCAACTGATTTGGCTGAGGAGATTTGGGAAAATCCCCCCAAAGGGAAACTATCTGAGAATCTTAAAATAGCTCACTGGGGCTTTACCTTTAGCCTGGGGGAGATACAGCCTGGGAAGGCTAGCTCTACTCAGCAGAGTTCCTCAAGTGAACTGAGAATAACAATAATTTATCTCCACCTGCTCTGTAATCACTGGACTCAAATTCATGTTCCTTGTCTCCTCCTTAGACTCCTGCTGGTGATAATCACAACTGCAACATGCTGAAATCAGATTTGATTTCCAGCCTTCTACAAATCCACTTTTTGTCAAGGACTTGTCATGTTGCTTTTCCTTACAATTGACTGGGGCTTGTCTTGGTATCCTTTCTTTCTTTCTTTCTTTCTTTCTTTCTTTCTTTCTTTCTTTCTTTCTTTCTTTCTTTCGTCTTCCCTTCTCCTCCTCTTCTTGTGCCCTATCCCTTCTCTCTTTCTCTGACACCACTGTTCCCTCCCTACGGTACTTGCCTTCTGTGTGAGTCAAACAGAAGTTTTACTGGGGAATTCGAACAGATGTCTTACTGGGGATATTGCAAATGCTCAATGTTTGCTACTGATTGGTTTTATCAGACACTGTATCTGGTGTTATCTTTTATCATACAATTAAATGTGGTTTTGTTTTGGTTTGTTCACATTTCTACGTGGTTTTACAGGAATCATGTTTATTATGCAGCAAAATATTTGAGCTCCAAACATCTGCAAATATGTTTTTGGCTTCCTAGTTGTTTGTAAGGCAAAAACCAGTTTAAATGGCATAACATAATTTGATGGTTTTCAGTGGCCTAACAACACAAAAAGAGCTATTAGTGAAGTTACCAGATGTACCTGGGACACGAACCCAGCTAAAATATAGCTGGGAAGACCTAGTGTTGTCTATCTACACTCCAACTTTCCACTGGCTAATGACTTCTCTGCCAGCCCTAATCCCTGACCTACAGAAACGAAGTTTAAAAACAATACAATCTAATCAACAAGACTGTCTTTAAAACCCATGTGACTTTAGTGTAAAATCATACTGTTATCATGAATCTATCTGCAAAGCTATATATGCTTTCAAATCTTCTCCTCTTTGTCAAATGATACTAGGCTTATTAACAAAGTCTAATTCTCCCCTAGTCCTTGCTTTCATTCAACATGTCTTAGGGCCTTAACTTAACCATCCTTTCGTTTTTTATTTCTTAGACAATTTTTTCCTTCCCTTTTATATTCTTCCAGCTGGCTTCCTATCTTTGTCCATTCTATCTTTTGCATAATTTACTATGTTCTTTATGTCACCCATCGGTCAATGACAGGCTCCTCATGCTAGAAAGCTCCAACACAGGCATTCAGAAGACAGAAAAAAAACAAGGAGGTCATAGAGAGGAATGAGAAGGTCATTTCAAGTATGAGTGCACTTTTCCTGAATTTATACATATTTTAGAGATAGGGTAAGGAGAAAATACTTGATTTTATCAGTCATTTCTAATTAATGTACTACATTTGTTCAGAGATAAAATACAGTAGATACAGCATAATGTTTTGCTCCTGAAAAGTTTTCCATAGAAAAGTGCAGCATTGGGTCAACATCACTTTGAATTGTTTCTTAACACTGAAAGATATTCTATAGTGTGAAATTAAATCAAGTATTTATAGAAAATACCACAGAACATATAGCAGCCTGTTTATTCCTTTTACAACAGGCCATGATATACTGGAATAGATTTATGGCAAGGTGCTATTCCTCAACATGTTTAATGTTACGAGTTATCCCTCACTATAAAATTTCTCCTTCTTTGATAATAGAATTTTTATCTGACACCTGCTTATCCAGAACACAGACTCCATTCCTCAGCCCCTGTTGCTTACCGTGGCCATGCAACTAAATTTTAGCACAGGAAATATGGGAGAAAAAAAGTGTGTCTTTTCTGGGTCCTGCCTGTACACTGACTTGATTGTCAATAAGGGATCAAGGGATCAAGGTGATAGAGCAGTTAGATCAAAGGAGTCTGGGGTTTTGAAAACAAAGAGGCTACATGTTAGTTCAGAACTATTTATGTCTAATTATTATGCAGATGTGAAAAAAAGATACTGTTTAAGTCACTTTTATGCTGGTTTTCTACAACAGCAGTCAAAACTACAGCATAAATGGTATAGTTTATTTTATTGTCGAAATGTGAGATTTTTGTTCAAATGTGGAAGTAGGTGTCTTCTCAAGTTCCAGATCATTTTTTGCACTCTATTTTGGAGTTTATATTGCTTTGTAATACGGTTCATGTTTTACGTGATCAAATAAAAATATGTTCATCCATTTATATAGCTATCATGGTTATGCAAAACTTTGGGAACTATTTAAATAGTCTCTAGAGACGACTGAATTTTGAACTCTCTTTAATTAGCTAACCACCATCAAGAACAAATACACTAGTTCTTTTAAAAAAGTCTAACCTCAAGTCTTTCCCTACATATTTTCCATCTTCACATCTCATTTGGTTTAAAGAGACCACTTCTTAGACGGACTCCCTCCTCCAGATTTCTGTGGAATTTGTCTCTGAGAATTTCTCTTAACCAGCTGCCTTACCCCAAAGACCCACCCACGCTCTATAAGCACTGATCATATGCCACACAACCTTCTGACTCATTTGCTAATGTCTGTTACTACTCCCTTGGTTTTCCTTTTATTTTAGTGGCTTCATTGAATGACATAGTTCACCGTATTTAGGAGAATTATTATCTTAAAAGATTAATATATATATATACTACAAATGTAGTCCTCTCCACTTGAAATTCTTAATAAATATATGTGTATCTATCCTTGATGTCCAGAAATAACACTGGAAAACAACAAAAAAATACATCATGCAAAACAATGAATGCCTGCCAAGATTTATGGGTTTGAGGGAATGATAATGTATATCTGCAGTACAATGATGCCTCTAGCACAATGCTATTTCAGAACATTCTGGGGATCACTCTTAGAAGCTCTACTTTAGTTTTCTTTTTTTTTTTTCCAAGTCTTAGGATCTTGATTATATCCTAACCCCCACTGCCCCCCCCAAAAATCATGCTTATAAATTCAATGAAGGATTCGCTTCACTCATACGACCATCAGATAATACACTGATGAAATTTCTCTCACTAAAATTTTATTAGCTTATATTCTGATCCACCTTTTCTTTCTTTCTTCTTTTTTTAAGATTTTATTTATTTATTTGACAGAGAGAGAGATCACAAGTAGGCAGAGAGTCAGGCAGAGAGAGAGGGGAAGCAAGCTCCCTGCTGAGCAGAGAGTTCAATGTGGGCATCGATCCCAGGACCCTGAGACCAGACCTGGGCCCAAGGCAGAGGTTTTAACCCACTGAACTACCCAGGCACTCCTGGTTGACCTTTTCATGCACTAATCCTAAAGCTGTCACCATGGCTGACAAATAGTTTTACAGATATAGACAATTAAGCAAATTCTTTTCAGCATCTGGAACCTAACACCTTAGACATGAAAATGTGGCTCGTGTGTCTCCCCAAATGGCTTACCTATTTTAAATGACGTACAATAGCATTAGGAATGGAGTAGTTGATTGGAACTCTTGTCGATAATTTGAAAAACTTTATAAATATTTGTTTCCACTTCACAGAAGTGATGATAATCATAAGAACTATTTAAGGGATCATTTCGTGCTATGGAGAAAATGCTCCAAGTTATTTATGTATGTAACATTACTTTGTATTTGTACTTTTGTTCATTGTATGCATTTCACCCATAATTCTATCACTTTTTATAAAACTTATATAGGATAAAAGGTGAAAAATCACCTGCTTCTATAGTTTTAATTCCATTCTTTCAAAGTAACTGCTATAAACAATTTTATCCCAATTTAGCTAGAATTTCACATTTAATCATATAGAGAGATTTATACCCCATTTATATTTATATCTATATATGCACATTTTGTCCTATGAGGTTGGTATGTGCTAGACATAGTGGTCTGCCGCTGCCTTTTTCCACATATACTATATCTTCAGCATTATTCTGTTAATGCACACAGATCTCACTCTATCTTTTTCATGGCTACATAGCATTCCAACAATAGATAAGCAATAATTAAACATTCATTATTGGTGGAAATTTAGGTTGTTTCTTTTTTGTCAGTAACATACGATATAATAATGAACATCTCTGCCCATATATTTTTATATGTTTTACTGTTTTCTTTGGTAAATTTCTAAAATGGCTATTTGCCAGTTCAGAGATATTTTAATATTCATTCAGTATAAAATGGAACAGAAATTCCTACAGATGTTGATTATAGAATCTTCTCCCATAATCAAATCTTTCCAGAGTAACTCCTAAACTTGAAATTTTGCATTTAATCTGTTTATTACAAAGCATCCTAAATGAGCTGTAGAGTCAAAGCAAATATTCCACCAGACAATGCCATAACACTTTAGAATGATGAAATGCTTAAAATAGAATATTTAAGTTAGAACTTGTAAATAGGTTATAATTACAGCTCTCATAAATGTAGCCATGCTACAGTGACATGTCCAAGAGCAAATTCTTTCCAGCATTCTTAGTATTGATATAAATGTCCAAGTGGTGAGCATATGTTTCTGGAATGTTTAATGTTTCTGTCAGCAGTTGGGCAGGGTTTGTCTTATTTTAGGGGAGCTATGTCATAGGTCAGTTAATAATTTCTTATGTCATTATTGCATTCCCAACAGATTTGATAGGATAAATGGACATTTCTGAAAAAGTGACCAGAGCATGCCAATCATAACAACTTTAGGGAGCATTAATCTTTTAAAACAATCTAAAAGGAAGGAAGAGTTTCCCAGAGGCACAGGATGCTCTATTTTCATATAGTTTGAGCACATTGATCTTTGTTGTCAAGCCTCTGACTTCATTTACACTAACTTGTAACATGTGACTGATCTAGTTTGTTAGCAAAGTTTATGGAAATCAGACTTTTTTTTTTGTTTTTTTACCTGCAAAAAGAGAGATTTTTGTTTCCTCATTGTAGATAGCCCCAGTTGAGCAGAACTGAGAACACTGGTTTTGTGTTAGGAGAACTGCAATTATGGGTTAATATGATTATCATAAGAGGGGGAAGGATGTTGCCCAATCTGCAGGGAGTTTTCAATGCCAATGACCAGATTGGATTTAAAAGAAACTCTGGAAAACAGCATGGAGGTTCCTCAAAATGTTGAAAATAGAACTGCCCTATGACCCAGCAATTGTACTATTGGGTATTTACCCTAAAGATACAAATGTAGTGATCCAAAGGGGCACATGCACCCGAATGTTTATAGCAGCAATGTCCACAATAGCCAAACTATGGAAAGAACCTAGATGTCCATCAACAGATGAATGGATCAAGAAGATGTGGTATATATACACAATGGAATACTATGCAGCCATCAAAAGAAATGAAATCTTGCCATTTGCAACAACATGGATGGAACTAGAGCGTATCATGCTTAGCGAAATAAGTCAAGCAGAGAAAGACAACTATCATATGATCTCCCTGATATGAGGAAGTGGTGATACAACATGGAGGCTTAAGTGGGTAGAAGAAGAATAAATGAAACAAGATGGGATTGGGAGGGAGACAAACCATAAGTGACTCTTAATCTCACAAAACAAACTGAGGGTTGCCGGGGGGAGGGGGTTTGGGAGAAGGGGGTGGGATTATGGACATTGGGGAGGGTATGTGATTTGGTGAGTGCTGTGAAGTGTGTAAACCTGGTGATTCACAGACCTGTACCCCTGGGGATAAAAATATATGTTTATAAAAAATAAAAAATTAAAAAAAAAAAAAAAGAAATCATATTTGTACTTCATAAGGATTGTAAGCACTACATTGCTGGAAGAATTTGGAGAAAATCTACAAGAAAAGACAAACTTTGGCCAAGGGTCTACTAGCTAAACCATGCGTGCTGTAACTCTAATTTTTGCTTCTCTCACTTGGAAACTTCTTAGGGGAGTATGGCATCTACAGGATTAGTAAAAGGGCCTTGGCATCAAGAATAATTTCAGTTATTGGCTCTTTTTGGTTAAGAGTTAAAGAAAAGTTGATACGTCTAATGATGGCAAATGTGCCAGAGGATTATTTAAAATAGTATCAGTTTATTTGGGGGTAGGGAAAACTATTGCCTTTGTGTATGTAAAGGAGTCCTTTTCCCCATGTGAATGATACCCCTTATGATAAAATATACTTTTTAAAGAGAAAAAGAAATAAATCTAAATAATTGACATGCAATAAAGAAAATACTATTTCTTTCTTTCTTTCTTTCTTTCTTTCTTTCTTTCTAAAGATTAGATAACACTCTTCTGATAGGCCTTGACCTATAAGCTATCTGGTGGCTACTTAATTCCAGTTAAAGAAAGTCAAACCAATTCTGTCTCCAACACAATTCCAGAATACAATGTTCACAAACTATTATAAATAATATTAGTGAAATGAATAGGTTGTTACTGTATTTTAATGTTTAAGTATTTTGATGGTTTCTCCAAGAAGATACTCTGAGTTATACAGCTATACTATAAGGCAATAGAAACATTTACAGACCTCTTGAATCTGAGCAAAATAATAAGTGATGGTAAGAAAGATATTTATAAAATCCCAAAGCCAGATAATCTGTGCATGTGTCTTACCTTTCTTTTGCGAAGCCTGACTGGGCTGTCCGCGGGTTCTTGGGTGGCCAGAGTTTCCTTTAAGTGTAAACACTGCATACCCTCTCCTGAGTTGACCTTTGGGAGACTTTTGTTTTGATGTTCTGAGAAACCACTCTTCTCGAGGCCATTTTCAGCTGACATTCCACCAGTGCAGGAAGGAGGTTGCAGAAGGCAGCTTCCAGAATCTGCTTTTAATAATGGCAGTCCTCTGTCCGTGCAAGGAAGAGCCAAGAACTTGTCCTGTACTACACTGCAGGTGTTTCTTTCATGTTCATCTTTAGGGAAGTCAAGTTTCCTTCGTTGCTGAGCAATTACAGCAGAATTAAGCAATTGCTTCTCAGGCACAATATCTTTCACATTCGAAGAGTCACACACATTTATTCTATTAGATGCATCTTTTATTTCACTTAAGCTTATCTCATTACAAAGCTCCAGGCTTTTACTTACAACGTCAACAACTCTCTTCTCCCCTCTTTCTTCTACCAGTGCTAAGTCAGCTCCGTCTGCCATTCCCCAGGAGTCACTCTGGTGATTGTCCATGATGGGCAGTGTTGTTCCTGAGGAGCCTGCTCCTCTGTTGTTATGTTGGTCTGATATTTTTTGTCCTTGGGTACTTAAAATCTGCTTATCATCTGTAACACATGGATCGGAATCGGTATCCTCGTCGGAAATATGCACTAGCGTTTCTGTGCTGGCCTCCAGAGAAAGAAACTGATCTTCACCTTCATGGCTGTCATTTTCATCCACCTCCTTTGAAATGTGACCCATTGGCCTCCCAGGAAAGTCTCTCAGCTCTGAACCATGGCAGCAGTCCGGGAGTGAAACACACCTCTCTTTACGATCCACATTTAAAGACGCATCTTTTTCCATACTTGCCTGCAAGCTGTCAGCTACTAGTCCATGATGACATGCTGGGTTGTAATCATCAGAATTAAAAGGCTGTCCCATCCACTGGGTCACATGTTCTTCCCAGCTTCTCTTTCTGATAGCTACAGACATGTCATCGTCGTTTAACAGCAGATAGAGAGATACGTTCCATATGAGACTAAAGGAGATGGAACATGCTGAAAGATGACTTCATATTGTAGTGACTCAAGAAGAGAGTGAGTTTCGTCATTTTGCCACCTATTAAAAAATTAAAATATATATATATATATATATATATATTCAGGATCATCATTCTCAAGTCAAAATATATGTTGGAAAAGAGAGCATTTAATCTGAGCTATGAAAGATTAAGAGATCTTATAGAGCATATATTTGATGGCTTTAATGATGTTACTTCTTTAAGAAGTAGCCTCCTATTAGAACAAAATGTCGTATTTAATCTTTCTGGTCAAAAAACAATGACAACACTTTAAATGAAGCTGGATCAATTGACCTACTAATGAATGAAGGTTAAGTACTGAATGCTTGAAACTCCCTTAAGAACATATTTGCATTACAGTACTTAATAGAACTCACCAGAAGAAAGTTGTTGCTCTAGCTGCCATGCTTTTGTGCTTCACTTTTGTGAACAGAAGTCCTTAAGGAAATCTATTTGCTAGGGGTGCCTGGGTGGCTCAGTGGGTTAAAGCCTCTGCCTTCCCCTTGGGTCATGATCCCAGGGTCCTTGGTTGAGCCCTGCATCGGGCTCTCTGCTCAGTGGGGAGCCTGCTTCCTCCTCTCTCTCTCTCTGCCTGCCTCTCTGCCTACTTGTGATCTCTCTCTCTGTGTCAAATAAGTAAATAAAATAAAATAAAATAAAAAAGAAATTTATTTGCTGCTTGGTTTGAATTGCAGCAAAGAATACCAGGGGTCTGTTCATGCCAAATCAGAGCCATAGAGACAGCATGTGCAATGTCTCAGTTTCTGAAAGAGCATTTATTGGATGTATTTACTCCAAGGAGTGACTAAGAAGCATGGAAAAAATCTAGTGTAGCTCCTATTAACACATAATTCATAAGAAAGTGTAACACAGACCACTGACCGTGCCCTAGGATAAATACATTTACACACACACTTATCACAGCTACTACTACTAGCTAGCAAGCTTGTTTTGCTGAAGCTTAGAGACATTATATTAGTTGCTCAAGGTCAAACATCCAGGAAGTATGCCAGGATTTAAACTAGGCCCTGGATCTGATTTTGTCAACAAACGTCACTGTTTCCATGGAAGGAGATTCTACCTGCGCCCCTTCCCTTCCCCCCAGCTTTAGTACATATAAAATCTCAACTCCTCAGTCAGGAATTCAGAGAACCAAAAGGAAGATGTGAGCATGCTAAAACAATTGGGACAATTCCTCAGAAATTTCAGTCGCATTCTTTTTAGCTTCTAAGGAGTTTAGTTTGTGTACTGCTATTAGAATTTGGCCATAAAAATGTAAGTAAACCAGAAAACCAGGCCTGAGATAAGGTAAAATATAAACACATTCTAGGTAGCCTTCACCTTTTTGCCTTGAATTATTCAAACCCTTCGTTCAAGGAAACAAATTATACCAATGTAAACTGAACTTTACAAAAATGACTAGTCCAAACTTTGTCCCATAATGAAACCAAATTATTGGACCATAAAAGAAAAATCCCATTCAAAAGAGCGGGCACTTCGAGTTTTTCCTTCACACAAGAACTGTCAGCACATAACATGGATTGGCTTATTGATTTCGGCCATAAACAAGATTAACTGCTGTGCTGGTTTTGGGTCACTTCAGTCTACTGAACAGGATTTTGAGTCCCTACCAAAAATTTCAAGGTATTCTGACTAAGCACTTGCCAGAAAGGTAAATATTCCAATCCTATGAATACCAGCAGAGTTAAGGAATATACTAGATTTGGTACCCTAGCCCGACAAAATATCTTTCTGGATACTATCGGGTTCCCTCAAAGGTCTGTGACCATTTGAAAATGGTCAGCCTGCACATTTTCCATGTTGGCATTCATTCTGCACTCAAAAGAAAATATAAAGTCCCCGAATTCCATGCATAAGTCATTATAGTGTGGGAGGCTACGGAAAGTGGAAAAAACGCATAGATGCAGGCCAGAAAATTTCTGCTTTCATGGGCAAATTTGGGTTGTAATAGGGCGGTTCTGTTTTAGATGCTTTCTTTTCTTTATTTTTATCCAGTGTAGAGAGAGCAGGCTAACTTAAGAAATGCCAAGTGGTATTACTGTGTCATTCCTAAGCCACATTCACATTTAAGTTGAGACTAAATTCTGGATTCATTTCTTTTACTAAAAAGAAATTGAGTTTTATTAACTCCTTGGGGGAAGGGATTATAGAAAAGGTTTACCCTTAGGGCCTTACCATAATATTAATTGACTTCACTCAACCTTGGCAAATAGGTGAGTGTTTTTATAATGTCAAAGGAAGACAGTTCGATAAGTTCTAAAGCCGTCTAGTTGCTAAGAGAGATGGTAAATTAGGTAGATTGAACACATGAAAGCATTAACTCCTGTCCTGCTCATCTAGGTTCTTTGGACATTTCCAAATCATTCCTGTGAATGTATAGTGTCTATATTTTTTAAGACAAAAAATTTCCTAATTATCCTTATGACCAACATCTCTCTATTTTCAGTGCTCATTCCATATCCTGTGGTCTGATAGATTTTTTTAAAATTTTCTCTCTTCAAACCTTGTTATTCACACTTCCTATTCAAATATTGTTTATAAGCTTGATAGTTAAAATCTGCCCCCATGAGCTAAAGCCTGAACAGAGTATTAAGAAGAGGCTTCAACATCATGAGCCATCAGGGAAATTCAAATCAAAATCACACTGAGATATCACCTTACACCAGTTAGGATGGCAAAAATTGACAAGGCAAGAGACAACAAATGTTGGAGAGGATGTGGAGAAAGGGGAACCCTCTTACACTGTTGATGGGAATACAAGTTGGTATAGTCACTTTGGAAAACAGTGTGGAGGTTTCTCAAAAAGTTAAAAATAGAGCTACCCTATGACCTGGCAATCACACTATTGGATATTTAACCTAAAAATACTGATGTAGTGAAAAGAAGGGCCATATGCACCCCAATATTCATAGCATCAATGTCCACAACAGCTAAGCTTTGGAAGGAGCTGAGATGCCTTTCAATAGACGAACGGGTAAAGAAGATGTGGTTCGTATATACAATGGAGTATTACTCTGCCATCAGAAAGGAGGAATACCCACCATTTGCATAGACTTGGATGGAACCAGAGGGGATATGCTAAGTGAAATAAGTCAAGTAGAGAAAGACAATCATCATATGGTTTCACTAACATGTGGCACATAAGGAATAGCACAGAGGCCATTAGAAGAAGGAAGAAAAAAATGAAGGGGAGGAATTGGAGGGGGAGACGAACCATGAGAGACTACGTATGGACTATGGACTCTGGGTTTCAGAGGGAAGGGGTTGGAGGGATGGATGAGCCCAGTGATAGGTATTAAGGAGGGCATGGATTGATGGAGCATTGGGTGTTATACGCAAATAATGAATCATGGAACACTACATCAAAACTAATGATGTCCTGTATGGTGACTAACATAACATAACATAACAAAATAAAATAAAATAAAGAGGGAATATTGGATTACTGGATTACTGAGTATACTGGCCTCATTTTCTAAATCATCTGAATTTACTAGAATCCATCCTATAAGTTATAGATGTCTTTGTAAAAGACCTGATTTTTCCCTATCAATCTCCTCATCAGATTGCTCTCTTTAAAATTATATTTCTTTTTTTTTCTTTTAAAGATTTTATTTATTTATTTGACAGTGAGAGATCATAAGTAGGCAGAGAGGCAGGCAGAGAGAGAGGAAGGGAAGCAGGCTCCCTGCTGAGCAGAGAGCCTAATGTGGGGCTCGATCTCAGGACCCTGAGATCATGACCTGAGCTGAAGGCAGCGGCCCAACCCACTGAGCCACCCAGGCGCCCCTAAAATTATATTTCTAACTATCGACTATTTGTGTTGCAAGTTTTTGTTACATTTTCTTGGTAATCCTTTTTGTGCATTTTCATTCAGAATGAGCTCAGCTGCTGAAGATTTGGATGAGGGATCTGGAAAAGTGTAGGTCATTTCAGGGTGTTGATTTTATGAAGTGAATTTCCATGGGGATTTTTCACTTCTTAAATGCATGTGTTCTAACACCACTATATTTCAAGAGACTCTATGTACCTCTAATGTTGTAACAATTCTGGAAAATGTTTGTAAAATGGCCAAATTTGCTTTTTGTGATATTAGTGCATAAGATGTTTAGACACAAATTAATCTCAAATTTATTATTTGAGTTAATTTTGTAACACCACTCCTTAACATAAGCATTTTGTGCCAAACAGTATTTTATTTTATTTATTTATTTTTTAAAAAGATTTTATTTATTTATTTGTCAGAGAGAGAGCGAGCACAGGCAGACAGAGTGGCAGGCAGAGACAGAGACAGAGACAGAAACAGAAGCAGGCTCCCTGCTGAGCAAGGAGCCTGATGTGGGACTGGATCCCAGGACTTTGGGATCATGACCTGAGCCAGAGGCAGCTGCTTAACCAACTGAGCCACCCAGGTGTCCCACTATTTTTTAAAAAATATTTTATTTATTTATTTGACAGACAGAGATCACAAGTAGGCAGAGAGGCAGGCAGAGAGAGAGGAGGAAAGCAGGCTCCCTGCTGAGCAGAGAACCCAATGTGAGGCTCGATCCCAGGACCCTGAGATCATGACCTGAGCCGAAGGCAGAGGCTTAACCCACTAAGCCACCCAGGTGCCCCCAGGTGTCCCACTATATGGTATTTTAAAGTTAACTGAAATTAAATATTGTCATACTAAATGACATCAATTGGAGATGTTCTAGTTTGAGAATCACTGACCTGTATCCCATATCAAATGACCACGTTCTCCTTTGCACCTGCTTCTGAAATAAACACATACTATGTATTTTGGCCTTTTGAGTGTCCTTAGAGAAGAAGATTCCGATGATAATCACCATTGCTCATTCTATAGTCTGGGAGAATACGATGCAATTAAAGCACTGGAGGCTGATATCAAGTGGGCAGGAATGAAGAACTGACAGCAGCGCTGGCTGGCCAAGATCACTTCTCCAGTTCTTGTTTATTTAATGCCCATTGGGCCACAGACACTCTGCTAAACGTTGACAATGTAGACCTAAATAATATATATTCCACCTTTCCTAAATGAGCTTACAATTTTATGAGAGAAACTCATGTAGAGAAAAATAGTAAGTCTTCTCATGGCCACAAATTCCATGTAAGTTTTAACATAAAGCAGAGGGTCATCAGTTTCTCCTTCCCTCTTCCTTCCTTCTGCTTTCTTCCTCTTTTCCTTCCTTCCTCCCTTCATTCCTTCTATTTTCTTTCTCCCTCTTTCTCTCCCTTCCTTCCTCTCTTCCTTCCTTCCTTCCATCCATCCATCCTTCTTAGTGAGTCCTGTGGGATGATGGAAATGTGAGGTAGGACTTCCAGAGGAGAAAATCCCTACACGACGCCCTCTGTGGTAAATGTCCTGCCTCCACAACAACCTGAGGTTCAGAGTTTCACCGTTCTAGAATCACCTCTTCGGGAAAGATGGCAGAGGCAACAATAAGCTCCAGAGAATTACTAACAATGTGAAAACCCATTTGACACCTGGGAGGGGAACCACATTTCTCAGGTGCATTCAGAGAAAATTGAGGGGAGAGATTTAAAAGAAAAAAAAATTTTTTTTTTCAGAAAATTTCACAGACCTGTCTTCAGATTCAAGAAAATCTGTGAAGTATGAAGTAATACAAGAAATAAAAATATACCACACCAAGAAACATTATTGTGAAATTTCAGAACTTTAGAGGTAAGCAAATAAACATATATGTTATCAGAGAAAAAGAGAAAAGAGGTTATACATTATGCATTGGGAATCCCAATGTTATTGGATTTCTTAATAGCAAAATTGGAAACAAGACAGGCAAATGTATCTTCAAAATTCTGATGGGAACTTATATCTACGTTATTTTTAATCTGCCTTATTTTTCTTTTATTTTAATCTACCTAATTTTAATCTACCTTTAAAAATTTCCCCCTCTTCTCAAGAAACTACTGGAGGGATAGTTCTATCCAAATAAAAGAATAAATAAAATGGAGAAGACATGGAGTCAAGGGAGTCAGAAACTCAACACAAAGACCAGGGCATGGGATTTCTAGGATGAAATTTATGTAGCAGGCCGAGCAGGCAATCATTTCACATAAATCCTAAAGTTCTCTATAAGAGATGTCTCTAAGGAAAAAAACCATGGAAATAATAGATTATATGAGGTATGTGGCCACAATAAGAGGAATTTATAATAAAGTCAAACAATTTCGGTGGAAGAGTTAGTAATATTTACACAGAAAACAAAAAATCAATTATTACCTCCAGGAAACACAGGGTTTTAAAAGAAAGGAAATATAATCATAGTACATGACCTGGTGTAGCTGTGATTTTTTTGTGTAGCCAAATAATGCAAACAGCAAATACTGACTTAACAAAAAAATTATGACAGCAACTATTTTTGAAGCATAAAATTTTTGTAGGAGTTGAGGTTAGGGATGCTGGGAAGAATCATCTCAGAGAGCTGACTCTTCATTTTTCATAATAGGAATTTAACAGATAATGACTAAAATGGGAAAAATATAGTATAATCATAATGTTTAGAAATACAGAGGTTATAGGGAAAACAGCCCCAAACAGTTAACATTGTTGTAGTTCTTTGTGTTATTTGCTTGAGGCAAAGAAAAATTTCGGAATCTCAGAAAGCATGTTAAATAATAGCCTAAATTTAAACTATATTTTAATATGTTCCACAGCAGTAATTTTAAGATTGAGTTGATAGGTAAATACATCTACATTTCCTCTATAATATGTCTAATAGGACCCAAATATTCCCTGTGTTCCCTCCCACCCTCTCCATATCACCCCCTCACAAGCACAAATATATCTTTCTTCTTCCATTTGCACAATAAAGGTGCCAGTTTGGGTATTTATTTTGGGCCAATAATATCATGCAATTTTCCATAAGGTTCTTGGGTGATTTTTTTTAATGACCATTTTCTTCCCCCAACTCTTTTAAGAACTCCTGCAAGTCAGGAAAAAAATATTCTTGGTAATCCTCTTAGTTATAGCCTTCTAAAATGTTATCTGAACAGAAGTTTTAAGATACAAAAAGTAAGATGTAAATAACTTTAATTGAGTAAATGCATATGAAAAGAGAAATTCTCCTTTGCATTATTTCAACTTCTTCTGGACACCCCATCATAGTACTTAGCAAGATGGCAATTTTCCTCATTCAACCCCTTAGACCTTTAAACGTGTGTATCTCATTGTATCCTTTCAGAACGCAAATGACATACATAGACATATATATGTATACACATACAAAAATAAAAATTTAAAAATATATGTACACACACACACAGGTAATTGGCTCCCAGGTTGTTTTAAAACAGCTTCACACAGATTCTATGTATTTAATAGAAGGGAAAATAAAAGTGTAATAGTACTGACATTTTCTCTTTATTTTCCTCTCTCCTTAGGTGGCCTCAGTTGCTTTGGTTTCCCTTAGGGTCTTCTTCATTACCCATCCCATGTTGAATTTCTAGGTCATGTTTTCCTTCTTACAACTCCTTTACAGCATATCTATGTGTAATATCTACCACATAGCATATTCTCAGTCACTGGGGGCAAGAAGAAAAGATATGAGGAAAATAACCTCCTTTTAATTGCAAGTGGTTTCAGCTCTCAAAAAGGCACTCTTACAAGAATACAGAATTTATCTGAGCAGAGAAAAGAACATTTCTACATTGACCAACTTTGTGGCTAATATGATAAGTCAGCAAAATGGAGACACTGGGAATCTGAACTCCTATCATGATTTTCAATCTTTATGTGTCTTAGTCTCCTCTCAGGGAGTCACATTTGCAAATAGAAAAGGCCTCCAGACCACTTTAGAACTAAATTAGACAACTAGAACAGATGCAACAACATAGACATGACCACAACTTAATGGAGTTCTTCAAATGTGTGCTCGCTAGTTTCAAAGTAAATCTTCACTACAGTGAACATTTGCAAAGGCCAGAATGAAATTTGTTTTCTTGATGGAGCTGTCAAGGAACGAATTATCTAGCGAACCAAACTGTGCACATTTGGGTATCTTCCCACTGCTCCCCCAGCTCAGTGATAACATGAAGAGGAATGCTTTTCATTGCCAAACTGATCTTTCATTTCAAGATGCTCAGGAGCAGTAAGAAAGCGGGAGCAGAGACGACTCTTCCTAATTCCTTTATGTAAATGCAGGAACAAATAGCCAAAAAAGATAACACATTTTAAAAAAGCATTTCTATGAGTCTACTCAGGGGTCAGAGTAGCCAACTTTTAGCAAAAGACAATTGGTGCTTTTCCTTTAAAATATTCATGTTGTCTAATCCAAATCAGAAACGGCTAGAAATAGACTGTGGGAGAGAGAGAGACCTTTAATAATATGATGCAGGAATTTATCTTCATATGATTTCGTGCAGATTTCCTTTCTTTGGTAGCAATCTGCATTCTAATTCTTCACAAAATCATTACCCATTTACTTTTGCATATTTTGTCAGATGTTGGAATTTACTCATTATGCCTCATTAGTTGTCTGTGGAAAACAAACTCGTATTGAAATTCTCTTTTTTAAAAAAAATTATTTATTTGACAGAGAGAGAGAGAGAGAGCGCACAAGCAGGGAAAGCAGCAGAGGGAGAGTAAGAAGGAGTCTTCCTGATAAGCAGGGAGCCTGATGTGGGATTCGAACTCAGGACCCTGGGATGACCTGAGCAGACGCTCAGACAGATGCTTAACCAACTGAGCCACCCAAGTGCCCTTTATTGAAATTCTGTATTGGTAAATTATTGAAGCTTAAAATATACATATATATTATATATGTATTATATATGGAATAGCTTCCATGTATTTGGGCTGTCTGGATATTAAAAAAAATAGTAAATTATAGAAGAAACCACCCATAATGAACAAAGTCAGGGGAATAAGGATTATATTACTTTTTCCAAAAGATACATCCAAGTCTCCATCATTTCTGGTCTTTAAAAGAAAAAGGAAGAAGTAGGTATCCAATTTAAAATATTCTTTTAAGATTTATTACTTTTATGTATATCTCAACTTTACTAGGCATGGAAAATTTTTTCGTATACTTAGCTTTCAGAGTCAAAGATTCCAGGAATTAGACAAATGTGACAATGAACTCTGTTCAGTTCACTAGAAGTCAGCTCATTGTAAAAAATCAGGTTTCTAAAATTGCAAAAATTATTATTCCTGTGGTGCCCTATTTTTACCTTCAGGTTCCTGCTATGTAATCCAGCCTCAGTAATTTCTGAATTTTTTTTTTTTTTTTTTTTTTTTTTTTTTCAGGGAGGAGCCCAGATCCTGGCAGTGTTCAACTTATTACCCCTTACAGCTCAGGTCAGCCAGCTCTGCAGAGTCTCTAAAAGTTTTCTTAAGTCACCCACATGTAATTTGAGGAAATCTTGGAAAACTTCATCATATTTGCCTGATATCACTAAGACCTTTTGGGGGATAGCTGATTTCCAAAAGATTCCCCAAATTCATACCATCATGGGGAAAAAGATTGCATCATGGATGCAGTAATTTCTAGCTATGTGTATTTTCTTTGGGTTTCCCCATTTTATTTTATAAAAGTACATGGTTTTCTCAATGATAGTGTTCCATCCTAGGCAGAATCCTTCGAGCATTTAGAACTATACCATAGCTTAGCTATTTCTGCAAATAAACTCACTAATAATTAACCATTTGGGTTTTTGCCTTAGTATCTTTTTTCTACCAAACCCCTATAACCAAAGAAAAGTATTGTCTTTGTTCTGAACTTGCTCCAGTTGAAATTTTTCATGTGAAAGGAAATAGTTTAGAGTTAAATTTGTCATCAAGAACTTGGTTGCTTTTTGTTTTTGAATGGCAAAGCAGTGTTTCTATTCAACAAGGGACATGGATTATAATGCTTTATCATCAGCATGGTGAGCTGTGTCTTTGCTTTAAGTGGCCACTTTCTATTTTTAGCTTTGCTATCATTTCTAAGAACCCTCTAACAGTAGACACAGTAATCACTAACTGCAAATGAAAAATATGGCTACACCCACCCAGGTGCTTGGCTTGCTACGTGCCAAGAGAATACTGAGATTTCCCTTCTTCAAAAAGTACGACTTCCACTGAAATTGGGAACATGACATCACTGGGAACTTAGCTATTCTGTTAGGTCACTATCCTACCAAGTGTTGATGCCTCTGCCATCAACTTTGCCTGCTGTGCGTAATATCTGTAATTCTCATCTTACTTTATCATGTACCTATGCCCAGTGGGGCTTGTTTTGATTTCCAAGTGTTCTTCTATATACCCAACTAACAGCAGGCACACTGAAAACTTCTGATCATGATAATAGGAACAGTAACAAAGGACTTCCATTTACTAAGCATTTACTGTGGGTCAGGTACTGTTCTCTTACACCATCTCCCTTGGTAATAGTACTCACAAATATTCCATAGAGTAGTTGCTGTTACTGCCTTAATTTTATAGGGAGGAATTTTGGTAGGACTTAGTAACCAGCTCAAGGTCAAATACCTACCAGTGGCAAAAGTTACGATCTCCATTTTTTTGTGGAGGTAAGATGCCTGTTAAAGAACCATTCCTTCCCCCACACCCCCAGTGATTTGGATTAGTTACCTAGATTTTGTGTTCCTCAGTTTTCTCACCTCTGTAATAGGAATAACGAAAAGTTTTGTTGAGGGGAAAATAATAGTATTAAGCTAAAATAATAATACTAAGCTAGCGATACGCATAGAACATTCAATCCATTGCATATGAGAGAATTCACTAGATGTTTGGGGACAGGATGCTGTTGCTGCTGCTGAAAACGGTGACTCCTTTAGTTTTGATTGATTTTAGCTGCAGAATCCATGGCTGGGTGTGAGACACAACTATCCCTTGCATGCCCATGTTGTTTCAATATAAAAGAGCAATTTGACCAAAATGTGAAATACCATGAGTCTTTCTTCCTTCCTTGACTAACTGACCTATGCTTTTCTAAACAAAGATTTGTTTGTTATACTGTGTGCAAAACAGTTTGCCCATATAAAATCTCATGGGATGCTCAAAATGACCCAATGATAGAACTGTTCTCACTATCTTCCTTGCTTTACCAATTAAAAGCAGAAGCTCAAAGTAGTTATGGGGCAAGCTTTACATTGCAGAACATCAAGTGGCAAAGATACAAATCAGAGCCAGTTTTTGGACTCTGCCCAGGAGCTTTTCAGTTCACCACCCCATTTAAATTGTGGAAAATTCACTAGAGCTCTGCTGTCACTGGTTTCACGTAACTTTTACTTTTAAACTACTTCTGGATGCTCATGCTTCCCTCTGGTTTTTAATGATTTGTAACGTCTTCTTATGAGAATGTTGTTAACCTTTGGCCTGAGGCTCTGATGATTCTTGACAACCTCTTATCTTCTTTCCCCTGTAAAAATTATTTTATCATCGCAGGATGTCTGGAAAATTAAAAAAAAAAAAAAAAGTCCCACAATGCCCACTCTTTACACCAGTTTTGCTTTCCTTTCTTTCCTATTTCCCTCCAATTTATTCCATAAACAATTATTGACAAAACAGGTATTGAATGCATCTGACATGCTAATATGTTTATGGCTGAGAATAACGAGAAACATTGAATTTCTAAACTTGCTCTGATCTTCCTACTTCCTTTCCAACTCATTTCCATGATAGGATTGATTTTTTTCTTTGAATTATTTGAATTGTATTGCTGAAACACTTTGTTAATCTAGTCTAATACAAAACAACCTTTTTACATGTACAGCGAGTACAATAATTTTTTCTACCCATCTACCTTAATTAATGAGCACATTTATATGCACACGGTTTGCATCGCCTTCCCACTATTTTTTGCACGCAAGTCCTTATTTAATCTTTTCAACTTGATTTGCATATTCTATAATCTACTCAATCAAAATCAACCAATCTCTTTTTAACTAGGTCTAAATTCACCTTTATTCTGTTTAGTTTCATTAAAAACTAAGTCCATCTGTTTCTCAAAACTCTATGAACTGACTAGCAATTTAACACCAAAATAGAACCATGGAAGTAAATCCTTATATCCACACCAAAGTGAATCTGGAGTTGGACTTCTTTCCAAACTTGATTGGTTTAAGTTGTAGACATAAGGGGCTTATCATTCAATGGGGGAAGAAGGTACAACAGTCAAGCCAATTCCTTCAAGTCTGGGGGTTTTTACTTTTCTCATACCCTCTTTAAATTCTCATGTACAATTACTGGCAAGTCTCTATTTTTATCATAAAATTCTCTGATCCAGGTCTAGACCAACTCTTTGGAAATTTGTTGTAGTGTAACGATTTCTACAGAAATATTCTTATTGTAAGATCATATACTAATTCATTCATTCTCCAAGAAGAAACAAGATCAAAACAAAGGATTAATTTAAAATGTCCCCAGTATAGACTTGTTTAAAGCCTACAAGACCCAATCCTCTATGAGTGAGATTAAAGCATGCCTACAGTCTTGATAATGAGGTGTATGGTATGGGCAGGTTTAAGTGTGGTCAGAAAAAATCCTCCTTTTAAATTATAAAATTCTTAAGAAAATAATAAAATGATGTATTCTCTTTTGCTAGGCTCTCTTGTCACCGTGCAGTCAGTTATCTAGGCTACTGCTTTATTTCACTGATTCCTCATTCCAATAATGTGTAGGATAGAGACACTGAGAGTGTTGAATAATGCATCTTTAAAGTGTAATAACATCAGGAAATTCAATCTGGTTCATAAAAATGGGGGAAAAGGGATCATGACACACATTCTAAGAAATGGCATGCAGTAGAAATGACATATATTCATTTTGTGAGAAAGTTTCTTGCCTTGGAAAGGGAAGTATTCAGTGTGCCTGGCAACATCTACTGTCATATATGAAGTATGATGCAACTTAAGCAGCCAACTCTCTCATTTTACACTGCACCAGTCAGACATGTACTTATATACTGTAAGAAATTCTATATTCTACAACTAAAGGACTTTGTAGAAGGCTCAGAGTAGATATATGAACCAATTAAAGGATTGAAAATAAGCTGTACAAGGGAAGATGAAAGGAATCGGCTTTATTTGACCCACAAATGTACACTTATGTTTTCTTATGTCCATTTCAGTTTTCCATATTTCCACTGAGGAAAAACCCATAAAACTGGAAAGAAGCTACAGCAATAGAGCTGTAAGTTAGATAAAAGAAAGAATATCTGTGTACCTGAGATCCTTAAACCGATTCTGCTAGGGGGAAGTAAAATCTCTGAATGTCACTGGTTGGGACAGACTGGTTATGATACCATTTGAACAGGAGGATATCAATCAGACAAGCTCCTTTCTGACACTACTCTCTTAAGAAACATCAGTTGAAAATTAATATAACTATTAGCATATGGATTGATTTCCTTGGCATAAATATGAAATATAACAAAATGGTCACCAAAGAGTTACTCCACTGAAGTGTTTGTTGAAGGCAGGAGAAAACTTTTACGTATGAGAATATTTCATTACTTGGGTGAATTTGGTTCTTTTTTTAAAACCATGATTCACCCCCCCCCCCCATACTATACACAGGTGGCAACTTTGAGCCTTTCTTATTTTTTAAAGTGGTACTACAATTTTCTGTCAAAAAGTAGCCTTCTACTGGATATATTCATACTTCATTCAGCATGATTATTATTTGAGAGCAAGAGGATGTAGTAGAATGATCTCTGAATAGTGAGGTGGTGTTCCACTGAAATCTCTTCTACTAGCTAGCAGTGTGACCTTGGACAGGTCACTTTTGAATGTCATTCCTCAGCTCTCTGAAGCAACCTAAGGACAGTGTTTGAAGTGGTCTCTTATGTTCTTTCCTTCTTTGAAATTCTTTTCAGGGATTTTATTAAATCATAATTCTGAGAAGCCAGCACTTTATTTTTCACATGCTGAACAAGATTTTTTTAAATCATATTTAAATGTTTTAACACATCTTAAATTGTTAGTGGATAGTTAAAATATATCAAGATAACTTATATTAGCATAGAATCCAATCGTAAGTTAGCTAATACAACAAATGGTCACCTTGTACTGTGTAAAAGTTTGGGATTAAAACACTTGATTTCTTATGATCCAACTGTCAAACAGCTCTCATCTTTCATTATGGTATTTTGTGTTCATCTAATTGATTTGGAAATATACACAAATATCTATCCCCTTCACATATCATTCCACATCATTCCTATAAAATAATTATTTTCATTTTTAATTCTTCGGAAGTATAAATGCAACAGTATGTTTTGCATTATAAGTTTATTTTATTTCAATCATTGCTAGATTTCTGTGTTCATATATTGCATGTTTAGACATTTAAGATACCTACAGCCCAGTGGAAATCTAATTTTATGACTGTATGAATTATGAATACATGATTGGTTTTTCATGTGATTGCAGTGATTTCCAGCTGCCTTAAAATAATAATACCGAATGTCGCTGTCATTGAGATTTACTTCAATTCTTCAAAAATGTTCACACAAATATGACCTGAGCAGGGAATCCAGGAAAGTTAATACAAACTAAATCCAATTCTAATACTTAAATTTTTAAAAGTCAGATCAAATAGTATTTAGGATGGAAATAATTTTTGAAGTTTCATGTGTTTACCTTTTTTTTTTAAATGAAACCTTTAAGCTGTACATTATTAACAGCCTGCACTGTGGTCAAAACTATTTTGGGGAAATACTGAGGAGTCCTATCTTCATACTTTATAGGACACATAGAATATTCTTTGGGGATTCATTATTAAGAAAAGTCACTCTGGTGCTACCTATTCTCCCTCTTGGCAAAGGAAGGGGAGATCAAAAGAAATCGTCTACACCTCACACTTAAGGGTGAGAATGTGTATTTGTTTTTGTATTATGCCATGCACTAGGAAACCTGGTCTTATTCATAAAAAAGGTAAGATAAAAAGGGATTAAACTAAAATCTCAGTTTGTGGAGGAAAAGAGTAAAATCTCTCCGGAGCCTCTTTGAAGAACTGACATTGTGCTAAAACAATTCTGACTCGCAGGAATTTTCCCCTCCCTAAACATTTTCCACTTCCAGATTTCCTAGCTTAGCTCCCAAACATAGGAAACCACCACTCCGTGCACGAAGTTAATGTTTCTGTCAAACTTTCTGCCTCTTCCACGACCGCCTCAAAGCATAAAGACAAGAGTCCCCAGCGTCTTACCTAGACGAGGAGCAGCAGCTGAAACGCCCAGGCGTGACATTGTTCAACACTCAGGCGAGGAAAGAAGTCCGTCCCCGTGAGCTCCTCCAAAATATAAGTTCACATTTCGTGGTTGAGATCATGGCTCTATTCTAAGCAGTTTTTAACGCAGAGCGGGATTCTCACAAAAACACCGTCTGCAGCTGGAGGGGGCCTGGGCTCACGCAGGAGTCTGTCGAGGCGTTCCTAGGGACTTCTGTCCACTCAGTTCAGACTGATGTCTTGCGAAAGGGGCCTCCACAAGCAGGCCCAGATTGCCTGGGAAGCATTTCCTGCCTCTGAGGAGTGCATGTGAGAAAGAGTGCACGAAGCAGAGGGAGGGGGGCAGAGCAGAGCCCGCCTGGGCGACTGAGGAGTTCTGATTTTACACAGAACTGAAGGGAGTTGTCAAAGCTCTTGAGGTGATTAGCTGGAGAGTCATAAAGTCCTAGAGCTTTCTCTATCCCACACTGCTGATGAATTAAGAAAAGAAAAGAAAAAAAAAGAAAAAGAAAGAAAAGCAAGGAAAGAAAACAGTTTTCTTCCTCCTCTACAGCTTTCCCACTCTATTAAATGTGTAGGCACGACTTCATCAAAATATTTCTGCCCTTCTTGCTAAAGATCTCTTCTGAGAGCAAGATGAATGTAAAGATTTCAAACCGTCCTCTCCTCAGTAGGAAAACTTTTTCTTTTTTTTTTAAACACTACTCACAATACAAAATGCTGCAGCCCTACATCCTGTACCTGAGAGGATCTGTGAGTAAAACCCCAAGAAGCCAGTAAACAGGAACATGGTCTTCAAATCTCTCCCATCCCAGGAATCTGTCACAGAATTAGAGGAGTTCCTGTCATGGCACATGCGGCATTACCTCCAGTCAGAATCCTCCAGTCACACAAACGCAGGGCTGGGAGAGCAGAAGACAGACTCCATCTTGATCCTATTACAGTCTTGCTGACATTAACCACTTGCAACTTCTTCCCTCTAGCCTGACAGAGTCCCTGAATCACATCTCCAAAGCAGCTCACGGTATCTGCTTCCTTTGTCCCACACAAATTTTGTGAACTATCATCTGTTTATCTTTTCTGCTTTCTTGTGCCTCCACTGAATGACTTCCTCCTAGCTGCTCCAGGCTGGGAACTTGGACTACCATTTGGTTTTGATTAAAACCAGACAGCCAACTCTGGAGAATTTAGGGAATAAGCTAATGGAAACTGCAAGTATGGCTTTAATTAGTGCATCAATTAATAATAGATGTTAGCTCGTCTTATAAGAAGACGACACAAATATCAACACAGAGGAAGCTCAAGTGCTTCCAGGAAAGAAGTTATACCAACTCTCATTCCTTTATGACCCAGAATTCTCCTTAGGGAAAGTGGAAGGAAAGAAGTGGGATGTGGCCTTGGGACATCCAGGTTGTGGAAAGCCCGGAGAAGCAGCTTTGTTGTTTATACCAGAGAAACAGGAAATAGTATCTCTGAGTTTAATTATCTTGCTTGGGTGAAATTGCTCTGTAATGTCTCTCTTCTACTTTATTTACAATCAATGGTTTCTCTTGCTATTTATGACTGAAGAATTTTTTTTTTCCTGTGACTGGTGATTAGATTAATCTGATTATTGGGTTTATGCGCAGTTTATAAATTCCTAGGGATTTCCCATAATGGGAGTTACGAAAACAATTCTAATTTCAATATGATAAATGAGTAACATAGAGAGAGCTACAAGAAATATTAAACTTTTTAGCCCTAAGATTCACCCTGTACATCTCTGACATGGTAAGTACTCTGCATTGTTTGCTTTTATTTTCAGTTGGCTCTAGTTTTTATAAAGACTGACAGATACCTGTGTATCCAAATGGCCATCTTTTTGGTATCCCCAGAGAGTCCTGGGTATGGTAACTCGAAGAAATATGATGTGATAGTTACTATTTCTTTTCTTATTGGATAATTAAAATCTCTCAAAATTAATGCAAAGCATGGACTATGAGAAAAATAGAAAAATGGTAAGATTCACGTATCGCACATGAATTTGAAGACGAGAACCATACAGACCAAAACATGTAGGCAGAAATAAGTTTTAAAAGTTTATATCAAAACAATACTGATTAAAAAATGAGCACTTAGGTTCCTTTAATTTAAACTTCAACCGTATGGCAAGAAAGAAGTCCACACCTTCCTAAATCCTTTAAAGAACTACTATATTCATATTGATTGAAAATACTTCCACTGAAACCATGCCCATTTAATCTCCCCAATAATCTTGCTTGTGCTCTTATTTTTATTTTAAAAATAAAGTACTAGAAGTTTACAGAATTATTTTCCTCACAATCACAAGATCAAAGTGACCAGACCTCAGATTTTCTAGCTCTCAATTTTGTGTCTTTTTCCCTCTCTCTGAGAGCTCCACCGCCTCTCTTGACTCACACTTAATTGCTGTGTGAAATTGGGAAGACTTCTTAAACTTTCTGAGTTTCAGATTCCCCTTTAAAAATAGGGACAACTCCACATAACTCGCAGATTGGAACGCAGGATTAGCTTTATATACACATATATTTATAAATTTATATTTATTTCCCTTAGGAAAACACTGGAGCAGAATGGAATGAGAACTGATGTAAGATCATTCTTAAAATAACTTGTTTATCTTTATCTCTATCTCTGCCCTGAGTCCTCTGGTCTTCTAGTAGATAGTAGGCGCTCAATAAATATTAGCTAGCTGCTAATTCTCCTTAGCCGGATTCTCCTCAAGAGTACTACAGCCTCTCTTCATACAATCCAGCCTTGTTGCTGTTTATATTGGCCTGAGGCAACAACAAAACCCTGTTCACATACATTTATAAATGCCTTTATAATTAATACTGATTTTCTTAATACTAATTTTCTCCTTAATGTTCTCTTCTCTAAACAAATAAGACTTCATGCTTTACTCTATTATTAGAAGGATTACTTCCCAAATCTTTAATCACTCTTATTTATTTTTCATCCTTCGGTTGCCTGACTCCAAACAAATCTCAGAACTTTTATTCTCATAAATGCTTTACCAAATATGAGTATGAAGATAAATAATGAGATAATTTCCTAAATATTTAACATGGTGTCAGGCGCATAGAAGGGGTCCAAAGTAGTTGTCCTTGTCTCCTTTCTGCACATAAATCTAAATGCATCACTTCCTTAAATGTTTGCTTCTTACTCTATGCTAGATAAATGAATAAAGTATGGCATAGATGCAGTTAGGACGTTGAAAGAAGAGTATCAGGATAGGAATCTGGCTCCAAAACCAATACCCATAATGACCCCATGCAAGTCACTTAAACTGTGTAAGCCTCAGTTTTAGCTTCTGGATCTAAGGATTTTTCTAAATTAGAGATGACCGTCCATGTAGAGCCATGAGACATTATGGTTGGTACAATATTCATTTTTAACTGGAATTATTTTTTACTATTTCAATTATCATCCTTTCTCATCCTTACATTCCTCTTCTGTGATAATTAAAAAAAAAATCTATTGATCTTTTGAACTCTGAGTTAAATGTGTGCATTTGGCAGTTTTATCGGTGGAGAAGTTATGTTTTTTCTTTTTTTTAATAAGAAAGGAGAATAGCAGAATAAAGCTTAGAAGTTATTGTAAGATCAGCTTTCTTCCTAGGTACCATGATCTAAATAATACACATTGGCTGTGACAGACTGGCCAATTCCCTATCATCTTCAGGAAATCTGTCCCTGGATTTCTTCTAGAGGATTGCTTAAGGACTCTCATGCAGTCCAGCAACACTTTGGCTGTACAAAGGGAGATCTATTCTGTGGAAAGAAGGCTGTATTCTTTTTAAGTAGAGTAGCAAACATCATTAGTTCAGCACACACATTTAACATTTGTGATACTGTGAGTGCAAGTAGGCTTTGATTCTTTCCATTTGTAGGAAGGAACAGCATCATTCGAATGATGAACTTGTAATTAATAAACACTTAGAGAGAGTGGGTGTCTTTACAGCATTCCAGAAGTACCCACACATGTACATTTAGTGTAATAAATGTAGAAGCATTTTGCCTATGAAAATTAATCCTCTAAAAATCTGTATTTAACCACTTTGCCTGCAGCAAAAGTATGTCAAAGCAATAAAAGCATTACCACAGGTATGTCAAAGCAATAAAAACAGAATATATTTGACAGGATTTCTAGTTAATTTTTTTTTTTAAGATTTTATTTATTTATTTGACAGAGAGAAATCACAAGTAGATGGAGAGGCAGGCAGAGAGAGAGAGAGGGCGAAGCAGGCTCCCTGCTGAGCAGAGAGCCCGATGCGGGACTCGATCCCAGGACCCTGAGATCATGACCCGAGCCGAAGGCAGCAGCCCAACCCACTGAGCCACCCAGGCGCCCTCTAGTTAATTTTTAAAGTATTTTTTGCATGTACTTTCTTCTGATAGGCTCATTTTGATAGACAAACACCTGCTTAGGAAAAAAAATACAGTTTTGAGTTTTCATATAATAATATGTATGTATATTATTAGTTTTTTAAGATCAATTTTGTCCAACTTCTGATACTCCACTTTCACTAAACATTTAGCTTTCATCCAGAAGTATTTATGAAAGGAACACAATTAAGTTTGATGATAAACTAACAAAAGGAGCAAATTTATTCATATAAATTCTCTAAAACTAATTGTACCTGTTTCTTGGGTTATTGTGTTCACTGTTTCCCTTCGATGAAAATTATTACAGCCCAACAATAACTATAAAGTATCTTGATAAATTTCAAATAGCTTGGAAAACAATCTTAGCAAGCATTCAAAAATTATAACTGACACAAGTGCAAGAGTATATATGGTTTTGGACCCTGATAATTCTTCCTGCCTGTCCAGCAGGGCCAGGATACTCTCAGAAGCATGAAGTTTCCAAGCCACGCCTGACTTGTTTTAGAGAGGTCTAGGTGTGCCCAGCCAGTAAAATTCTTATACTCTGCAAAAAGAATTTGTTCTCTATGAAAACTTAATATCACCATGCAGCACATTTTGGCATCCTTGCTAAGCATTATGTTAACATTCTCCAAAACTCTCATGGCTAAAAATGTCCCTAGATCTTCAATCTATTTAAAAAAAAAAAAAAAAGTTCCCTCTTTACCTGTGGCCTAGAGCTCACACTCTCTAGTTTCTCTGAGTGCTCTCACGTGAGACCATATGTTACCTCTTACACACTCTGTTCACCTGGGAAAGAGGTGAAACTGCTTATGTCTAGGTTCCTTCTCCTCAATAAAATATGATCCAGTTAAAACTCTGTCCTTTGAGAGTCATTTAACCTCACCATTTCTCCTATAGTCTATTCTAGAGTATGGGCCACATTCTCAGCCCACTGGTGTGGGGAGGTGGGGTGGTCTATGAAATTGTTACAAAGGTCTATGACCTTGAAGGAATATCTGTTCCATGTCTATTAAAATATAAATATACTCTTATGCTTTTCCCCTTAAAAGAGAACCATTTGAGAGCCTCAGTATAAACAAAAAGGAAATATAGTTAATAACCATCCACATATTCAATATTTACTTGAATTTATTATATTCATGGTACAGCTCTATTCTTGGGATACATCATTAAAAACAACCAGACCAAAAGAAAAAAGAAAGAAAAGAAATAAAAAAACTGTGCCCTCAAGGAGCTTAAATGAGGAGGTTGGTGATCAACAATAAACATAATACATAAGTAAATTATCTAGTATCTGGATGATTACTAGGGAGAGCAGAATATGTAAAGAGTGATAAATAATATGGGGAGTGAGGGTTGAGGGATAATAAAACTAAATAAGAGATATCAGGGTATGTCAAACTGAGGGAGTTTTTAGTAAAGATTTTTAAAAGATGAGGGAGATGACTACACAGATGTCTGGGAGTCACAAAATTTCAGGCAGAATAGACAGTTTCCAAGGAAGAGAGTGCTTGGCCATTTCCAAAAATAGTAAGGGGGAGCAACATGACTGGAATGGAAGGAGAAAGCTAGAAGATGCCCTCAAGGAGGTAACGAGGAACAGGTTAGGTAGTGTCTTGTAATGCCTTTGATTTTGACTGGCTGAGAAGTGGAGTCTTTGTCAGGTTTTGAGCAAAGGAGTGGTAAGGTCTGCTCTACATTTTAATATGGTTCCTCTGACGGCTGAAGAATAGGCTGAAAGGAGTTGAAAGCCAAGACAGGGAGGCCAGTTAGGAGGTCACTATAGCAATCCAGGTGAGAGACATAGACGGTGGCTCATAGAGGCGAGAAAGGTCAGGTGTGACGTTTTTCTTTGGTATTTAGTGCCAAGAGTGTTTCCTGAAGAATTAAATTTGCTACATGAGAAGAAAAGAGGAGATGCTAAAGGTTCTTGGGCAATTCAAGGGTGAAGGTGCCATCATCTGATAAGAGAAGGCTAAAGGTAGAACAAATTTTGCATCCTATCGAGGAGAATTGTAGTTTTAGATATATTACATCTGTAACATCTGTTAAACATTTCTACTAGAAATGTCAAGGAAGCAACTGGGTATATGAGTTCTAGTTTGGAAGAGAGATCTAGCTGGAGAAATTATTTTGCAAACGTTAAACATATACTCGGAATTTAAAGCGAGAGACTGAGATTCTTAAGAGGGAACATAGTGAAACAGGAGAAAGAACTAATTGACCATTGCATTTAACAACGCAGAAGTCACCATTGATAATGGCAGGAATGAGGCTCAGAGAAGCATATGGACGAAAGCCCAATTAGCACTTTTTTTTTTTTTAAAGATTTTACTTATTTATTTGACACTCAGAGATCACAAGTAGACAGAGAGGCAGGCAGAGAGAGAGAGGAGGAAGCAAGCTCCCCGCTGAGCAGAGAGCACGATGCGGGGCTTGATCCCAGGACCCTGGGAACATGACCTGAGCCAAAGGCAGAGGCTTTAACCCACTGAGCCACTCAGGTGCTCCAAGTAGCACTTTTTAAAAGATTATTTGAGAGAGAGAGAGAGTGCTTGCACAAGAGCATGAGTGGAGGGAGGGGCAGAGGGAGAGGGACAGGCAGGTTTTCCACTGAGCAGGGAACCCAAGGACACAGGACTAAATCCCAGGGTCCTGGGATCATGACCTGAGCTAAAGGCAGATGCTCAACCAGCTGAGCCAATCATGTGCCCAACTAGCATGTTTTAATAGAGAATTTGAGGAAAGGAATTGGAGATACAAGTAGAGTCAACATTTTTGAAGTTTCCCTGCAGAAGGGAGCAAACAAATGGCAAGGTAATGGTGCGGGGCCATGAGAGGCTTCCATTAGGATGGGAAAATTAATAGGATGCTTGTGATTTTTTTCCCCATCAGTATGTTATCTCCCCAAAGGGAGGGGAAAGATGATGATGAGGAGTGGATAAATATTGGAGTGGACTTCTGAATAGGGGAGAGAACTTGGGATCTAAGTGCACAGAGACTGATTTTTACAAGTGAGGGCGACAGGTGAAGACATTAGCAGCTATTTAATATGATTCCATTAGTCATTCGGCACACCCCAGGGAGTCACTATTATGGTTTTCATACAACTTACATTTATTTTTTGTTGTTCTTAGTCACATGAAAGTTATACCCATACGAGATAATTGCCTCATAGGTGGTAGCTGAAAACTTTGCCACTACGCCTGTCTGTGTGACTGTATAATCCCACCTCCTGAATTTCTCTGATGGAACCTGATCCAAGCAGGTGCACGGAGGACTTCTCCCCCTGGCACCGCACAATCCAGTTCCAGCCCTGAGAACTGCAAACTAACGTCCTGCTTTGGTGTCTCATCTTCAGAGAATGTATTTCTGCTGTTGTTTTCCAGGATGGAGTCCTTTTGCTAATTTCTTCATTTCTATTTCTCAATTCATCTCTCAATTCGTCTACATTTTTGTTGCTTATGGCATTTCTCGTGGTTTTTTTTTCTTACTTTTATTGAGATATAATGGATACACAATAAACTCTGCATATTTAAAATCTACAAATTGATTGGTTTTGACAAACTTGCACATGCCTGGGATATCATCACCACCATCGAAATGATGAACATACTGTATCCATCACAGTTGCCTTGTGCCTGTCATCCCTTCCTTTTGCTCCTTTCTCCCTCTTTACCACCAACTAACAACTGATCTGCTTTCTGTCACTGCACTGTAGTTTAAGTTGTCTAGATATTTATTTACATGAAATTATACACATGAATTTTCTTTGGGATTCCTCACTTGGCATAATTTTTTGAGATCCATCCATGTTGTTGCATGTATCAGTGGTCTGTTCTTTTTCATGGCTGAATAATATTTCATTGTCAGGACACATCAGTCACAGTTTATTAATTCATCTGCTAATGCACACTGGGGACAATATCATTGGGACAAGGTTACTTGACAATTACAAATAAAACTGCTAGGAATACATGTGCAAGTCTTCATTTGCATATATTTCTTCATTTCCTTGGATAAATACCTAGAAATGAATGCTAGATTCATTTGATAGGCAGATCTTTAACTTTTTAAACTGACAAACTGTCTTCTAAGGTAGACGTTCCATTTTCTATTTCCATCAGAAGTTTCTGAGAACTTTTGTTTTTCCACATGCATGCTGACATTTGGTGTGAATCATTTAATTTTAGCCATTCTTATAGAAGTATAGTTGTATCTTCTTGGAATTTTCCTAATGAATAACAGGGTATCTTTTTCCTATGCTTATTTATCATCAGTGTATCTCCAGTGAAGTGTTTGTTCAATATTTTGTCTATTAAAAGTTGGTTTGTTGGTTTCCTTAGTATGTAGTTGTGAGAGATCTCTGTATATTCTGCATACCAGCCCTTTATCAGGTAATTTTTTTTTTTAAGATTTTATTTATTTATTTGACAGACAGAGATCACAAGTAGGCAGAGGCAGGCAGAGAGAGAGGAAGGGAAGAAGGCTTCCTGCTGAGCAGAGAGCCAGATGGGGGGCTCAATCCCAGGACCCTGGGATCATGACCTGAGCCAAAGGCAGAGACTTTAACCCATTGAGCCACCCAGGAGCCCCTTTATTAGGTAATTGAAAATATTTTCTCCCATCTAGCTTGTCTTTGACTTTTAACAGTGCCTTTTGGGGAGTAGAAATTTTTAATTTTGATAAATGAAAAAGTTATTAGTTTTTTCCTTTTATGCATTGTGCTTAGGGTCTCATGGTAAATAAATTTTATTTCCTAAGATGGCAAAGATTTTCTTCTATACTTTATGCTACAAATCTGATGATTCTAGACTTTAAACTTAGATTCTTTGATACATTTAAAGTTAATTTCTTTATATGGTGAGGGTATGGATCAAAGGGTTTCTCCGCCCTTTTTAAAATATGGATATCCAATTATCCCAGAACCATTTGTGAAAATCCTTCTCCAAATAATTGTCTTTGTGCCTTTAACAAGATTCAATTGAACACAAAGTGTGGCTTTATTTCTAAATTCTGTCCCATTGATCTATTTGTCTATCTCTTCCACAATACCACATTGTATTGATTATTGTAGCTTTACAATAAGTTTTGAAATTAAGTATTGTAAATATTCCTACTCTGTTCTTCCTTTTCAAAACCATTTTGAGTAATCTAGACCATTGCATTTCCACACAAATTTTAGAAGCAGCTTGTTCATGTCTACCAAGAGGGAAAAAAAAAACAAAAAACCTGTTTGGATCTTGATCAATTTGGTATTTAGATCAAATGAGAAAGAATTAACATCTTAATTAATATTCAATCTTCTGTTTGATGAACACAATGTATCTCAAATTTTATTTAGGTTTTTAATTCCTCTTATCAGTGTTTTATACTTTTCTGTGTAATAGTCTTGCACATTTTTGTCAGATTCTTCTATAAATATTTCATATTTTGATGCTATTGTAAATGTTTTTAAAAATTGCCATTTCTAATTATTTATTACTTACATCGAACACAACTTATTTTTGTACATTGACTAGTATCCTGCAAACTTGCAAAACCCACTTACTAGTTCTAGTAGCTTTTTGAAGAGTACTAAAATTTTCTGTATAATGGTTCTGTGGATATGAATAAAGATCATTTTGCTTGCTCTTTTCCAATCTGAATACTTTTTATTTTTTTGTTTTTGTTGCTTTATTCTGTGGGTTAGAATCAGCATTACAATGTTGAATAGCATTGGTAAAATGGACATTCCTGACTTTTCTTGGATCTAAGGGAAAATGCATTTGGTCTACTACCATTAATAATGATTTTTTTTTTTGTAGATGCCTTTATCAGATTAAGGAAGTTCCCTCTATTCCAGTGGTTCTCAACTGGAAGAAATTTTCTTCCCCAGGGATATTTGGAGATGTTTGGAAATATTTTTGGTCATCACAACTGGGGCAAAGTGGTGCTCCTGGTTGCAAAATGCACAAGATAGCTTCCCACACAAAAAATGATTATCTGACTCAAAATGTCGACAATGTTGAGGTTGAGAAATCCTGACCTGCTCTATTTCTAGTTTGCTGGGAGTATTTTTTTTTTCCTCAGAAAAGGATATTGGGATACCCCCTAATATCCCATGAATAAGATTTTTCTTTAAAGTGTATATAGAGGTGCCTGGGTGGCTCAGTGGGTTAAGCCTCTGCCTTCAGCTCGGGTCATGGTCTCAGGGTCCTGGGATCAAGCCCTGCATCAGGCTCTCTGCTCAGCAGGGAGCCTGCTTCCCCCTCTCTCTCTCTGCCTGCCTCTCTGCCTACTTGTGATCTCTCTGTCAAATAAATAAATAAAATTAAAAAAAAAATAAAGTGTATATAAAGTTATTCTTTTTTTAGTCTGTTAATAATGGTACATTTCACCAACTGATTTTAAAATGTTAAATGAATCTTGCATTCCCAGGATCCTTTGCCATGATATAGAATTATTTTGTATATGATATATATCTTATATGATGTATTATCTTTTATACATTATTGGATTGAATTTGAGAATTTTTTGTTAAGAATGTTTGCTTCCTATGTTCCAAAGAAATAATGGTTTGTTGTCTTCTTGTAATCTTTGCTATAGACTTCTAATTTAATTTCATTGTGGTTGGAAAACATGCTATGGATAATTTGAATTTTTGAGTTTTCTGAAATTTCTTTTATGGTTAAGCATATAGTCCATTTTGGCAAATATGTTGAAAAAGAATGTGTATTATACTGTTTTCTTAAAGTGTTTTCAAAGATGAATTATCTGAGAATTGAAAAATGTTCGCCATGATCTTCCAAGAAGGAAGAAATAGCACCTATTCTATATAAACTAGAGGCATTTTTAAAAAAAAAATTATTTGTTTATTTGACACACAGAGAGATCACAAGTAGGCAGAGAGCCAGGCAGAGAGGGAGAAGTAGGCTCCCTGCTGAGCAAAGAACCCAATGCAGGGCTCAATCCCAGGACCGTAGGACCATGACCTGAGCCAAAGGCAGAGGCTTTAACCCACCAAGCCACCCAGGCGCCCCTGGTGGCATATTTTTAGATAGCCCTTAGTTCCAATGGATTCCTACAGAGCAAACTAATACTTACTAGAACAGGAACACTCTACTATTGGAATTTTTAAGTATTATCCAGTTAAAACTCTTCATACATTTGAACATTAACTAGATATTAGTCAAATGTTCGACAACTGAATTCAGGCAATTTTTAGGTTTAAGCATATCAGCATATATGCCTACATGGGCATCCAATAATAATCATTATTTTGCTTATAATTTATCAGCCTTGATAAAAGTGGCATGTTAACCACTAGAAATAAAAAACACAATTAGAACTGCCTTTTACTGAAATGACATAAATAATTCTTTCTTAAACTCTCAAAACTTCTGATATTCTATTCAATAACCAATAAGATATACACACATTTATATAGTATCACTTCTATATCCTGGTCTTAATTATTTTCTGGATAAAACAACACACCACAATGTTGTTTTTTCATTAATTTCTATGATGAGTTTTCCATTTAGTATGAAAAACTTTAAAATTAAAGCTTTTACGAAATCACATTATCTCATTTTAAGTTGGAGAAAAGTATGCTGGGCAGAATCTAGCAAAACCTGTGCCAAAATTCAAATGTTAGAAACACAGTTTGAAAGAGTTTTTAAACATGTGTCATAATGGGTTTCTTCTATCCTTATGTTGGAAGGTTGAATTTCACTACTATAATAATCCTATTGTGGAATAAAATATAGCAGAGTTTCCTCTACTTATATTAGCTATTCGTGGGCCAAAGTAGAGTGTGGATTATGGTTGCCAAGTTCCTATGTAGACAAATGAATCACAGGAACACAGTAGCTATTTTATTTGGGGCCTTGCTGAGCTGCAAGATTTTTAATGGGTTAAAATAATATTTGGGGTTTTGAGTAGAAAGTGTGAACTATCAAAAACACAGACATTTGACTTTAAAGTTTGGGACAAAAACAACTCCACAGGCAAAGTCATTTTGAGAAACAGTCTCACTGAACTTGGCAACAGGATCCCCTGAGTGAGGGTCTCTCTGTTTCCTTTGGGCTCTGTATTAGGGAAGCCAGTCCGATGGTACCGAAACTCATGAGAAAAGATCATGCCCTTCCTAGCATGTATGCCCCCAAGTGTGTAAGTAAGAAAAGTTGTTTTAGCTTATGTCTGAAGAGCCATGAAGAGATGATGATTTACTTCTCTTCTAGCTGGGAAGACAGTAATAATGATAACTATTGCTAAACACCAACAAGATAGAAACCACAGATTGTGCAAAATATGTAAGCAAATGAAGTAAGCGAATTAGAAGAAATATTTTTCTTCAAGTGGGCCAAGTAGTTTTGTTAGCATTAATTTCTTTTTTTCCCAAGTGTTAATTAGAATAAAGATGATCAATTCAACACAACAATATTGTATTGAGCACCTACAGCAAGATTCAATATTGTTAAGGATTTTGAAAAGAATTGTGACCATGTAAAGATAATTGCACCCATGACTTTATAATCTGATATTTGTATAAATATATAGACACGCATGGCACCCTATACTGATTTGGTATTGTTTTCTTTTCCGTTTTAAGTAAGCGTCATCTTAAAATTTCACTCCAATTCTTTGTTTTTCTAGGGCCTAACCCTTGTCTGCTTTTCTGTAAATGCCTTCCCAGGTGATCCAAAAATTATACTTCATTACTTTCTTTTCTGTTTTCTGTTAATGCTTTATTTACACCTTTATTTAGACAGGCCTTTTGTTTGGGGCCTATCCTAAGGGAGAACTGTGAGCGGAGTGCCTTAGACTAGAGCTGAATCCTAATAGGTAGGAAAGCCATTCCCTGCGACGGGGAGAAGAATTTCAGGGACAAGGAAGGCAAATAGATAAGAATAAAGGGAACATCGATCGTGCCAGAAAGATGAACCAACTAAATCCTGTAAATCAATGGGGATGACACTGCCAGAGCCCTCGTTTTTCCTGGATTGTAAATATATGTTCCCGGCCTGCATACTAAGTTGAATCCCATCTGACTCTCCTACTGTGAGTACAAGGCCGTGTCTTATTTATAGTTCTGTTCCTAACACCACACAGTTAAGAGCGAGCTAGGGAAAGGAGGGATGGAAGACTATCAGGAAATCACCTCTGAGCATCAGTTTAATTCGATCCTTTCCTCCTGTCCATACACTGGAAGGAACAGGAATTTTAATTAGTGCGGATGGTGGAGGAGGAGGGGGCAGGGGAGAAGCAGGGGTAATTTAGAATAAGGCACACATCTGTGCACAGAGGGCCTGAGCATTTGTTTTGCAAAGACACCTTGGGGACTGGAAGGACACATCATGGCGTCTGACGGAAGGCAGGCAATAGTCAAAAGATGAGGGCTGTTTTGCAACTTGATTTGGACTTGACCAATGACTTATTTTTCTTTTCTCATATCATGTTTATATGCTTTCTCTAAGTGCTCTGTGCTTACCTCCCTATGTATATAGGCTTATACATCCATTTCTAAAGAAAAATGGAATTATGAGATGATAAAGAAACTTGCCTACTGCTGAGTTTTAAAAAAATTCCTTGAAATGCAAACCACAAAGGAAATACCTAGTTGCTTCTCTAAGACACGGTAGAAATTGGTAGGACAAGATACTCTGTTTGAGGTTTTCTTTCATTCTCTGAAGACATTTCTGTGTTTCTTGGGGGTGTGTGTGTGTGTGTGTGTGTGTGTGTTTCCAGAAACTTGTAGCACATACTTCAGCCAGACCACATGTCTATGAGTCAGTATTTCAGACTGCATTTGTCTTAAACCGTGAAGCTCTGGGTGTAACCTAACAGAACCTGGCAGGTTGTCTGAACACTTCTTTCACCACTTGACCCAAAATATAGTAAATCAGATGACATCTTGTTCCAATTTTACATTAGTACTCATATTTTAATAAGGAAAGGAAGAGTGTGTTCTATCAAGATTTTTGAATACAAACAAAATCTAGTTTCAGATCCAACTTATTACAGAATTTAATGTTGGAATCACCAAATGTAGTTTGCTTAAAAAAAAAAAAAAGACTCGATACGTACATATTTTGGCATTTGCTGTGAACTCAATTGTGTCTCCACCCTTCCCAACCCCTAAATTTGTATGTTGGAGTCCTGACCCCTAATGTTGACGGTATTTGGAGATGGGGCCTTTTGGAGAGAATTAGGTTTAGAGACTACAAAGATGAGGCTCTTCACAGGCATAATGATGGGATGGGCGCCCTCATGAGAAAAAGAAGTGACACCGGAGTTCTCTTTCTGCCACATAAGGACACAGACACACAGGTGGTCATTTGTACACCAGGAATGGGTTCCAACCTGGACCAAATCAACCAATGCCTTGTTCTTAGACTTCCCAACCTCCAGAATTATGAGAAATGAAAGTCTATAGTTTAAACCTTCAGTCTATGGTATTTTGTTAAAGCAGCCCAAGAAGACTAATAGCATTTTACAAGTTTGGGATGTTCATTTAGCTGCATTTAAGGTAAGACTTGATACTATACACTCAATATCAGGGACACCTGGTTGGCTCAGTGGGTTCAAGCCTCTGCCTTCGGCTCAAGTCATGAGCCCAGGACCCTGGGATCCAGCACCACATCGGGCTCTCTGCTTAGTGGGGGCCTACTTCCCCTGCTCTCACTGCCTGCCTCTCTGCCTACTTGCGATCTCTCTCTCTCTATCAAATAAATAAAATCTTTAAAAAATTTTTAAAAATAAAAAATATACACTCAATATCTAGTGTTTTTATTATTATTGTTAATAGTAGTGATGGTGCTGGTGATGGTAGTGGTAGTATTAATAATAATGGTTGGATTTTAATGAATTATTACTTCCCTCTTTCTAAAATTCCTAGGAGAAAGTCAGTTAAGAAGTAGATGAAATTTTATCCTTTCTTCTAAATAAATTCTTGTGCTATACAGAGTGAGCACAGGACCTAGTCTCACCTCTGCTATCTCTAAGTAAGATAAATCAAAACATTTTGTCCACTTAGCATGTATTACAAAGGGACAAAAAACACTATATATTTCTGGTACTTAAAAAAAAAATCCATTTATGGAACTTCAATTAGCTTAGGTGACTAGGCCAGTTGCTCGGGTGGTTAGTGACGAGGCTCCTCCCAGGCCAAGGAAAGCTCTTCTTGCCTCGGGGCAGACACCTAGCTCAAGACAGTGATATTTTTCTCTAAAATCTTTTGCCTATGCTGTGAATTCATTAAGGCCCACCAACTAGTGCCCAAAGAGTCAAAATTAAATTAAATTAAATTAAATTAAAAATAACAACAACAACAACAAAAACCAAAACAAGAGTTAGGGGCTTCTTGGAAAAGCCAGAAGAAACTTCCTTTCCCTGCTTCCTCCTCACTCAAGAAGCACCGAAATATCTTTTTAATGGGATGGAAAGGGAATAAGAAAATTAAAGGGAAAGAGAATCCTGACAAAAACGATTTTTCTGAACACAACTTTGCCAAACGAAAAAATATTTTAAGGATAACTCATGTCTCAGTGTCCTTCTTCATCTGTTTCTTTCCTTCTGTCCTTAAATACACTTCAACTTCTCCTGAGGTGAGGAAGCCATCGTTTTGTCCTGTTGCCACTTGGAACTCTCACCTCTGAACTATTTCTTGTTACTAAAACATTGGGAATCGTAATGGATATGAAGTGACCGCTCATTAACGTCAGGCCCTGTTCGCAGAGCTGTATGGAATTGGTGTTTAAATCTGACAACCATTCTAGGAACCGGGATCTATTAATATGCTCCTTGGGTAGATAAGGTAATTGAGGCAAAAGCTGTTGAAGTTCTCACATTGGCAAGTGTATCAGATGCCAAGTCTCCAGCTCTTAACCACTGCCTTTCCAGAGCTTTGTGTTCTACTTTTCACCATCCTGTCTCACCCTGCTGAAACTCATCTCTCCATCTCTGAAGTACCATACTTGACTATTGATAAAATTCTTTCCAATATTAATCTGAAATTTTTCAATTTTATAAAATATAAACTTATATCCAAAGTTGTTTATGGGAGCATAATTCCATGTGAAATTTAGAAAGAACCTGTTGGATTATTATTCTTGTCAGATAAACTTGGAGTATGCATTAATTGAAATGCTCTGCACTATTAATAATGCTTATTTTAGAATACCAGTTACTCTAAACAGGAGACAATAAAACCACCACGAGGTGAAAACAAAAACTCACAAAAATCTATCCATAGAGAGAGACACTGAAAAAAAAAATAAAAAACAGCACAGTGATTCTCTTTGAGTAATAAAGTTTTACTTCTATTTTTTTTTTATGTTCTCTAATTTTGAGTAGTTTCTGCTTTCCAAATTTAGCACACAGAAAGGGAAAGACAAAACATATTTGAAATGTAGTAGAAATAGTATTTGTAAAGAGCTAACATTTAGTGTCCTCATTTGGAAAGTTAGTGGCAGGAACTATATACAATTATATATATATATATATATATATATATATATTTTTTTTTTTTTTTTAAAGATTTTATTTATTTATTTGACAGAGAGAGATCACAAGTAGGCAGAGAGGCAGGCAGAGAGAGAGAGAGGAGGAAGCAGGCTCCCTGCCGAGCAGAGAGCCCGACGCGGGACTTGATCCCAGGACCCTGAGATCATGACCTGAGCCGAAGGCAGCGGCTTAACCCACTGAGCCACCCAGGCACCCACAATTATATTTTTTATAATTAATAATAATTATGATTATAGCTCCCAAGTATCATACTGTTACTTTCATTTACTTTGGCTTCTTAATCTTCCAAATAATCATAAAGAGTGGACAACAGTACCCCACTCTTTGTGGGCAAGGAAGTTGAATTTCTGAGCACTGAAGAAACAAATAGTAAATAGGTAGTGAGGACCAAGAACCAAAACCATGTATTTCCAAAGAGGATTTTTAAAGAGGAGAAGGGAGTTGAGGGAAATTGGAAGGGGAGGTGAACCATGAGAGACTATGGACTCTGAAAAACAATCTGAGGGATCTGAAGGGGCGGGGGGGTGGGAGGTTGGGGGATCCAGGTGGTGGGTATTGAGGAGGGCACGGATTGCATGGAGCACTGGGTGTGGTGCAAAAACAATAAATTAAATAAATTAAAAGTTAATTAAAATAAATTAAAAATAAATTTAATGATAAATAAATGAAAATAAATTTTAAAAATCTCCATCAGAAATATTTCATTACTCTTTTTCTGTATTTATGTCTCCCTTTCTTAATGTCATCCTTTTGAGTATTAGCTCCAAATTCCTTCTAAGCTTTTTAGGTATTGTTTTAGGTATTGTTCAATTGACTCCCACTTATGCTAGCACTCCCAGAATATATCACTTATTTATTCAAAAACCTTTCCTTATGAGCCCAGTTAACTCTATCTCTTCACCATTTTTGATGCACACAATGAAGATGTTAAGACCTTATGTGTTTATGCTCCTGTTATTTCATTAATGATATGGAACATATCTTCTCTTGATTATAATTTTCTCCTTTTTGCTTTAACACACTTGGGCACACACACAAAGACACACCCCTCAACAATTATAATTCAACAGAAGGCTTAGCACGTTGTAACTTGGATTTTACGGAGTACGTCAATTTGGGGACACAGTTAGAACACACTGTCGTGGAAATACCTGGAAAGTGGCCTGTCTTTCCTGCAAACTCCTGGCTCCCATAGGGCAGGTACCATTTCTTCCTTTCCTGCTTCAAATAAGATTAAGGGATGGCTCCCTGTCTGACAGACCCTAAGTGGAAGTTAAGGTACTGATCTCCAGGAAAAGTGCCACCACTCCACTGACCAGGCATGGAACACCCTCATGGGGATATTCACCTGTCAATGCTATAGCCAAAGCCAGCCACGGTTAGCCCCAAAGCCACTGCCTTCTCTCTCAGTGGTAAAAACCACAGGACCGATTCTTCCAGTATTTTGTTTCTTTAGTCTTCTACAGAGTTCCGTTTTCATTAAACTAGTTTTGTTACTGCACTCCTTTGTGGGTCTTTGGGGATCAGAATGGAGGAAAACTGGAATGACCTTAACACTGAACATCTTATCTGCCCCCTGCAATGCTGCCCACCCTCCAAAACTGACCTGGCCCAATGATTCCCGCTCATGTAAATTACAGGAAATGCTTTATTTCTTCACAATCACCCATTCAATTATTCAATACACATTTACTGAAAATTCATTAGGTGCTAAGCACGAATCAAGGTTTTGGTCACAGATCAAGAAGAAAGACCCTTCCCTTTTGGAATTTTTATTTTTAAGAAGAACACAGACACTGAGCAAGTAAGTACATATGAATTGTACCAGCGGCTGCTATAAATAAAGATAAATTAGAGCACGGGACTAAAGAGTCGTGTGTATGTGTGACTGTGCGCATGTCTGTGCGTGTGCACATGTGCGTAGGCATGCCTGCCCGTGCACTAATCTAGACCTGTCATAAGGAAGGAAGTCTATGTGAAAGCAGCATTTGAACAAAAGCTTGGGGAGGTGCGTTTCACCATGTGGAGGAAGGAAATAGAAATGCCACCAGATAAGAGTATCCAAATCTCCCTGAAACTCAGGGAGATTTCAGGGAGAAACTCCCTGAAACTCACATTATAGGCACAAATTCAATCTCCTGCTGTACACCATTTACTGGTGGATAAAGAAATGGAATCGACTTTCTCAAGAAAACCCTTACAAAAGCAAATTCCAACATGTAAAAATTAGAGTATATGTCTAAACCATCATTTTCTTCATTAGGTCATCCCCAGGGACATGGCTCTTGTCCCCTGAAACTATCAAAGTGGGTTGTAGCAAGAATTAAATGAGGTAGTGGGTATGATTGCTCACAAAACAAATGAACCAAAAAGCTTTACACTGTGATGCAAATCTTAAAAATGATTCCAGAACACAGTATGCTGTGGTTTGAAGTAGTAGCATTAGTAAGGACATGTCTACTGGTTTGCACACTGCTGCTTATCTGGTCACTAGATTTCAAGAACTCAGAATTCTATATACTTCCATCTTGGCCTTATAGAACCAGCTACACCTTTCCTCATGGATTGAAGTGCAGAATTACATCACTGTGGACAAGACCTTGGGGGCCCCTAGAAATCCCTGCTACGTCTGTGCAGAGGTAACAAGTGAGGCTAGCTCTCTTGCAGCTTATAAATTAGTTTTTGTGGAAAGGAGACTCATTTTACCACCAATGACCCTAATGGCGAAGAATAAAGAGTATCCCCCTCTTTATACCCCAGGGATGTCCAACTAAGTGAGTTGTAGATAGTGACTGAGGAAGAACGAGAGTCCCGTGACCTAAGAACATGGAGGCCAGGAGAATCTGAGTGCGGAGGCACATAGAGTCAAGAGGTCCTCTCATGAGAGGTGACAGGTGAAATTGCAAGGACTAGAGAATTCTAAGGATTATAGGTCATAATCACAGAGCAGAATTATGGAGTTCAAGGCTTTGGTTTAATGTTCAGAGAGATAGTAAAAGATATCCATATTTTAGGAGAGACTACAAGGAAGGAGGAATAAAAGTCTTAAGAAACAAGGTTCTTGGAGCTGCCTAGATGGTACTTCTCACTACATAAAGCAGGAAGGCAGTGACCCCTACCCCCTATTTCACAAACAATCAGAGCATGTCCCCAACAAACTAAATGCCTTGCACACAGACAGGTACAAGGCAGGACGAAGCCAGGTTACGTTGCCTGTGGTCACAGTCTTCTTCCACTGTCCTGGGTGACCTCTGAGCATCAAAAATCACAGGGAAGCTTTGCACAATGACCTATGGCCATATACCAATGGCAACTTTTGGAGAAAGGATATTGTATCCCTATATGACATGATGAAATAAGTCACATACTTTGAACCTCTTCAATCTTCTTACTAATCCTTTGTATGTCAAAAATGGTTTCCATGCACCTAAGAATCAGTCCCAAAGTCACCCTACTTATGGAAAACACATCATATTTGGGTATTATTTGATGTGAGGGAATTTTAAATCATTAGCTTCTTTTTTTTAACAAAACAGTCAATATACTTGGACAAGATTTATAAAAATGTGGGAATGATGCAATTAATAAGGTAGTATATTTCTGAGTCTTTAAGCTTCTGTTTTAAGCACATTAAATTCTCAATCAAAAATCATTACAGCAAATACACACTAATCTGCTGGATAGTAGTACAAACTCAAGCTAGACTAGATCATGAGAACAGAATCAAGGAAGATAGACACTCTCTTTCCATGAACACATCAAGCATCCCTTTCTGGAGCTGTGTTGTGGTTCTGACATTTATACCCTCCACAGGAAACTGTGATCACGTGGTACACTCAGGGTGGGCTAATCCTTCTAACACACAGCGTTGTACATTCCTATGAGTGGCACCTCTGTGTCCCACGGACGGTCCTTCTGTCCTCCTCTGGAGAGTAACGCAGCACTGAGAGTGTTGGAAATGCAAGCTGAGGACCCCATTCAGTTCCTCAAGCAAACATAGGACAAGTTCTTAATGCCGTGAACAATCTCAAGTCTTGAGTCAAGGGCTTAGTGAAACAGTGCACACGGGCTATGAGACTGAGGCACATTTACACAAAGGATCAGTGCAGACTGAGGGCTTCTACTGATGACAGACACAACAAGAAGAGTACTAACAGTAGTAGTACTAACAGCTAATTCCAGGAGGGTTAGTGTGTTCCAGGCTCTGGGCTGATCATATTACATCAATTACCTCATTTAAATCTCATAAAGACTTGAGACGCCTAGGTGGCTCAGTCCTTGAACATCTGCCTTTGGCTTAGATTATGATCCTAGTGTCCTGGGATCGAGCCTTGTATTAGGCTCTCTGCTCAGCAGGGTATCTTCTCCCTCTGCCTCTCCTCCTGGCTTGTGTTTTCTCTCACTCACTCTCTCTGTCTCTCAAATAAATAAATAATAAAAAAATCTCATACTCTATGAAGTAATAATAAAAAGAATATTATTTTAAGTATAATTTAAATATTTATTTAATATTTATTAAATAATTGATACTGAATATTTACTGTGTGCCTAAAATTTACAGGATTGTCTCATTTAATCCTCACAAAGCCCTCCAAATTTCCCTGACGGAATTGTTTTTTGTTTTTTGTTTTTTAATTGAGGTATAATTGAGGTAGAACATTATATTAGTTTTAGGTTCACAACTAATGATTTGAAATTTGTATTGTGAAATGACAGAATGGCAAAATAAGTCTAGTTAACATCCGTTGCCACAGGGTTACAGAAACATGTTTTCTTCTGTGATGAGAACTTTCTGCGTCTACTTACTTAACGACCTTCAACTTCGCATTCAGTCATATTAACTGTAGTCCAAAAGGCTGGCAAGTGGGGGCAGAGATATGGCTACTGAGTGTTGTTGCGGCCACCTTCTCCCTCCAGGAGAAGAAGGGGACTTGCTGAGACTGTAAGTGACTTAGGAGCTTGGGAGGACCCAATATTTACAACCCTTCCTGCAAATGCGAAAACCTCTATTTTGGGCAGGCAGGTCTGGAATGGTGACCTAAGTCCTGAGTATAAAAGGACAGGAGCCGATGAAAAATTAGGGTTTCCAGATCTGGGGAGACCCTCCTCTTGGAAGGGGGTATCAGGAGCAGCGCGGTGTCCTTGTTAGGGAATCTGAAGGCAGCGGGGATAGACACTCAAGTCAGCTGTAGCTACTCCTCCGGTGCGCCGCCACTTGGCTTTAGGAAGTTTGTGCGGGTCCTTGGCCAGAGAAATGAGGAGCTCCCTCCAGTGCTGTCTGTGTGCAGTGTGTCAGCAGGTGTGACTGCGTGTCCTCAGTCAGTCCTCCTCCTGAAACACTGCAGCAGGGAGAGAAGACTACCCCGCTTTACAGATGGAGAACCAGAGACGTAGGGTCACCCTGTAGCACACCCAACATCTTTCAGGCAGTAGGTGGTGAAGACAGGATTCAACCTCAGGCCGGCGGACCCCAGCGTTTCACTTATAATCACCGTGCTATGTGTGAATAAAATACAGACTGGTTGAAGAAATAACCACCCCCCTCTAAGGCCCGGCTATGTGGATAACAATGCTATCAATGAGATCTTTTTTCTTTTGCCTTCAAAAGATAATTTCATCCCACAAGATCCTTCCTGTTCTTACACTCGCTTCTCAGACTTGAAACACATGGCCAACTCGACATGGCCATTGCGTTTTGCATTTAGTCCTTTCTGTTTGTTTTATCCTTCATACGTGTCTATCTTTAATCATTCTAAAATATTATTCTTTTGAATAGTTTGCTACTGTCATATTGAGTCACTGTCATTTATATAGATTATTTGTAACATTTAATTCTGCTTTTGTTCAATAGAGCTCTTCATTGTATTTTGGTAAAAGTCCAGATGACATCAGCAAGCTGAGAGCTTCTTTAAAAAAAATTTTTTTTTTTTTTTTAATTTGACAGAGAGAGAGACAGCAAGAGAAGGAACTCAAGGAGGGGGAGTGGGAGAGGGAGAAGCAGGCTTCCCACTGAGCAGGGAGCCCGATGTGATGTGGGGCTCGATCCTAGCACCCTGGGGTCATGACTGGAGCTGAAGGCAGACACTTAATGACTGAGCCACCCAGAAGCCCCCTGAGAGCTTCTTTAAAAAGAACAGGTTGAAGGACCTCCCTCCAGTCTGCCCCGTGAGGTGAGGTGGGAGCCTTCTTCCCCTACCCAGTGACTGATGCAGAATGCCCAGGAAATGCCTTTCAGTTTAAATATCACAATCACTGCACGTCAGCCAGTGACAGATTTAATTCTTTGTTTTTGTTTCTGGAGATGAGGGACTGAAGTGCTCGGGTGGGGGGTGAAGGCTGCATTTTCAAATTTAAATATCGGCAGATTACACAGAGTCCATGATTTCTAAATATTGGGGAGGGATGGGGTGATCGAGAAAAATGGTTTCAGGCCACGCTGATTTAGAAAATTATTGTTATTTTCTTGGCAAAATCTAGGATAAACTTTAAAATCGTTTCCAAAGCAGCAGTAAAGATATATATAAAGTAAATATATATATAAAGTAAAGATATTATAACACTAGCCACTGGCATATTTTTCAAACTCTGTGGGAGACACAGTTTCTATACCCACAGTCCCAGGTAAGCATTTCGCTACTATCTCAGTAAAGGATTGCTATGATTTAAAATAGGTTTAAACTTAAACTTTTCGTCCAGACATTCCACTCCACAGTAAAATTTCAATTCTTGTAAGCAAATGACTTTTGTGGTATTTATGAGATCCCAAGTTTAATGAACCTCTCTAGATATGATTAAAGCGAGGTGATTGAAGTCTGTTACTGAACAGATAATCCCACTCAACATTCCAATTCTTGAACTCAATAAAGCAGATAAGCACCATCCCTCACAAAATGGTGTCTGGACAAATCATAGGCTTTGGGCATGTCACATGTTTCCTCTGCAAGTATTGATCAAAAAGCATATATTGAAGTCGATCAGTTCCTGGTATCACCAAAATGCTTGTAGACTTGAAGTATTATACTAATTACCCTGGAGGCTAGCAATGAGGTTACGACAAGATAAGAAACCTGAACCAGTTAGTCAATGGTGCCTTGTACATGCCAATCACTCATCTGGGGATTTGTTCAAACAGCAATCTCAAGACATAGTTTTGAAAGTCACGATAGACATTGATCACAGACGAAAACCAGGACAGGAGTTCAGAGAGTCCTCTCAGGATTAGCGAACTCCCTGCTATTGGTTTTAATATAAGAAAATACAGGAGGATGAACTATTTAGAATAACCACCCTCCTCTAACTGGTATTCCACATTACTGTGCTGTCAAATGAACAATTTAACAGGTTAATTCTTCCTTGTTATTATTAACTTTGTTGCGCTATAATCTGCATATAATTAAAGTCACCAATGTCAAGTATATAACTTAATGAGTTTTGATAAATGTTTAAGTTCCTGTAACGATCACCACAGACATGCTAGAGAATGTCTTATTCATACGAGAAATTACCCTTAGTAAACAGAAATTCTTTTCTCTCAGTCTCTGGCTCTCGCAGTTACTGGTCTTCTGTTGGAAAGAGTTTCATTTTTTTCTAGAATTTCATATAAATGAAATCATACATTATATTTTCTTTTGGATCTGATTACTCTCTTTTAGGATGATGTTTTGACATTCATCTGGATCGTTGTGCATGTAGTATTACATTATATAGATAGCCCACAATTTATCTATCTACAAGTTGATAGACGTTTGGATTGTTTCCAGTTTTTAGTTATAACAAATAAAGCTAATACAAACATTATACACAAGTCTTTGGGTGAAAATATGTTTTCTGTCTGTTAGAAAAATACCCAAGAATAGCATCCCTGGATTATATATTGTGTATTTAATTATATCTAAAAATTGCCCAACTGTTCTTCAATGTGGCTGGACTATTTTGTTTATATAACAGTCTCTGAGATTGTTGCTCTACGTTCTGAAAGCTTTGAGTATGGTCAGATTTATAAATGTTAGTCATCTTAATTGGTGTGTAGTGATATCTAGTTTTGAATTTAATTTTCATATTTCTAAAGGTATTAAGAATATTTTCAAGTACTTATCTGACAAGGATATTCTTTGGTAACGTGTATATTATACATTCAAATATTATATATTCAAATATTTTGCCCATTTTTTACTTGGGTTTTTTTTCTTATTACTGAGTTGAAGCCTGCAATATATTCTAAATTTTATCAGCATATATTTTATCAGTATTCTCTCCCAGTTTGTGTCTTTCCGTTTATTTCTTGGGTGTCTTTTGATGGGACAAATGATTTTAATTATGATGAAGTTCTTTTTTTTCTTTTTTGGTTTGAGATTTTTCTAGTAAATACTTATTTAAGATCACAAACATTTTTTCATTTATTTCCTTGTAGAAGTTTTATAGCTTTAGCTCTTATGTTTAACTTTATAATCTATTTAGAGGTAAAGATTGTATATTGTGTGAAGTAAGGGCTAAGATTAGTCTATCTCTCTATCTGTATCACATATAGATATACAGTTTTTTTTAGTAACAAAGGATTGTTGAAAAGACAATATTTTAACTACTGAATTGACTTTGCATTTTTGTTGACATTAAGTTGACCTTACATGTGTGGGTCTCTTTCTGAACTTTGTATTTGGGTCCTTTGGTCTACAATTCTACCTTCTCAACAATATTCAACAAAACTGTCTTTACTGTGGTAACTTTATAATAAGTCCTTTCCCCCCCCAAAAAAAAACTTGTTTTGGGTATTCTAGATCCCTTGAATTTTCATATAAATTTTAAAAGCAGTTTATGAATTTCTTTAAAAGAAAGTCTTCTGAAATTTTAATTTGTATATTAATTTGAGGAAAATATACATATATATACTTGATTTCTCAATCAATAAACTTGGGATGTCTTTAGATTTATTTAGGTCTTTTAAACATTCAGCAGTGTTTTACAGTTTTCAGGTTATAAGTCTTGCCTTTTTTGGTTGAACTTATGGATCCATAAGTGTGTGTGTGTGTGTGTGTGTGTGTGTGTGTGTGTGTGTGTGTGTATTTCATTTATTTTTTGTCAGGGAGAGAGAGAGATAGAGTACACAGCAGGGGGAGCAGCTGCCAGAGGGAGAAGCAGGCCCCCTGCTGAGCAAGGAGCCCTATGCAGGACTTGATCTCACAACCCTGGAAACATGACCTCAGCCAAAGGCTGATGCTTAACTGACCGAGCCACCCAGGCATCCCTGTATTTATATTTTTGATGCTATTCTTTATAGTTTCAAGTGGTTGTTGCTAATATATAAAAGCAAAACTGATTTTTGTATATTAATATGAGACATGATTAAATCAACTACAAATTTTAATATTTTTTGTAGATTTCCTAGAAGTTTCTATTAATGATATTTTACTCAATATATATTTGTCAAATGTTTCTGCATTTATCATGTTTCTTATATGGCTTTCCTTCTTTCTGCTGCTAATATAAATTACATGAATCAACTTTAATCATGAACTAGGTTTGCATATGGATAAACTCTACTTGGTAATAATGTTTTTTGTTTTTGTTTTTTTAAAAATACTTTATTTATTTATTTGACAGAGAGAGAGATCACAGGTAGGTAGAGAGGCAGGCAGAGAGAGAGAGAGAGAGGGAAGCAGGCTCCTTGCTGAGCAGAGAGCCCGATGTGGGACTCGATCCCAGGACCCTGAGATCATGACCTGAGCCAAAGGCAGTGGTTTAACCCACTGAGCCACCCAGGCACCCCGGTAATAATGTTTTAAATTAAAGAAGAAATGGCTCAAATTGCTTGTTCTAATAAATAGTATGTCTTGCATATGACTGGTGTTTAGTGAACACTTATTTTTAAATATAGTAAATTAAAAAATAAATGCAAATCAGGGAAAACATTTTTGAAAGGTTAGACTTAGAGGAAATATAACTTTGTAGTCTTTCCTAAAGTAGTACCTTATAGAATTATAATATTTTGTTTTATAAACTTACTTAATTTCAGAAATAGATAACTTAGATCAAATAGCCAATGCCAATAATCAGTATCATCAATAGATAATCTTAGAGTGGCAAATATAATTATTTTGTTATTTTTATATCACTTGCAGCCCATGTATAGTAGATATCTAAATTGTATATAATGCACACAAATCGATCAATTTCACTCTTTTCTATCATTGTCTCTATCATTCTTTCACACACATGAACACATATACACACACACACGTGCAAATAGGAAGTGCCTTAATTCATCATTTAACTGACAAACTCAACAGTTTGTGACCCAAATACACTACTGAGGCTAGGAGCAGCCAAACGGAAAATGTTTTATCAGTAATTTTTCTTATGTATTTCCTCATGGGCTTAATGATTGGCATATGGGGGCCCCTGGGTGGCTCAGTGGGTTAAGCCTCTGCTTTTGGCTCAGATCATGATCTCAGAGTCCTGGGATCGAACCCCGCCTCAGGCTCTCTGCTCGGCAGGGAGCCTTCTTCCCCTTCTCTCTCTGCCTGCCTCTCTGCCTACTTGTGATCTCTCTCTGTCAAATAAATAAATAAAATCTTAAAAAAAAATGATTGGTATATGGTAGGGTCACCGTGGTGGCTCAGTGGATTAAGTGTCAGACTCTTGACTTCAGTTCAGGTCATGATCTCGGGGTCCTGAGATCGAGCCCCAGGTCAGGCTACACACTCAGCCAGGAGTCTGCTTGAGATTCCCCTCTCTCCTTCTCTCTCTTCCCCTCACCCTCACTGATGCACACTCTCTCAATAAATATATCTTTTTTTAAAACTGAAAAAATAATTGGTATTTGGTATACATAATCGCTTGGAGCAAGTTTGATTTTGTGGCTTGTCTCTACACAGTATTAAATGTAGTACTAGCATGAGAAAATGGAATTTGTGATAGGTGCAGAGATGGGAGGATCTGAGAACCAAGAGCATAAAGGGAGAGATTACACAAAGTGGACAGAAGAACCGAGAAGTGTGGCAGCTGGAGCTGCTCAGGGATTGCATACTATCGTGTATGACTCATGCCCCTGAGAACAATCACCGAATTTTAGCACTGTATAATAGCCTATGTTCCAGATGATAAAATGGAGTCATTAAGAATAAGTTAAGTCTAATCAGTCTATTCTGTTTAACAAGGCATGGAAGTGTACAATCTATTTTAAATATCTGTCCATTAAAACAGTTAAAAATATTTTGGCACCTTTTGGAGTAAGCTTTATTTCTTTTGGGAAATCAGCTCGGACAATATGCTTCACCGTCCCTTTGTTCAGTAATGCTATGTAAATGAGGAACGTGGTATGTTCACAAGCAGACCGGTCACCACATAAGAGCCACACAGTCAGCACGCTGCCAACTGCAGGGGACGCTACTCACATAGATGACGGTTCAGCGACCCTGCCCCTGGAACGGGGAGGGGCTGAGGTCCTGTCCACAGGGGCTGGGATTTAAAGTTTCTGTTGTGTTCACTGTTGTATTTCCAGGGCTAGGACAGCACGGGGTACACACAGTAGGCACTTAGTAATTCTTTTGTTAACTATGAATGCAAGCATATGTAACTATATTTAAGTTGCAACATTTAGAAACAAAATATTTGAGATCTCAGAACTAATATTTCATTAAGTGCCCATTTATAATATAATCAAATTTTCCAGATAACCTCTTTACATCAGAACAGACCATTTGACTAAAAGGTAATAGGGAAGTGTCTATAAAGGAAAGAACTGGGAAAGTTTCAACCTTACGAATGCCATGGAGGAAAGCTTTGAGCTTTTTCTCTAAGCTGCCTTCGCTTGGCAGTTCTTTTTTCCTGGCCAAAAGTGGTCCCAGAGTGGCTTCCTGCATTCCCAGGATTTGATCATAGTACATGGTATGGACAGGGTTTATCCTTCTTATTCTCTGCTCTTAAAACCTCAGTCTATTGTAAATTGTAAATTGATTTTGTGGTAGTGTTGGACTCTGTCTACTTAATACACTTTGTCAGTTCTGGTTTTATACTATATAGAGAGCATTTAGCCACATGATGATACTGATGATGACAAGGCATTGAATTTGGAATTTGCAGATGAAAATCCTACATCTGGCTGAACCATTTATGCTAAGGTATTATTTATATCACATTTGAAAAAAAAGACTATTTGTTGACTATCTTTTGTCTGTGTAGTTAAAAGTAACTTTAGAATTAGTATGCTATCGTGGATAGCAAATAAGCAATTTAGAATCCAGTGTTTCTATTCTTTATGATGAATAAAATGCTACAAATCCTATTTAAAAATCAACCATTTTCACAACTTTTTTAATTTTTTAAAGGCACATAGGGACACCAGCCAAGCACAATAGTTCGAACAGAATGATTAGACATGTACGTTGGCTTCGAAGATATGTGGAAGAGAATAGGGGAAGGGATTAAGAAAACAATTTTTTATGGTATCTTGGAATTCTTATCTTTTATAAAGTCAAAAATAGTTCTGAAAATCCTATAAAGGATGTGCTATTTATAGGTCCATGGTCAGCTTGTCAGATGTAATGGTTTTCTCATTTTGGTCATTAATCTTTGTTTCAGCAATCATTGCAGACCACCATAAATTCTAAATACCCATGGAATTTCATGGTCTGAAATTATTCTGCAATTTAATGCTCTAGCATTAAAAATAGACCAAGAATTCAAGAATTTGTTTTCTTTTAATCAGTTGCAATGTAAAATGTTTATGAATCTCAATCTTGAAAAACTATTTTAATATGATGAAGTATTTTGGAACACTTTAAAAAGCCGTAACAGGATTGAATTACATCCTTTATATTGGAATCAAGAGAGGAGCTTTTTTAAAGGCCATATTTAGCTGTAGAGTTTTACAAGATTATGCTTAAGGTGCAACTTGAAATCACCGTCCAGATGTCTCATTTGTAGAATATGACTAGTTCGTCCATGAATCACCAACATGTCATTCTGCTTCTGCACTGGAGTCTCATGCAAACTAAGGAAATACCAAAGGCCTCTGTTCTCTTGGGTCTTTTATTGTAGGATCCACACAGTCTGTACTGCCTTTTGATAATGAAAGCCAGCATTGAAGATAGGCTATGCTTCCAATGAGGTCGACATCTTAGTAATTGGCCCTAATCACTTTGGAATATTATATCCCAGGTTTAGGCTTCTTTCCATCTTCCATATTTTATTCATCAATCACGGTTTCTGTCATAACTTGGCAAAGTCTCTGGAATGCTGTATATTGTTAAAACAACCCTCCATTTCCTGAAATAGACACTCTATGTATCCTAAGAGTGAACAAGTCTTTGGAGAAGGCCTTTCTTCTTGAATTAAGTTGTAGAGAAGAAACACACTCTTAAGTTAATAATAATCATATGTTAAATATCTATGACATGTAATTTCTTAAGATCCTTTGATGAATCAACTACTTTTATTGCATATGACTGTTCCACTTAAATAATGAGGAAAATCTTATATTATCTGACAGAAAGCTGATATAATAATAGAAGTATTACCTTGCATCAAAATCAGTTTAGTTGGGAAATAATAGTATTTTTAGTTCAGAACTCAGATAAACAACTGAACAGATTTTTTTATAAGCCCCTGGAGATTCTTACTATTGATCAAATATTGATCTTTCCATGGCTTTACAAATAGAACTCAAAGCCCCAGCACTATATGAAATTGTCTTCACAGACTTGGATAAGAGGATCTCTCTTGCTACGGACTCAAAACTTAAAAGGCTACTCATACCACAAGTCACATTTATTAAATGTAACAAAAAAGAAAATGGGTACTTCTGTCAGTGACATAACCTGTAACTATAAAGATCACTCTCTTGATGAATACTCTTCAGGCGCTAAAGAAAAACTTCTTTCTATCTGTTCTCTGTCCTTCAAAGAAAGGTGGTTATATCCTATTGCTCTCCATGTCATGAAGGTTTATGGGTTTTGCTTCTGCTGGCAGCAGAGACAGACATGGCTAACTAAATAAGAAGGCATATTTGTTGAGGTTGGGAAATACAACATGCTTTTTCTAAGTATTTGCTAGGTTGATTTATAATTTTAAAATATTTAGCCTCAGGGCAACTGGGTGGCTCAGTGGGTTAAAGCCTCTGCCTTTGGCTCAGGTCATGATCCCCAGGTCCTGGGATTGAGTCCCACATCAGGCTCTCTGCTCAGCAGGGGGCCTGCTTCCCTTTCTCTTTCTGCATCCCTCTCTGCCTATTGTGATCTCTCTCTGTCAAATAAATAAATAATCTTAAAAAAAAATATTTAGCATCTGTTTGTGCCCTTGACTCAGTCCCCACCTTCATATATCTGACTCTTCTACTCTCACTAATCTCAATTCCTAGCACTTTTCTCCATAGACACTTTAACCATTTTGAAATACTTCCCATCCTAGAACACCCTTATATCTCATTCATTTTTCACTGGTTGCTTCCTTTCTTGGAATATCTCTCCTTTGTCTACGGAAAAATGAAAATGAAACTTTGTCATACTTAAGATTCTATTAAAGTATTAATGCTTCTTTAAAATTTTCTCAAGCACCCCAGACTTCAACATAGATTGATAAAAAATAACACTTAAAATGTGAAATGCTAATATTAAGTCCCAAAACACCTCATAAAATGAGTTTGGAAGTTTTCCTTCCATTTCTATTTTTTGGAACAGTTTCAGGAGAATAGGAATTAGTTCTTCTTTAAATGTTTGGTAGAATTCCCCCGGGAAGCCGTCTGGCCCTGGGCTTTTGTTTGTTTGGAGATTTTTAATGACTGTTTCAATCTCCTTACTGGTTATGGGTCTGTTCAGGCTTTCTATTTCTTCCTGGTTCAGTTGTGGTAGTTTATATGTTTCTAGGAATGCATCCATTTCTTCCAGATTGTCAAATTTATTGCCGTAGAGTTGCTCATAGTATGTTCTTATAATAGTTTGTATTTCTTTGGTGTTAGTTGTGATCTCTCCTCTTTCATTCATGATTTTATTTATTTGGGTCCTTTCTCTTTTCTTTTTGATAAGTCCGGCCAGGGGTTTATCAATTTTATTAATTCTTTCACTGACTCCACAATTAAGTGCTAAGATATATGTTGACATAGTGCCGAGGACATAATAAGAGTTCAAAAATGTTTGCTGTTGTTATTAGTTCATGTTAAGCTTAACTGTCTCCCCCCCCCCAAAAAAAAACACGCACACACTAGATTAGCTAACTCTATTATATGTTTCCAGAGCATTCTATACTCCCATATTGGCTATTTTTATCACTCACACAACCTGACCAATATTTGTCTCTCTGGGTCTATCTCGTTCATTCTTGTAAGCCAAACATTCATTATTTAACTGATATAATGAATTAGTATTGAGAGGGAAAATAAGAGGTGAGAGTTGGAGAAATATGTGAGGGTCTGGAGTACAAAAGTAAGTATGAAGGTGATGGAACACATTAAGGAACTTTTAAAAGAAATTAAAAAAGATATAAGGGATATAAAACACATATTTAGAAAAATAAAAGAAGGGATATTCGAGGCATTTACTTAGATGTCCCAAAGGATTATTCATCTGAAAATGGTAGAGAATTATTAAATTGATGAGCTCTTCCTCATCCTTTTACTCCAGTTCCATTAGAGACATGCAACTGCCTTACATCAGCTGCGAAGACATTTTTCTTCAAGGTTAACGTGCCTTGTCTATATCTTTTTCAAGGAAAATAGTCTCAGTTAAATCTGAGGTAATTCCTTCTAGTGAATCACCTGGCATATCATTGGTACTTAAATAATGTCGAATATTTGCCTTAAGCACAATGATATAATTATAAAAATATGCATATATTTTATCACTTCTAGAAAAAGAAGTTTGATATAAAAACTGTAGTGGAGGTATAGGAAACTGTACTTACTCGGATCAGCTTTTATACGGATTAGCAATACTATGGCTTTAGTTGATGACATAACTTAAGAAGACACCACTTCTTGATAGCATAGAAATATGCTACATTTCTTTCTCTAATTAAAAACATTTTTTCAAAATATAGATTTCTATGACAAAACATTGGTAAACAAGAGGGATGGTAAAAAACACAATCTAGTTTCTTTGGATTGATATTGTTGTTGGTTAATTTTTTAGTTGAGTCACAGGGAGCATCTCCTATGTTTTCGACAACAGAATTTGTCTTTTCAGAAAATACCTTTTGGCGTTCTAGAAAAATATTGCAGTGTATTGAGTGAAATTACAATTACAATTATTATTCCCATGAAGGAAATCTTCTCTCATTTATATCTTTTTCCCCTGATTTATAAAATACAACAAGTCTCTTATTTTTTGAATTCTTCCCTTGCCTTTAAATTTAGTTCTAATTGGCCAATTATATTAAAAAATCAAGAAGTAAGTCTCCACTTATTAAAAAAAAAAAAAAGACTGATTTTCTTACTCTCGGGCTGGTAAAAATCAGCAGTAAAAACACGGCAAGGAAATAAACATCTTGAATAGAAATTAAACCAAATCTTCTAAAGTCTGTTATATTCAATAATGAGTCTTAGTGGGATTTTAAGTCTATGAGTATTAGGAGAAAACACTGAAGGTCAGGTAGTATAATTGTATTACATGGAAGTTAATAGCTTTTTCAAAAGTCTTTTCTTCAGGAGCTCATTACCCTGCACAAAGTTACAAACTGTATTAGAAAGTACTTCCATCTGAGTTGAAAATTCATTAAAACATGCTACAAAGAACTAGGTAAGGTAAGCAAATTTAACTGATTTAACCCTATAATTACATTTCAATTATCTGTGTTTCCACATATTCCAGTATCCCAGTGAGATCACCCAGAATCATCCTTGTGTACTTAACACACAGAGTTCATGTATGTGACACAGTCTGAATAAGGTTGCTACGTTAAACAGCAGAGGGATTAAATTTTTAAGCCATGTTTAAAAGGATGTGGTAGAGAAAACATCTGGAAGAGAACAGGCTGATTGAAATAGGTCTGTGTGGTTTCAGGAATGGAAGGTCATATTAAACTAACCCCCATAAGAACTCTGAGAGTATTACTGCCAAAATAGACAAAGGTAACTCAGGGATGTAATACATTCAGATTTTCAAGGATCATGGAAAAAACTGGAGCTTAAGGTCAGTCTAGCAATGCATTATACTTGATTTTCTTCCTTTCCATTGTTTTCAAAGATGGCTATCTGGCACGTTTTTAAAATACATATGGATAAGAAGAAGCAGCTATATTCATGAAAGAAATATTTATCGCCTTACCAGGTGCCAGGCAGGTACTGAGATTAGAGAAACAAGTGATGTATCTTCATCCCTGAGACTCCAGAATCTGACCTGAGAGACAAACAACTATCCTGACCACACAACAGAGCAACAATAACCAGGACTGAGGTTTTGCATGATCTGCTTGAGATATTTAAGGACAATGTGAATTTTAATATTAAGGATGAGGGCTGGGCGCGGTGGCGCGCGCCTGTAGTCCCAGCTACCCGGGAGGCTGAGGCAGGAGGATCGCTTGAGCCCAGGAGTTCTGGGCTGCAGTGCGCTATGCCGATCGGGTGTCCGCACTAAGTTCGGCATCAATATGGTGACCTCCCGGGAGCGGGGGACAACCAGGTTGCCTAAGGAGGGGTGAACCGGCCCAGGTCGGAAACGGAGCAGGTCAAAATTCCCGTGCTGATCAATATTAAGGATGAGGGTAATCCTCACTCCGGTCCAATGGCGGAAAAAAAATAAAAATGTGGAGGCATACGGTTTTCTGCAGAAGCACTTTGTAGAAAGAGAAAAAAGAAATGAAATAAGACTCTTAAAGCAAACTATTATATATTTTCTTTTAGTTATTTCTAGAGCAGCTTTAGCTGTCTTAAAATTAGCTTAAACCGGGGGTGCCTGGGTGGCTCAGTGGGTTAATGCCTCTGCCTTCAGCTCAGGTCATGATCTCAGGGTCCTAGGATGGAGACCCGCATCGGGTTCTCTGCTCTGTGGGGAGCCTGCTTCCTCATCTCTCTCTGCCTGCCTTTCTGCCTCCTTGGATCTCTGTCAAATAAATAAATAAAGTCTTTTTTGAAAAATTAGCTTAAACCCTATCAAATAGATGAGACATTTAGTCAGATTTCTGGCTACAGTTGTGACTTGAATCTAGCTGCATGTTTCATTTCTAATCATGGAACTATTCAGCCATAAAGAAGAGTGCCATCTTCCCATTTGCAACAGCATGGATGGATCTAGAGGGCATAATACCAAGTGAAATAAGTCAGTGAGAGAAAGACAAATATCATATGATTTTACTTATATGTGGAATTTAAGAAATAAAACAAAGGAACAAAGAAAAAAGGGACAAACAAACAAAAAAACCCAGACTCTTAAATATAGAGAACAAATTGGTGGTTGTCAGAGGGGAGCTTGGCAGGGGGGATCAGGTGAAGTAGGTACAGTGCGTTAAGGGTACACTGACCATTATGAGCTCTGAGGAATGTATAGAATTGTTGAATCGTTATATTAACCCATGAGGCTAATATAGTAACACTGTATATTTATTATACTTTAATTAAAAATATATTTTTATTAAATCATTGAATTATACAGCTAGAAAGAATCACAAAAAATTCTGGTTCAGAGACCCTTTAAATCTGTTGTTTAATACAAACCCCACCCATTTTTTAATGGTGAAATAATCTAGAAATCAATGGAGTAAATGAAGATAAATAGGTTTTTCTCCTGCAAGAATTATTAATGAAGTTATTACCAGTGTGCCTTGTGTTTTCTGCAAAAACAGCACAGTTTATGGCATTTCCCAAACTTCTTTGATTTAGAACATTCATGGGGCATGTTAACTTGAAAACTCTTTGGAAAATATTGCCTTAGCCCAACTCAACTTACTCTGCAGAGACAGAATTAAGATTCAGTGAATTAAGTGATTTATACAGTAGGTTATAGTGAGCCAAGACTAAGAACTGAGCTTTTGAAGATTTATTAATTTACTTTAGAGATAAAGAAAGAGAACGAGTGAGCATGAATTGGGGGTCAGAGGGAGAGAGAAACTCGAGCAGACTCTGTCCTGAGTGGAGAGCCGTATACAGGGCTCAATTTCATGACCCTGAGATAATGTCCTGAGCTGAAACCAGGAGTTGGATGCTTAACCACTGTGCCACCCAGGCACCCCAGAACTAAGCTTTTAGGTAGTTTAGCACTCATTCTTTCAAACGATGGTCTTCAGTTTGCACACACATATCTCTGGGAGCACAGAAAGATGTTCCAGACATACGTAGGCATTAAGAACTTTAAGGGCTTCTGGCTTCATATTTCTTTCTTAAAATTGATTTGCCTACAAACAAGTTTGGGGTTTGGTCGTAGGGGCAGGGTTGCTCTCTCCTTTCCTTTATTCTCTTCTACAATGGTATATTGGAGAAAAGACTTCCATTTAATGAAAAGCAGTATGTTTTTAAGGAATTTCGTTGGCTGTCATTGCCTATCCACAGAATTAGGAATAGGAAAAGCAAATTAAAATCTTGTTACTTCAACTCAAACAATATTAGTCTCATTAATGCAATAGCTATCAATACGCACAGAATCTTAACATACTAAATTTTGGTAGTAGTAGCTATTAATATGCCACTGATTGTTAACAATCGGTGAAGTAACCTTTATGAATCATTATATTGCAAATTGCGTACCAGCTGCTTTTATATATGTATACACCACCTTTCTATTATTTTCGATGAAGTATCTGTGCATTTCTCTAAGGTCTTTCCACGCATGTACTAAATCCCTTGCTCTCTCACCTGTGGTAGATAGAACATCGTTTCTGCCTTTCTCTTCCTGTCCTGCATCTGCATATTTTCCCATTTCATTGGATTTCTTATCAGCACACTCACTACTTTTCTCTCAGATTAAAAACAATCCTACCTTAAGTCCACTGCAACTCCAGTGGGTTCGTTCGTTTGTTTGTTTGTTGATTGATTGATTGATTTAGGGTTTCCTTTTTATAACAAACATTTCAAAAGAGTTACTATAAACAGTCTCTACTTTCTCGCTCTTCTGGTTCTCCATAAACCTAGTTCCCATGAATCTTTGATTCCTTCTAACTCAAAGCTATTCTTGTCAAGGTCACCAGAGTCCTCCATATTAATAAGTCTAATGGTTAGTTCTCAGCCTTTCTCTTACTTAAGGATATTTGATACAGCCGGTGACTTCCTTCTGTTTGAAACACTTTCTTCTCGGGTTTTTAGAACACTACATTCTCCCTGTTTTCTTTGTATCTCCCTTGCTGCTCCTTCTTGTGTTCTTTGCTGGATCCCCCTCACATCCTTATCCTCGACATTAGAGTCCACAGGGCTTGCTTGTTTATCTTCTCAATCATAAACACTCTTTTTGTGATCTCACCCAGCCTCACGGCTTTAAAAACTATCTATACACACATGCCTTTCAAACTTCTATATCGCCATCCAGCTTCTTCAGCTTGGGTTCCAGACTTATATCCTGGAATATCTACTTGAAATCTCCACTTAGGTTTCCAAAAGGCACCTCAGAGTTAAAATTTCCCAACATTGCCCTTCCAGTCTTCCCTTCCAACTGTTTGTCTTTTAGTCTTTTCTATTTGCATTAACTGATAACTCCGTGATTCCAGGTTCTCAACGTTGACTCGCCTCTTCCTCACATCTCATGCCCAACGCGCCACTGAGAAATCTTTTAACCTCAAATTTCAAAATGTCTCCAAACTATAACCATTTCTTACCAGTCCCACTGCTACCATTCTGGTTCGAGAAACTAGGATCTCCAGCTTGGATTTTGGCTGCTCTTATCTTTGTACTCCAACACCATAACGCTTCCCCATTCCTCATCTAAAATCTGTCACAGCAGCCAGGGATATTTTTTTTTAATTTTTTTAAAGATTTTTATTTATTTGTCAGAGAGAGAGAGAGAGAGGGAGAGAGAGTGAGCACAGGTAGACAGAATGGCAGGCAGAGGCAGAGGGAGAAGCAGGCTCCCTGCCGAGCAAGGAGCCCAATGTGGGACTCGATCCCAGGACGCTGGGATCATGACCCGAGCCAAAGGCAGCTGCTTAACCAACTGAGCCACCCAGGCGTCCCAGCAGCCAGGGGATATCTTGTTGAAATGTCTGCTCAAAATATTCTAATGGCTATTTATTTCACTCACCGAAAATACCAAAGAGTTTCCAATAGCCAACAAGGCCCTACACGATAAGGTTCTCAATTCACACTTCACGGTTAACCTCCAATTCCACGAATCTTCTCCAGCCAGCCCAGGCCCTTCTGCTGTTCTTTATGCATGCCCGACTGCTCTCACTGGAAGACGTTTGCTCTTGCTGTTCCCTTAGTTTGTAATACTTTTCCTCACTAACTTCATGGCTCATTCCCTGACCTCCTTCTTGTCTGTTCAAGTTTCATCTCTTTGGAGAGACCTTCCCAAAGTAAAAATTATAACACACCTCAGGGCTTCCTTGCTCTCAGTCTTCTGTGTTTTATTTTTTTTCCATGTCACATACACCTTCTAATGTAATTCACTGATTTATTATGCTTATTATATGTCTCCATACAGTAGAATATAAGCTGTCTGAGGTCAAGTTTTCTTGTATGTTTTATTTGCTTTGTTATTCCAAAGGGGCCGGGGAGAGACCATGTTTGGAAAGATACAAAAGATACCAGTTTTGGAATAGTGAACACATCGCGGAGAAATGGTAAGGCACAAAACTGGATAGGGATGACCAGTTGGCTTTAGTTTTACTATTTGTAACATGTATTTGTTTTTTAACAACAAAGGACCCAATCATTTTGTTCATGGTAGGTACAAGGGTTCTAGTTGTAATCTATCCTATGAAACTTCTGAATGTTAAAAATATTTCATAATGTGAAAAATGCCAATTTACTAAGAATGAAAAAGGGTGGTACACCCAGCAACTGTAGGTCCGAATGACTGGAACACAGATGGGGGAGAAGGGAAAATGGCAGAAAGAGAGACGAGAGAGAGTACTGATCGGGCATAAGGTGGTAATAGGAAGTGTGGCTGTTTTATAAAAGGGTATTTGGAACAGGCATCATAGGGCAATGCTTCTCAAGTCTCAACAGCCCTAGGAATTATGGAGGGCTTTGTTCTAATGTGCAAATTCCAGTTCAATTGGTCTGAGAGCGGTTGTGTCCCTTGTTAAGACTCTGCCAGGTGATACCAACGCTCCTGGTTCTAAAGCACTGATGATAAGGTCCTGCAGTGTAGGATCTGTAACATGGTTGCACAGTGGAATCCCCTAGAGCATTCTAGAAAATACCCATGTCTGGATCTACTCCCCCGCACCAAAGATTTTGATTTAATTAGCACAGGAGGTGGTCTGGCTACTGACCTATATTTTAAAAGGTGATATTAAAGCAAAGCAGAATTTGAGAAAAGCTGTAGGGGACCCAGGCTTGGTGCCTTGCCTGTACCCTGCCTCTTCTGAGGGCTCCCTCATGATGCCTATTTCCTGCAGCCTCCTTCTAAGTGCTTTTGGGGTAGGGGTCTCCGGGCTGCACCTCTGGCTGCTGCTGCTCAGGCCAGGCCACACATCAGAGATTAGGACCCAAATGTAGACACAGGCTGGACATCTAACTGGAGTGCTTTTTACTGAATGAGGCCCAGCTGGCCAATTATTTCAAGTCCCTGACCCAATGTTCCATGCGATGCAAAAGCAGGGAAAACCTAGGCCTACTTCTGAGGAGGAAACCATCAGAGAGGCTGCCATCTTGGCAGACCAGCAAATCAATGATTTGATCATTCAATTCATTTATTATCTTCAAAATGTGCTGATGGTCTGATAGGCACAAGACCTATAACTTAATGGTGAAGAAGACAGACTTTTGCAATCCTTGTAGGGCTTACAGTCTATCAGTTGTGACTTACCGTGAACAACTTAAGACACCATGTGGACTTATTTATAACGTGATCATTGTTGTGTGCATATTCTGTCTCCTGAAAGCAGGCGCAGAAGAGGTCTAAGGGAGAGGTTTGTCTCAGATGATGGATAAGCTGAGACCTGAAGGAGGAGTAGTAATCAATGAGGGGAATGGGTAGGAGGCAGGGGAAAGCCGCTGTTGAACACTGAGTGTTAGGCTCCTTCTCAGGGGAATTTTCAGCTGCTTAAGCAATTTCCTTTCTCCTTCTTCCTCAAGTATTTTTTTTTTTTTTCTTCCTCAAGTATTTTTACATAAAGACTTTAGTAACTATTATCCTGTTTCACTGGTTTTGTTTGTTTGTTTTCAATCTGAAAGAGCCAATCTATGTCAGCTATGGTTCCAGACCAGGCAAAACCATGAGAAGCAATAAGAAACATGACGCAGGGGAACTGTGCTCTCCCCTAGTTGCAATGTGGGCAATTGTTTGGAGAGGCACTGGAGTGCAAGGAAGGGAGAAAGGAAGTGAAGGGTGTGGGAAGAGTTTAGAGGTTGTGAGGCCCACTTGAACACAGGTGCTCTGGATCCAGCAAAGGATGTCAGTGTCGGGGGTACGACTGAGGAGAAGCAGCCTGGGTGTGTGTGTGGGGGGTTGTTTCATGACAGGATTTTGTGACTGGGGGGGACGGGGGAGAGGAAGGACTCATGGATGATCCCAAGGATTCAGACTCTTTGGCTCATGTGCAGGTTTCTTTTCTGTGTTTCATGAGTCTCTAACCTCATAACCACCATTTCTTGACCATACTTCTATTACCCAATTTCTGTTATTGTCTAATTACTTTAATATCTAGTAATTCTAGACTTTTGATGGCATAAGTATTTCCAAATACTTAGTAACCATAGGAAAAAGCAAAGGGAACCAAGTTACTTGATTTTTTTTTAAAAAAGATCTGCTGTCTTTTTATGGGAAATAGAATATTACATAAGTGGAAGGCTGTTGCTTGGCAATCCATTTGTTCCACATGCCTTAGAATATAATGTTGCTAGGTCCCTGGGCCATGGGAGAGCTGACTGTGAGATAGTTTGATGCTGGAAGGTAGAGTGGGGTAGACATGCCAAAGAGATGGAAAAAGTAGCACTCACTTAAAGAAGCATCCAATCAAGAGAATTTAAAACTCAAACATAAATTGCCAAAATTATTGACAAAATACCATGACAGGGTCTTTACCTTGGTTAATCATTCTGTTCAGAAATACTTGTCATGTATTATATAGACACCTAGATATCTTTCCTATGAGATAGTGAAATACTTAGGAATGAAGATCTACATATAATTTTTAAGAAGTTGGCAGAAACCATAATTGCAATTTCCAACTCCCACCCCAAACAACTGTCACTCCAAAATTGATTTTAATCTTTAACATATTTCTAAGCAATACAAATATTAGGTGAGGAACAGGGAGAAGGATGTTATTTCAGAATTTTTTTTTATCAGAATTCAATAGTTTTTCCGGTATGTTTTAAAAAGTAGTTTAATAAGTGTTGGGGAGAGGTGATTTAGCAATTATTGGAAAAACTATAGGTCTGACACAACTGCATCTCATGCTATTATTATTATGGTTATAACATATGAATACATTATAATATGTCCTAACATGAAATCAAAATCTGAAGCTAATTCAAATGATAGCCTTATGCACTAAAAGTACTTTCCTTAGTGAAAGATTGGAAAAATTTGATAGAAAACATTTTTAATCCAAAAATATGAAGAGAAAAAATTTAAAAATAAAAATATGAAGTGAGGAGGAAAGCAAAATAAATTCTCTGCAGGGAAATATGTTTGCATTTAAAGAGTTTAACAGGGGCGCCTGAGTGGCTCAGTGGGTTAAGCCGCTGCCTTCGGCTCAGGTCATGATCTCAGGGTCCTGGGATCGAGTCCTGCATCAGGCTCTCTGCTCAGCAGGGAGCCTGCTTCCTTCTCTCTCTGCCTGCCTCTCAGTGTACTTGTAATTTCTCTCTGTCAAATAAATAAATAAAATCTTTTAAAAAATAAATAAAAAAAATAAAGAGTTTAACAAATTCGGTACATGCATTTTATTTAGTAAAAGAAAGAATTCAGCCTCTACTAGCTAGAATAGTGGCCGGCATTGTGAGATTAACTTTTCTGACGTTTATGTTCTATTGACCTGAAAAGTCCGATCATCTCACTAAAACTGGGAGATCAGACAACCAGAAAAAGATATAAAGATGATAGAAATGTTAAGACGGTAGAGCTCAAGGAGTTCCTGTATTTCCTTTTTTTTTTTTTAGGGTGGAGGGCAGAGGGAGAGGGAAAGAAAGAATCTAAAACAGGGTCTGTGCCCAGGGCAGAGCCTGATGCAGGACTTGATCTCACAACCCTGAGATCACGACCTGAGCCAAAATCAAGAGTTGGATGCCCAAACGATTCAATTACCCAGGCACCCCAAGAATTATTTTGTTTTAATCACTTCTGCTTTTTTTCTTCATTGAGGAAATGACTTGTGTGCTTGTAGTTATTTTCTGTTCAAATGTTTTTACACATTTAATTTGTACTAGTGCTTTGGATGAGTCTTACTGGGTAGAATACAAAGGCAAAAAATCAGAATTAGAAAAGTAGAATGCTTGTTAAAAATTAGTTTACTTATCATGTAGGAGCCCATTAGAAGGATCTCAGTCTTCAGGTTTCCTACTAAATCTACCCTGGAATTCCAAGGATGGTGACCGCAACTACCCCATACTGGGTAATACGCTCTAGTCTGTATTACCTTATTTAATCGTCAATAGCACTGAAGAAATGAGGGTTGCTACCCCTATTACATTATAAGAAACAAAAATGAAGGAGCTGATAAAACTTGAGTTTGGGGAGGGGATTCCTAACTTTTCTTCTTAAAATTTGTAAGTTTAAGCAATCTTTTAACGTTTCCTGTTTGTATTTAGGTTAACTGAAGCCCATATTTTATAGACGCCTGTGGAAATCACTCTTAATTGTCCCTTAGGTCACTTTATCAAAGCTTGTGTTGGAGCCTCTCCATATAATAGAAGTTGAGGGAAGAAAGATGCCCAATCAGATAACACAGCATGAGGATATGTTAAAATATAGTAAGGGGATCACTTTATTTTTTAAGATTTTATTTACTTACTTGACAGACAGACATCACAAGTAGGCAGAGAGGCAGGTAGAGAGAAACAGCGGGAAGCAGGCTCCTGGCTGAGCAGAGAGCCCGATGCGGGACTCGATCCCAGGACCCTGAGATCATGACCTGAGCCGAAGGCAGAGCCTTAACCCACTGAACCACCCAGGTGCCTCTTGAATAGTCTAATTAGTGTTGATCCATTTGATACCATTCTCTTCAATGGCTTTCACCCCCAAGATTATATCTCCACATGATTTCAAATTATAGTTCTTGGCTTTGGGGGATACAGTAATAAAAAGGGGCAGGCAATGGGGTGCCTGGGCGACTCAATCGTTTAAAGGTCTGCCCTCAGCTCAGGTTATGATCCAAATATCCTCGTTTCGAGCCCCACATCAGGCTCCCTGTTCCATGGAAGCCTGCTTCTCCCTCTCCCTCACCCCCTGCTTGTATTCCCTCTTTCACTGTCTCTCTCTTTCTCTGTGTCAAATAAATAAATAAAATCTTTTTAAAAGGGGGGGGCAGGCAAAAACAAAACAAAACAAACTCTACAACGTTACAAGAATTAGCTTAATGGCCTAGAGCCACATGTATTAGCAAAGGGTCTAACAAGTTTGATGCATGAAATGTAGCCACAGAAAGGACTAGAAGCAGTCTCTGCTAGCCAGAACAAAGGCTGATATTGTGAGATTTCAGTGGCATAATATACAGGCTTCAAATAAGAGTTCTGGTCAGTGAGACATAAAGGAAGTGCTTCATTAGCTATCATAGTGCATACCTCTCGGGCCTGTACCACGGGGCAGCACGCAGCAAGGGCATGGGTGCAAAGAATGAACTATTCACTCAGGTTTCATAATCTTGCTCTGTTTCAGCCTCCTGGGTTGACAGCTTTCAAGTTAAGCATGGAAGGCTCTAAAGAAACAGTCTTACATTCTTCAGTGATAGAGTTTGTTTTTGGAAAATGCCTATCTAAAATAAGGAGATAAAATAAGTTGAGTCTGTGAGCTCAATTTATTTCATTAGATGTCTTTCCAGAGCATAGTGAGATTTTTATGATTGCTTTGAACACTTCAATAAAATAGTTCTAAGGAAATATGGGCCTCAAGTGAAATTATTTGCAATTTCTATGTCATTCAACCCTATGCAATCATATGAATATTCATTTTACAGTGAAAGCTCACTTTGTAAGTAGGAAAATTACAGTAAAATGCTTTGCAAAGATATGGAGAGGAAAAATCATTCTGTGTAGTAGTTTTCAGGAAAACCACTGTGAATTCCAATCTTTTTCTCCATCATCCAGAGTCAGAGACCTCTGGCCCTAAAAAAAACACAAAACTACATAAATCAAACTTAAATTAATGACATTTCTGTATTCATTTCATATATCCTCTGTGTTTTGAAGAGAAATGTATTATAATTAATTAAGTTCTGATTTATATTAATTTCTTAGATGCCAATGTCAGTATTAAATAGTACTATCCAAAGGCCTAAGGACCCAACTTCCTAAAATTGCATAAAGATGCCAAGAATGGTTCTTAATATGAAGTAGAGTGAAGGGGAAGCAAATAAGGCTAGAAAACCTATATATTATATTGTTACCATAGAATTTTCCAGAAAATAGCAAAAGAGATCATACAATTCAAATTCATATTTAACATTATTTGTTGTGAAGAATATCACTATTGGTGCACTTAAATATATTGAAGATATTTATTTCTAAAATAACAGTAATTTTTGCCCAATACGTGTTTGAATTTCACCAGCTACTCAAATGAAGCAGTGGGAAATCAAGGCTTAAAAACATTAAAAACCCTGAAATACACCAATCCAAATATTTTTTTTTCTTTTTAAAAAAGATTTTATTTATTTATGAGAGAGAGAGAGAGAGAATGTGTGCACAAATGTGTGTGTGGGCGGGTGGGAGGTGAGGGAGAGGGAGAGGAAGAGAGAGAAGCAGGCTGTCTGCTGGGCAGGGAGCCGGAAGAAGCTCCATCCCAGGACCCCAAGATCTTGACCTGAGCTGAAGGTGCTGGCTTAAATGACTGAGTCACCCAGGTGCCCCATTTTTTCCCCCAGTCAAAATATTTTAAAAGATCTGCTCAAAATTAAAAATTTAAATTTTTCTGGGGCACCTGGGTGGTTCAGTGGGTTAAGCCGCTGCCTTCGGCTCAGGTCATGATCTCAGGGTCCTGGGATCAAGTCCCACATTGGGCTCTCTGCTCAGCGGGGAGCCTGCTTCTCTCTCTCTCTCTCTGCCTGCCTCTCCATCTACTTTTGATCTCTCCCTGTCAAATAAATAAATAAATAATCTTAAAAAAAAAACCCACATACTATGCATTCACTTGCATTCCCACCAAATTCTTCTGTTGAAGTCTTCACCTCCACTACCTCAGAATGTGTATCCCTTTAGAGATCTAGTCTTTACAGAGGTAAGCAAGTTAAAATGAGGTCATTAGTGTGGGCCGCCAATATTAGACACCAGTATGGCTGGTATCTTCATAAGAGGTGAAATTTGGACACACAGACATGCAGATGGGCAGAACACCATATGACCTGAAGACAGCCATCTACTAGTCAAGGAGAGAGACCTGCAACAGACCCTTCCCTTATAGCCCTCAGAAGGACCCAACCCTGGCAATGCTCTGATTTCACATTTCTAGTTTCTATAGACTGTGAGGCAATTTCTGCTGTTTAAGCCTCTTAGTTTGTGGTATTTTATTATAGCAACCCCAGCAAATTAGTATACCACACAAATAAAAAAAAATAATTGATGAATTTCTTCAATATTTTATCTATCAGAGCTTTGCTATAGTAGCATTTTATAGAATAATTCTATGTCACAAAGATCATTCTGACTTTTGTTTTCCAAGATCAAAATCACTTCTAAACTATCAAAAGTTTTATATATGTTTTACAAATCCAAGACAAAGATGCAGCGACTCTAAACAATAAACACTAAACTAGCAAGCTATAAAACAAAAATAGAGGTATAGATGGCATTCCAGTGTATAAATAATAATCAGTTGCAAGATATAGTGGAAGAAGTAACTTCCTAGGGTCACTAGCATAAAAGTATATAAAACAAAATAAAATCCATAAAGAACCTAAATGAAGAAACTACCTGAAAGATACCAAAGTACACTTGAATACTTGTAAAGACATGCCAAATTTCTGGTTAGGAAGACCCAATTAAAAAAATCCTCAATGTTTATAAACTTAGTGTATTCTAATAAAAGAATATGTGTGTGTGTGTGTGTGTGTGTGTGCATTTTTTTTTAACTTTTATCCTGAAGCAAGACAGGTTGGTTATAAAGTTCATTAGGAATTATGTTTTAGATGTGACAATTATCATAAATATTATATTTCAAACTGCACATACAATTACAATTCAGGAATTACAATTTCAGGAATTTATCATAAATTTAGAGCTATGAATGTATATAAAGATTTACTAGGTAAACATTTATCCTGATAATTTTTAGGAGCAAAATAACCTGGAAATACTTTGTGCCTAGATAATTTAATTATTAAATAAATCAAATATGTTGAAATTATGTTGAAAAAGAATTTTTACAAATTTAATGGAAAAGCCATATTATTGCTAATTGAAGAAAATAGTTTATAAAACAATAAAATCTAGATTTTACTAACAAAAAATTATTCAAGGAAAAATAGAAAATATTTTATAAGTGCTTGTAGTATAATCTGTGAGAGATCAGAATTCAGATTACTTATTTAAAATCAACATTGAGGGACGCCTGGGTGGCTCAGTTGGTTAAGCAGCTGCCTTCGGCTCAGGTCATGATCCCAGGGTCCTGGGATCGAGTCCCACATCGGGCTCCTTGCTTGGCAGGGAGCCTGCTTCTCCCTCTGCCTCTGCCTGCCTCTCTGTCTGCCTGTGCTCGCTCACTCTCTCTCCCTCTGTCTCTGACAAATAAATTAAAATAAAATAAATAAAATAAAATCAACATTGAGTGTTCGCTTCAGCAGCACATATACTAAAATAAATATTGGTGGCTTATCCTTATCTCTTACAGTACAATAAACATATTACCTTTGAAAAGCAATAATTGTTAAAGCAAAGGGCAACTCTGCATAAGGAAATCAATCTTAGGAAATTTATAGAAGACACACAGGAAAAAGGAATGGAAAAATTGAGATATTTGTGAGGGAAAAAAACATTTTAAATAAATGAAGAACCAGTACTTCCTATAAGTTGAAATAATTTTTTTAACACGAGTGATGTAAGATTCTTTATTCTGCAAACATCATTTCTCACCATGAGATTTCTGACACATTCATCTTAGACCCTTAGGAGAAGAAATTCATTTTGTTTGATCCACAGAACCAAGTACAGTGCTGTGAAGTTTATGTGAAGGGTAGAATATCGTTGAAAGATTTGTCAGCTTAATTTCCTTTAGTCATACACTAGATTCCCTCCTGGTACAGTGAATTCCACAATGGCACCAGGAAGGGGTACAGGCTAAATGCCACCTGGGAAGGAAGGAGCTATGACAGCTGAGGGGAGAAGGGCTTGCCAGACGGGAAGAAACAGTGTGAGAGAAAGGGAATCAGACAGGAAGACTAACTTATTTTGACCTTTGCTCTCTGGGGTTAAGCCCCATAGCTGTAAAGCACATTTAATTGTTGAGGAAAAGCTGGAAGAAGAGCTTTGCCCTGCTCCCCATGAAGAACTTGGAAGGAGCGGTGTTTGTAAGGCAACCAAAGTTGTGCCATCACATGGTTAGGCCAGGAACACCTGATTCATCTCTTTACTTCCCATTTCTCCACCACCCCCACTCCAGGCCATCTTAGGCCACAGTTCCCTCCATAAAGGATCCCAACATTCCCATCAGTCCCTAAGAGGTGCCTAAGGTTTCTGGAGGAAAAGGGTACCAGAGGAAGTCATCTTAGTGATGGTGTGCTACACTGTGGATGTCAAAGCACATTCTCTCTGGCACTTCACAGGCGTGCTTTTCAAAGAAAAAGAGCCAATCTACAGGAAGGAGCCCAAGTACCCATGGGTGTCCAAAGCCTGGGCAAGAGAGCCAGGAGAGGTTTTCACCAGTTCCCCTAACCTTGGATTTTGTCAGGACCCTGGAAGGAATGTGACTGACTGTACCTTGGAAAACACCCATGTTAAGAGTATTAAACAGGGGTGCCTGGGTGGCTCAGTGGGTTAAACCTCTGCCTTCAGCTCAGATCATGATCTCAGTCTCCTGGGATTGAGCCCTGCATTGGGCTCTCTGCTCAGCAGGGAGCCTGCCCCCTCTCTCTGCCTGCCTCTCTGCCTACTTATGATCTCTCTTTCTCTGTGTCAAATAAATAAATAAAATCTTTAAAAAAAAGAGTATTAAACAATTTACTGGGTTATGCTTATTTTTTTTTTTTAGTATTTTATTTATTTATTTGACAGAGAGAGATCACAAGTAGGCAGAGAGGCAGGCAGAGAGAGAGAGGAGGAAGCAGGCTCCCTGCTGAGCAGAGAGCCCGATGCGGGACTCGATCCCAGGACCCCGAGATCATGACTTATTATTATTAAAAAAATGGTTAATAACAGATTATTCTACCCAAATGTATCTGCTTCTAGATACGGTATTAAAAATAGCTTATTGGGGCGCCTGGGTGGCTCAGTTGGTTGGACGACTGCCTTCGGCTCAGGTCATGATCCTGGAGTCCCGGGATCGAGTCCCACATCAGGCTCCCAGCTCCATGGGGAGTCTGCTTCTCCCTCTGACCTTCTCCTCGCTCATGTTCTCTCTCACTGTCTCTCTCTCAAATAAATAAATAAAATCTTTAAAAAAAATAGCTTATTGGAAGATATGAATATACTTTATTACAAAGTATAGCTCCTTTGATCAATATTTTTAGGAAAAATATGGGTTATAATGAATTACATATAAATATTCAGATAATAAGGAAAGTCTTAATGAAAATCTTGAGCCCTTGAGATGGGGAAATCACTTGGAGCTACCCATAAATTATCTGCTACCTCCTTTGAAAGACTAATATTATATGATAAACTATTACCTGGGTTGAATACACAAAGTTGCAATCTCTTTATCATCTATGTGAAGCTGGTTCATACTTGAGAGATGCTTTTTGAACATTTCAGCCTTTTGACCCTTTGTTCATGAAAAGATGAACATTTTTTAGAATAACATTAAATATATCTGGCTAGTCTTGAACAACATGTGGCAAGGGAGCTGACCAAGGAGCCCATTCATTCTCTTAAAATAATCTCAGATACTTACTAAGACCTAGAAAAAGTCCATTTTCAGAAACAACGTATTATAATTCACAAGAACAGTTATTAATAAAATTCTACCATGTTTTTTAAAAGGCTCTTTTAAAGGGATAAGTCATGGGGAAAAGAGTAAAATTTCCCACCCGGGGGTGGATTGTGGATCAGAAAGATTAACACTGGAGTTCCTTGAGCTGGTAGTACACTGGGTCTGTGTGAGGTTATATTCATTTGTTTTCACAGTCATTCAGTGCATTTACTTAACAGATTTATCCAATGCCTTCTAATGTGTCAGGTACCTGGTGAGTGCTGGGCAACACAGGCTTAGTTTCTGCCATCATGAAACTTTTAATCTAGTTGGGTAATGGGGGTGGGGGTGGGTTACCATAATATAGCAGCAAACCATGAAAGAAAGGCTCTAAAGAGTTTGGGGGCAGGATGGGTATGAAATCATCCCTGAGAAAATGGGACTTGAAGGAGGAACAGTAATAAATCATACAAAGAGAAGGTGTGCTAGTGTGAGGGGAAACTGCCTGAACCAAAGACCTAAAAACCCGTTGTTTGGGAAAATCCGAGCACAGAATGTCATCCCAATCTGGGAGCACAGAAAGTTGTGCAAGATGTGCGGGCAGGAGTCTTGTGGGATGGTTTCAGTCGTATTTACTATTTACTCTACGACATGGTCTACGAATAGGTGAGCTGGTTCTATGATCCGCAGATGGGTTTTTGCTGCGCTTTTTGACCAGCTTTTTCTGGGGGGGAAGGGGGTGGGGCGGGACATACATTCTCGAATTAGAGGTCGCCTGTGCTCATTGGCCTAACACACATACGCTCGTGAGACCCCAGAAGGAATGCAGTTTAAGGAGGAGCTGCAACAGAGACTGCAGAGCCTGCGCTTTGCAAACCCAGCGAGCTCGGTTCTGGGATCCCGCAGGCTACACTGGAGAAGGCGGGGAAAGAGGAGGAGCTCAGCGCTGGCACCCACTGCGCATGCCCGGCCTCGTTGCCAAGGCAGCCGGGAAGCCGTAGCCCGGAAGCGGATCCTTGCAGAGCTGCCTGCTCTGAGACCGACCCCTGTGGACTCCCTTGTGACCAGTTCCTGCGCCCGTCTTAATCAGGGCAGAGCAGATGAGGAGCCCAGTATGATGCAAAGTGATAGCCATTCGCCTAGAAGCCCGGGAATTGAGGAGAGCAAGGGGAACTGGCCCAAACGGACATCAGGGCTATGGGAGACCTTTCTGATGGGACCTTTACTGATGAGGTCCAGAGTTCCAGTTCTTTCAGCTCCTCCGGAGGACAGCAGCCCTGGTCCCATACCTCTGGGAGCCCATCTGGGAGTGGAAAGACCACTGCACGTTTGGAGTATCGAGACAGACAATCTGAGCTTTCAGACTGCCCAAATAATGAAAAGAAATTCACTAAAAAATGGATCAACCATCTCAAGGGCAAAGAAACGAACTCTGGACAGCGCCAGTGGGACACTAAACTTCAAACAGAAATCACTCGGGAATCTGATGAAGAACTGAATGCCCTGCGGTCTTTTTGTGACATTAAAATCAACCTGATCCATCACAGAGCAAACTCCAAGGAGAAAAAGGGCAGCAGACCTAAAAGGCTACAGCTTAGATTGGATGCAGAGGTTTCAGAGAAAGAGGACTTAAACTGTACCGTTCCTGATGAACTTTTGAACAGAATCTACCTAAAAAACATGAGGACAACACCAAAACAGGTGGTGACAGCTAAGCAACACATTTCTTCTTGGTGTCCCCACTGCAACAGAAAAAGAGCAGAACTGGCTCAATCTGCCTTTCTGCGACAGAAGAAGACTTTGCTAGAGTCCCTTCTACTCCAAGAGAAGATAGACAAACATCTTTATACCAAAGACTTTCTTACCCGTATTGGAGATACACATCAGGAGGGTTTTCCCAGGCTTTCAGACGACCCCAGAATAATCTGGAAAAGACTGAATGAGAAAAGTCGGATCGGATACGATGGTTTTGAAAGGTCAGATAGAGTGCAGATGCGGCTGAATGAAAAAAGCGCTTGTCACTCACCCTTTCTCTGCCGCTTGACCAAGCCACCTACTGTATCCAAACAGGAGATGGTGTTTACCAATGATAATGTGTAATGTGGATAAATGTTTCTGTTGTGTTTTTGAATAACCATCATTTTTACAGGTACTTGGGAAACTAATTTAAGACTTGACTATGCTTCCTTCACAGCTGTGTGGGCTAAAAGCTCTCTATCCAGTATGTTTATTATTATTATTGTTATAGACGGCAACACTGTAGTTGGTATACTACAAAATTTGAAACAATCCAGGAGAGAGATGTTGGTGGTTTAGACTAGGGTTTGACAATACAGATAGAAGTATAGAGATGTAAGAGATACTTAGGAGGTAATAATTAACAATCTTTGGTGAAGAAATGGATATGGGATTTAATAAAAGGTAAATGTTAAGAATGGTACTTAATTTCTGACTTGTGAACTTGGATGAAAAATATTAAAGGAACATTGGAAAAGGATCTTGTTTGATGGTAGTGATTAAGAGTGTGATTATCTGAGCATGGTTAGTTTAAGGTATATTTAAGACATTTACATTGAGAGGTTGGGAAATGGCTGGTTATTTGTGCTTACAGTCAAGAGAAAAGCTCATGCCTAGAGATTTGAAATAAAGTGTGGGGTGGAATCACTGACCTATAGTTGGAAATTGAAATCAAAGATACGGTAAACTTTTCTAGAAGGAGTGGAGTCCAAGAGGAGAGGTTATGAGCAGCTCCTGAGAAATCCAGCAACTAATGGCTGGATGGAAGAGAATAAGCAAACAGAGGAGGTTGAGAAAAATGACCACAGAAGGATAAAGGAAGCCATAGTGTTAACAGAGATCAAAGAAAGAACATTCCAGAAAGGATGGGCTAAGTATGCTAATGCAGCAGAGAGTTCCTGTGAGACAATTTCCTTACCCTTACCTGTTGGGCTCTGTTGACCTTAGCAACAGATACTTCACTTATGGAAATCAGGCCAAGTGGCTCCAGGAATAAATGTAAGGTAAGGAGATGAGGCCTATGGATGTGCAATAATCCTAGAAGTTCAGCTGTATGGGGAGAAAGGGGGTAGCTGGAGGTAGATACAGAAGTGAGGGAAGAGGGCGCCTGGGTGGCTCAGTGGGTTAAGCCGCTGCCTTCGGCTCAGGTCATGATCTCAGGGTCCTGGGATCGAGTCCCGCATCGGGCTCTCTGCTCGGCAGGGAGCCTGCTTTCTCCTCTCTCTCTCTGCCTGCCTCTCTGCCTACTTGTAATCTCTCTCTGTCAAATAAATAAATAAAATCTTTTTAAAAAAAAAAAAAAAGAAGTGAGGGAAGAATGCTTGCTGTGAGTGCTCTAAAAAGTCTTTTTCTTCATAAAGATTTTATGGAACTCATCTTGTTCATCTGATAAAACAATATTACCCCCTAGAGAACACCATGGTATTTTGAAATACATTTATTGGGAAAAAAAGTGTTAGGTGGCATTTTGAGATAGGATTTTGAGAAGTCATATTTGTTATTTTTCTCTAAAAATATAAATCCTAGAATTAGTGACAGTACCTGGAGGACATTTTTCTGCACATCTAACACCAAAGCTTATCACAGTCAAAAATAAATTTGTAAAAAACAGCACAAAATAGTTATTGTATCATATTCCAATAATAGTCTTTGGGTTTAGACTTTCATTTATGTACAAAGATACTGTTTTGTCCTGTAGAACTTAGCATAATTCCTCTTAGTCATTCCTAAATAAAATGGAAAACATTACCATTTTCATAGTAACTTTTTATTTGAAATCCACATTATGTCATGCTTTATCTTTGCTATCTCAATATATTCCCATTTCGTGTAATCAAAATTCTGAATAATTTCCTATTTAGAATTCCCCTTTAAAGGTCATAATCCACCCCCTCTGTAAACTAAGCTAGAAATCTAAGAATCATTACTTGTTCCTCCTCTTTTTCATTAACAAACCCCAAGCTAACTCTTTCAGCAAGACCACTGGATCATTCTTCTGACCATGACTTATTTCCATCTTGTTACCACTTTCCTCATCATCTCACTCCTGGCTTCTCTCCTCTTCACTCCATTACCAGTTGTCATAACTATATTTCTAACACACAGACCTGCTCAAGTTATTCTCTTGATTTAAAAAATAACGATTCATCAGTGCAATAGAAAGAGCTTGAATTGGGGCGCCTGGGTGGCTCAGTGGGTTAAGCCGCTGCCTTCGGCTCAGGTCATGGTCTCAGGGTCCTGGGATCAGGCCCCACATCGGGCTCTCTGCTTGGCGGGGACCCTGCTTCCTCCTCTCTCTCTGCCTGCCTCTCTGCCTATTTGTGATCTCTCTGTGTCAAATAAATAAATAAAATCTTAAAGAAAAAAGCTTGAAGTAATGCCACGTAGATGTTCCTTCAGATTTGGCCCACGTTTACCCGTCTAATCTCATCCTCCATGCCTATCCCGACCCCCCCACGTTTAAGCCCCTCCATAAAACTTGCACTTCCTGAGCTCTCCTGTTCTTCTTGCCAATATTTTACAAGTATGCATTTGTGTTGCTCAGATTCTCTTGTCTTTTATAGTTAGTATACTCCTTAACTTTTTCTCTTTCATTATAGTAAGTAGGTAGCACAGTTGCATGATTCAAACTGTCAGAAGGATGTCAAAAGTCTAAGTGTGCAGTTTCCCGGCTACCCTGTTATCCTCTCACTTCTTCTATGTGGGCCTGCAAGAGTCCTGTCTGCCAGATTAACTCTTTACTTGCTGGATCATGGGATAATCAGGTATCCCAGGATGAGAGCAGAGGTAGAAGAAAGGGAACTGGGGAGTGGCTACTTATCAATCAGGACAGAGCATTCCTATGTTTTAGCCAGTACAACCAAATTAGTGTGTATGAGCTGACTATTCATATTAACTCTAAGTAGCCACTTATACTAGTTTCTTATCTTTCCAGCATTTACGCAAATAGAAACACCAAAGATGATTTATGATATACTCTCTTCTGTACCTTTTTTTCACTGTGAGAATATGTATGTGTATATAAAATTTGCCATTTTAGCCATGGCTCATTGTACCATTCAGTGGCATTATTTACATTAATAATGTCGTGCAATAATTTCTCATTAGCCCAAACACAAGCTCCAGATCTGTTAAACAATAACCACCCTCCACCCTTTCTCTCCTCCTCCCAGTCTCTGGTAACTTCTATGTACTTTCTGTGTCTATGAATTTGCTTATCTAGATAATTCATATAAGTGGAATCATGTTTGTTCCTCTGTGTCCGGCATCTTACTTTGCTTTGGACTCACATTTGGCTACTGAGGTGGAGCATCTTTTCATGTGCCTCTTGGACATATAGGTGTCATCTTTGGAGCAATGAATATTCAAACACCTTTGCCTATTTTATAAATTGCGTTGTTTTGACTATTTTGTTGACTTGCAAGAGTCATTTATATATTCTGGATATGAAACCCTTGCCTGATATATGAGTTGCAAATATTTTCTCCCATTCTGTGGGCTGCCTTTTCAGTCTCTTGGTAGTGTTCTTTGGTGCATAAAAATTTTTAATTTTAATGAAGTCAGATTTGTCTATTTTTTTCTTTTGTTGTCTATGCTTTTGGTGTCATATTTAAGAAACCATTGCCAAGTCTAAGATCATGTAGACCCATCCTTATATTTTCTTTTAAGTTTTCTATGATCTTAGGTCTTAGGTTTTGGTTTTTAACCCATTTTGAGTTTTTTTTTTTTTAATTTATGTTGTGAAATAAGGATTCATTCTTTTGCTTGTGGGTATCGAGTTTTCCAGCACAATTACTAAAGAGACTGGTCTTCCCCATTAAATAGTCTTGGCACCCTTCCCAAAAATCAGCTCACCATAAAAGTGAGATTTTCTTCCTAGACACTAAGTTCTATCCCATTGATCTAGATCTCTACCATTATGTTTGTGCCACAATGTTTCGTCATTTTGCTTTGTTGTTAGTATTGATGAGTGTGAAATCTTCAGTTCTGTCATTCTTTTTCAGGACTGTTTTGGCAGGATGTCTGGGTGGTTCAGTGGGTTAAAGCCTCTGCTTTTGGCTCAGGTCATGATCCCAGGGTCCTGGGATCAAGTCCTGCATCCATCTGGGTCCTTGCTCAGGGGGGAGCCTGCCTCTCCCTCTGCCTGCTGCTCCCCCTGTTTGTGGAGCTTGTACCCCTCTCTTGTCCTCCCCCCGCCTCCCTACCCCCAGCAAATAAATAAATAAAACCTTAAAAAAAAAAAGAAGAAGAAGACTGTTTTGGGTATTCAGTGTCTTGAAGATTCCATATAAATTTTAGGATGGGGTTTTTCCATTTCTGTCATAAGCGTTATTAGAATTTTGAGAGGGATTACATTGAATCTGAAAACTGCTTTGATAGTATTGTCATCTTAACTCTGTTAAATCTTCCAGTCCATACACAAGATGGCTTTCCATTAATTTAGTTCTTTAATTTCTCTTAAGCAGTGTTTCATAGTTTTCATTGTGTAAGTTACATGATTCCTTTATTTAATTTATTCCTAAGTACTGTATTTTACTCCCTTGTTATTGTAAATGAATTTTTTTCCAATCCAGTTTCATTTTGGATGTCCACTACTAGTGCATAAAAGTACAACTGACTTTTGCATGTTGAATTTGTATCCTGAAAGTTTGCTTGAATTCAATTATCTGCTTTAACATGTTTTAATGGATTCTTTAAGGCTTCCTGGCTATAAGATTATATCTCCTATGAACAGAGAAAATTTTCCTTCTTCTTTCTGAATTGGGTACCTTTCTTTGTCCTTTGTCTAATTCCCCTAGCTCTAATTTCCAGTACTATAATGAATAGAAGTGGAGAAAGCAGGCATGCTTGTCTTGTCCCAGGTCTGAGAGCAAGAGCATTCAGTCTTTTACCATTGAGTATCATATTAGTTGTGAGTTTCTTATAAATGGACTTCTTATGTGGAGGGAGTTCCCTTCTAAATTGATCAGATGTCTTTCCATAAAAAAAATGTTGGATCTTGTCAAATGGTTTTGTTTTGTTTTGTTTCTGCATCTGTTGAGGTGATTATATGGTTTGATGTACTTTTTGACCCAGCCTAAAAACTCACCTTTGTTGCACTCATCCCATAACCTTAAAACAATGACTAACCAGAATTAATTATGCCCCGAAAGCATTACTATCCTATTCATATTATGATACCGTGTCATAAATATGTTTTTCTTTCTTACTTGACGCGAGCATCTCAAGTACCAAGACTTTGCATCATATCTATGGTGCTTAGCAGAGCTGAGTAGGACAGTGCTCAACAAAAGCTTCATGGATGAAAAAATAAGTGGGTCAAAACCATGAGACTTAATATATCTTTTCCACCAAAACAAGAAAGACAATCAGCTGGCATATGCTTTTCTGTCAATGTTTTGCTTTTGTGTAGCTGTTTCCTATAATTTTTCTCTTTCCATGGATTGGATTCCCTTTTATCATGAATATACATATATTTTCTCAGTGGCAAATTAGCAGAATGTTTTTGATAAGACACCTTTCCGGAAGTATGTGACTAATTAATACAGCATTCATTGTATAGAATATACAATTATTTCTTTGGAACCCACATTTTCAGATAGAAAAAAATCATCTGAATTATTAATTTTAAAGATAATTCATGACTTTCTGCAATTTTGAAGGGTGGTAAAAATTGTTGCTGCTAAACTTGAACAAAAATTTTTATTGTCTCTGAATATATTCAAAAAGAATGAATATCCTTTTTCCAAGCTCTTTATAGCCATACTCAAGAGATTCCAGTGCAGCTGGAAAAGAAAGTCCATCAGATCAGATGCTAAGAAACCACATATTTCCCCAATGTACTAAAAATGTATCCAGCAACTTGGACAGGATTATACAAATATGGAATTTATATAATTATAATATACAAATTACATAAATATGCATTTAGTTTGTTTTGTCATCAAGAATTTTTATCAAAAAAATTCTGCATCTGCAAATCTCTATGCATTTAACACATTTTAATAATGAAATCCTTGAAACAGAAGTAAATGATGTGCCAGACTGAGAGAAAAGAAACTTCAGTTCTGAACATCTGAGTCATTCGAATTCCAATCTCAGAACAGTTTAGGAATGTTTGGGACACCCAGCTCAGAATACCTCTAATTTTAAACATATTAGTTTATTTCGTGTTGAAACCTAATATAGTAACTTAATTGTTTCTGCAGCATCACAGTTAAACAACTTTCAAAGAAATAGGAATTATGGCTCTATGAAGGTGTGAGCTCTCCCCGTTAGTCTGGAATTGACAGATGAAAATTATACACACAAATTGTTAATTTAAGAAACAGAAGAGACAGCTGAACTTCTATTTTTAGTTGATAATACCCTTTGGAATAGAGAATTCAGATATTTTCCCATTTGCAACACACTCAAATTACAGGGAAGATTGCAAAATTCTACCAGCGTGCCTCAAATAATCCTAAAGCCTAGCTTCATTGAGCCCATTGTTTGTTAAGGTATTAACAGACGTTTAGGAGAAAGTAGGTTGTGGGTTGTCCTACCAAAAATTTGCTTTGGATGTCAAGACTGATGACCCCACATAATGCCTGAGAGGTGATGGAAAGTCCTATTACTCACACAATGAGGGCTTCTCGGGTGGACACAGGCAGGCTCCCAAGCAGATCTGAAAATGGCTCGAAAGAAAGGAAATGAGACTGGCTTGGCTTTTCTTGTGATTAGAGAGTGGGAGCTGAGATGAGGGTTCCCACCTGTGGCCTGGAACTAGCACGGTTTGAATTTCCTGCCAGTAACAAAAGAGGGAACACCTGGGCTTATTAGCTATTATTCTTAGCTAGCCCAAATGCAGGGCAGAAGGGTGGGGCCTGAAAGTTTTCACTGTCAAACATCAAAAACGGAATCAGACTCTTTATTATAATCCACCCCTGATAGCTGACTAATGATGGAAATACACCATATTGCATTTAATTAAATTTGGACTTGCTACAGAATGCCATAATAATGCTCTATGAATCCTAGAGCCTGAGACTGATGAGGACAATGGAAGTTCCACCGAATGCCTTGTTCAAGAGCCCAGCATTGTGTATTTTTAGACATGAAATGGTGACTTATAACAACGTCTGGAGCTCCAAAGTGGATAAAATGAGGCCCTGATTGTGGCTTTAATATGTAACCTTGATTTACATTTTGGGCTTCTGTGAGGCAAGAGATTCCCATAGCTGCATTTGCCAACGTGAGAAAGGTTGGATGAGTAACTGCTCTGGCTACCATTGGCAGAGCCACGGGCAATGGACCAAGGGTCCGTAAACACTCACAGATGGGGCCAATTGTTGGCCAGGGTAAGAGGACTGCCTGAAGTTTTGCCAGTCTGGCTGACCCCTGGATCCCAGGCTTCACCAAGCATGTCCAGATTGAGGAATTAAAAGGAGCAACTCTCCAGTAAAGTCCGTTGTGGGTAGTTTTGATGCAGTCGATAAAAGGTATGTACTCCCTTTGCCATTCACTCATTTGATCCTGAATGGCTTCCCACAGAGCCGGACGTTCGAGAGAGGAGTAACCTCCTCCAGCACCTATCAACTGGCAAGGACTGAGGCCAGAAGAGACACCCTCTCCTGAAGGTGGAACACTGCAAAGAGCCCAGACTTGGCTCTGTCCTGTAGCTAACATTTCTAGCTTAACAAGGACACTGTGGTAACCGTGCTGAGCTGGTATAACACTACCACCATGACCCTTAGAAGGATATGGAGCGTCGCAAAGCTCAGGGCATGGGAGAACCTCTGTTTCTAGAAGAGCTCTGTTTGCAGTCCCCAAATGCCGCTCTCATGGAACTGAGAAGGGTAGCTCTCCACCCAGACTGTGGGTGGTCTAGAAATTTTAGGAAGTATGAGAAGTATGAGAGAAGCTTGCTAAAGTCTCTACAGGGAATGATTCTCTGGGAGCAGGAAGAGGGAACGACTGGTGCATTGCAATTTGAACATATTCTAGAGCCCGTTGTTATAAGGGCCCAATTCAAGATGGGTCGATTTGTAAATGACAGCATAAATAGCTTTAAGTGAAATTTGTAAGTGAGGACCATGTTGCCTCCAAATACAATGTTAAAGATGCAGATGTCATTAGCTTAACAGATAATTTTCCATAGTTTAACCAGTTTCACCATAGTTTTACCATAGTTTAAAATGGGCCTTGAAATGCCCATTTCCCCTTTTGAGCTCCCTCTTTTCTGCCTTAACTTCTTCTTCTTCTTCTTCTTTTTGTTTTGTTTTTTATTTATTTGACAGACAGAGATCACAAGCAGGCAGAGAAGCAGGCAGAGAGAGGGGAAGAAGCAGGCTGCCCGCTGAGCATAAAGCCCGATGTGGGGCTTGATCCCAGGACCTTAAAATCATCACCTGAGCCGAAGGCAGAGGCTTAACCCACTGAGCCAACCAGGCACCCCCTTAACTTCTTTTTTGTTTTGTTTTATCTTTGTCTTCTTATCTACAAAAAAAAAAAAAAAAAAAAAAAGATGTACTGTATTTCGTGCAAGTTGGATTTCACACATCAAAGTCACTTAGAAAAAAATGTAATACATGAAAACAACAACAATCTGAGTGTGTGTGCATGCACTCGTGTGTGTGTGGGTATGTGTACTAGGTAGAATAGATGGGAAAAATTCTAACCCCATGAGAGGAAGGAAGGTTTGGAGAAAGCACCCATTCATTTAACTTCATCTTTTAATGAAAAAACATTCCTACAGCCTCCAGAGGCGATCACACTTTGCTCTAGGATGACAGATGTTCCAAAATCAGGATGTGACAATACCCACCTCTGGAGAGATTTTCTTCTACAATGAAGTGGTGGTAAGACAAAAACAAAATATTTGTGCAATGGCCATTCTCAAGATAACACCATATGATATTTAATGTTTTAATTTTATAGTATTGGCATACAGATAAACTTAACTAATTCTTTAGCAAACTATTGATTCTTTAGTGAAAAAGGAAGTAAGGCTGTGTGAGAGAATGTCTCTGCCTCCCACCTAGTTTCTGGTGGTTTGCGGACAATTTTTTTTGTGTTCCTTGGCTCACAAAGTTGATGCCTATGTTCCTATCAGGTACCTGCTGGTGGTGTCATCAGCAGATATTAAAGATAAAAGAAGTTTATTCTCTTGGGGGAAAGCACAATCATTGAATTGAGTTTTTAGCATATTTGTTTCTTTGAGATAATTGTAGATTCATATGCAGTTCTAAGAAATAGTACAGAGAGATCTGATATACCATTTACCTAGTTTCTTTCAATGGTAACATCTTGCAAAACAATAATACAGTATCACAGCTGGATGTTGTTACTGATACAGTGCATGTACAGAAGAGTTCCATTACCACTGGTATACCCTGAGTTTGAGATGCCTGGAGATACTGCTCACATAAGACTTGTTAAGGTAGAATTCTACAAAAACTGTTTCTTACCTAGTTTTGATCACTCCAAGGTACCAGAAATCAGAAATCTGCCAAAGCTAAGAATAGTACACAGAGAAAAAAATTTTTAAGACTTATTTTTTATTTTAGAGAGTGAGAGAGAGAGTAGGAGCAGGAGGGGCAGAGGGAGAGGGAGAGAGAGAATCCCAAGCAGTCTCTGCACTGAGCACAGAGCCTGATCTCATGACTGGGAGATCACATCCTGAGCTGAAACCAAGAGTTAGAGGCTTAACCAGCAACACCACCCAGGCACCCCAGGATTTTTTTAAACTTAGATTTTTATGGGTGTCTAGCAGGATGTTGGAAATACATGTAGGTAGATAGTCTACCTCTAATACAAGATCTACTCGGGAAAATTGTTTATACACACATACACACGCATGCGTGCTCACCAATGTGTTCACTATACACCACAAGAATGTACAAGCAAGGTATCATTCTTACTAGAAGATTCAGAAGTCTGTGAGTGGCCACTATATGAACCCCTCTCATTTGAAGTGACAATTCTGTCTTTTAAAGGGTGTGTTTCATTTTAACTACAGCCAAGAAATGAGAGATTAAAGACAGCTGGAACATATGTCTATTTTCACCTCTTCCATCTGGAACTTTGTTTTTGGATATCGCAGACATTTTCCAAACAAAACTCTGCTGAACAAAATGATAAATGTGGAAGAGACATGTATGTTCCTTTTTTTGTTTGAGGCGCTTTATAGAATTCAAAGCACTGGTGTGTTTTTCAAACATAAAACTGAACCTTTGAACATCACAAATAGTTTGATTTTGACGGGCGATGTGGTACTGACTTTATGTCTGAAATTGGGCAATGTTGTGAACCACAATGCTGATTCTTTAATCAGTAGGTCCTACTTACATGAGAAGTAAAGATGAAGTCTTTCATATGTTGATATTTAAATAAAACTATTAGACAGCTAAAATAATATGCTAGCCAATCTTTCGAGTTTCTGTCGATAATTTACTAATTTATCCTCTTCCTTAAATTTCCCCCCCAAAACTGTGATAGCTAGACCCTTATCAAGTCATGCCCTAATTATAAGAATAACCTTTTCATTCCTTCTCTGACTACAGTATGCTTTTTTTTTTTTTTAAACCAATATGTCTATATACTTTCAGGTTAATATTTTAAAATTGCTTTGATAATATCATTCCTATTGTGTGGAAACTAAAATCCCAAATCCTTGACCTTTATTATACAGATATGACTTTGACCTCAGATTTTTAAAATCTTTGGCTCAAATGCCAGTTCTTCCAATTACAACTATATTTTGCAAAGACTCATTGTCCTAGACTAACTGATGATATATAAGGGTCTGAAATCAAGTAACAGCAGAGAAAAGGTATGGAAAATAAAAAAATAATGGAGATAATAGAATGGATAAATTTTGGCAACCAGTTGATTAAAAGAGAGAAACTGGTATCAAGTATGTTATTTACCTTAAGCTACTTTGCAGATTACCTGAGAGAGAGAAAGAGAATCCAGAAAAGAGAGAGGTTTGGTATAATGATGAAGAAATCATTATTTTGAATTTTGTGTATGACATCTAGGTGAATATATTTACTCCACAGTTGTGGAGAGCCAGGGAAAGAGAGCAGAGACAAAGATAAAAGTTGCAGGCAGTAAAAAATTATAATTGCCATGTTCATCCAACATAAGACAATTAAATATAAATTCACTGTGCTACAAAAATTATATATATAGCCTAGGGGTATAGCATATTTAAAACCCCCAATTTTACTGGATAATAAAGCAGTAAAATTAAAGTATATTCCATAAAAATGACAGAAACAGTATTAAACAAAAGTTCAAATAAAAATCTTGGTACCATTTACCTTGAACTTTTGGCTCAATGTACAATGATTCAGAAATTATGGCTACTTGACTATCTCAGCAGCTGTTTTCACAGACTAAAGATATGGACTTGGGTTTCATGGTTAAGTGATATTTATTAGACTAGGAGAAATATGGGGGGCCAGGAGGGGTCATGGCTACTCTTTTGCTCCACATTAGGGAAGTTCTTTTGTTTTGTGACCAAGCACATAGTTTTGAGATAAGTAAGAAAGGAGAGGGTCACCTGCCTAACAAGCTACTTTTACCCCAGGGCAGTCGACCAGGTGATAGATGGAGTCAGATTGCCCTCACATTCCTATAAGAGAAGATATTTTTCACAGTTCTGGACCATATCCACTCAACATAAAACAGAATCTGATAACAATTATGGGTTGCTAGTGCACAGTGAGAAGTCAAATACCAAAGCTAGTTCTTGCCAAGTTTTTCTTTGTATTTTAACCACATGATCCATATTCTTCATCAGACTATCCTTCATCTGTCTAAACAACAGGCTGGTGTTAGTTTAGAAAACTTAACCATTCTCAGCCCAGATACTTATTCATGCTTCTTTGGAATATATTTGTGGAGAGCTAAAATCAGCAGTTTGATATAAATATCTAGAGTTTGGAGGGAGAGCTCAGGTACTGATTCATTGACATATGGGGATTAAAGCCTTAGAATTGGATGAGATTGCATAGGGAGCACCTGTTGATAGAGAAAGAAACCAAGGATAAGGCCCATGGGTAATCCAACAGTCAGAAGGTGAACAGTAAGGACACCAAGCACACAGAATGAAAAAAAAAAAAGTAGTTATGTGGGGCAGAAGGTCTGATAAGTATTGGCTTTTGGAATGATGTTTAGAATATTTTAATTCAAGTATTCTGCCTCCTCCCCCTATTTTTTCTATTAAGTGATTTATGGCTTTTTATTAAAGCTACAAAACTTTTCATACTTCAGAGACACAGACTGTTACAATGCTTTAATTCTCTCCTCCCGTTGTCCATTTCACTTATATTTTGATATCTTTCTCAATTTTTGGTAGTCAAACTCATTAGTTTCTACTGAACTTTTGTTTTGTTTTGAGAGAGATAAGGGATAGTTTTTGTTGAAAAAAAAATTCTTTTTTAAGAGAGTGGGGATGGGGAGGGGAAGGGAGAGAGGTAGAGGGATGATCCCAAGCGGGCTCCACACTCAGCGTGGAGCTCGACACTGGGCTCAATCTCACGACTCAGAGATCACGACCTGAGCTGAAATCAAGAGTCAGATGCTTAACCAACTGAGCCACGTAGGTGTCCCTCAAACTTACTAGTTTTTGAAGGTACTACAAAACTTGTTGCTTTTTTTTCTTTTAAATGTTCTTCTCCATCCAATAGATATTTTTTTCAATTTTTGACTAACGTATTTTTCTTGATTTTTATAAATTTGTAAAAAATTTTAGCTCTTTAATTATCTGGAATGCTTTTTTTTGGTTTGTTTTTTGTTTTGTGTTTTTTTGTTTGTTTGTTTGTTTGTTTAAGTAAGCAGACATTTGTTGAAACTATGAAGTGAACTGTGGCTAGATATTTTTCACAGTTCTGGACCATGGGCGGTTCTTCCCACTGAAGCCATGGGCGGTTCTTCCCACCGAAGAGATTTCTCTCAAGTCTCCCTAGTACTACTTGTAAGAGGGGCACTGGGAGCAAATTCAGCAGAAGACTTTACTGTCTGAAACTGCAGCTTCTAATAGTACAGTTTTGGGGGCCTTGGGATTTTTTGGGGGGGCTACTCAATGATCAATCTGTTAACCAGGTTTGGTCATGTCAGCTTCCCAATTATTCTGTTTGAATCTGATGCTTGTCCAGAAATCCCAGAAATCTTATTGAATCATGCCCTTTAAACAGGGTCACACCCTCATGCTCCCACCCATTTCCTCCCAAATATTCCAAGCCTGAGTACTATTTCTTATTACTTCTGTTTAAGGGATTTAGCTTCAGCGTATGAATAAGATATTACAGTCTGAGGTAATGAAGTTGTTCAAATTTCTTCTGAATTTCACTGCCGTATTCCCTACTGCACCTCACCCAATCCGTGTTCCAGTTGGACGTGATTTTTAATAAGAGCCACCATCAACTTTGTGAGCAGCAGGCCAAGAGAAGATGTTTTGGAGAGGGAATCTGGCATCCCTAATTCCAAATGCCTGGATCCTTTAGTTGTGTTTATCAGCACACCCACTTTAGGAGCAGCGGAGAATTTAACTGCTGAAATTCGACGGGGAACATGTGGTAGTCATTGGTTCTGTCCATCAGCTATTTCCAGTTTTCCTTCTAGGCACATGGTAGGATTGCAATTCTTTGCTCCCCTGAAACCGAGTGTGACCATCTGATTTGCACCCATCAGTGACGTGTTGAGTGGAAGTGATGTGTGTTCCCTTCTGGATGGGAGCTCGAAGCATCGATTTGCTCTTTACCAACTTGCCAGCTCTACATAGTGGCTTCCCGGACAGCTTGGATGCTGGAGAGATGGGTCAGTTTCAAAGCCCACGATAGGCCCTTCTAATGCGGAATAAGCCTTTTGTTGTTTTAAGTCATTTACCTAATAGAGTTATTTATTTTTCTTTCTTTCTTTCTTTCTTTCTTTCTTTCTTTCTTTCTTTCTTTCTTTCTTTGAGATTGAGAGAGAGTGGGGAGGGGCAGAGGAGAGACTCTTCAGTCAGACCCCCCCGCTGAGCTCAGAGCCCAAGACTCCAGGCTCCATCTTAGGACCCATGGGATCAAGACCTGAGCTGACCCAAGAATTGGACACTTAGTCAAGTGAGCCAGGCACCACTGGGGTTATTCTTAGAGTGTCACGGAACACCTCCTGATGATGCAA